>NW_012267247.1:6574045-6587995 GCF_000151885.1 Dipodomys ordii
GCTCAAGTGGTAGAGCGCTCGCCTTGAGCTGAAGAGCTGAGGGACAGCGCCCAGGCCAAGAGTTCAAGCCCCACGACCGACAAAAAAAAAAAAAAGAAAGAAAGATTAAAGGTAGTCAATCTTTCAGGTTGGAATAAAAGGATACTAGGCTTGTACCTATGCAAGGAAACTTTTAAAGGTACAACAAGCTAGGTGCTCATGGCTCAGGCCTGTAAAGCAGGACTCTTATCTCCAATTAACCACCAAGTAGCCAGAAGTAGAGGTATGGCTCAAGTGACAGAGAGCCAGCTTTGAGTGAAAAAAGCGAAGCAAGAATGCTAGGTCCTGATTTTAAGCCTCAGTACCAGCACCAAAAAAAGAAAAAAGTGTAACATACTTTGATTGTAATTTTCTCCTATCCCACTAAAAAGACAATTGCAGTCAGCAATAATAATTGTCTGAGTAGCTGTGATTATAGGCATGAGCGTCCAGTGCCCAGCTGGTCTTTATTTTCTTGTGCCAGTGTGAGGGAGTTGAACTTAGGGCTGGTGTGCTTGCTTGTCTTGTTTGCTCAGAGGCTGGCATTCTCCATTTGAGCCACACCTCCAGTTCCCATAGAATGTTCTTACATATTCTAAGATGATCATAGCATCACTAAGTGAATAATCTTATAGGACCATTGTTGTATGTGTGATTCATTGTGGACTAAGACATCATCGTGCAGCAAGTAACTGTATATTAGAACAAAGTTTTTGTTCTATTGAAGTTAAGTCAGCATTAATCCAAGCCAAGTTGTTTTAAATTAAAATATTAGTTTTGTGGCCCGAGACTATGTAACTCAGTAACAGAACACTTGTATAGCATGTGTAACATCCTGAATTTGATCCCCAATACCACATACATATATACATACATACAAGGCAACTATGAAGAAAATACCTTAAGGGCTGAAGATATGGTTGAGTGATGGAGGGCTAGCCTAGTCATGTGTTCAAATCCCATTCTTCTTCTCTGCCTCCCTCTCGCTCTCCCCCTCTCTCTCATAAATATATATATGCATATATATGTGTGTATGTTTGTGTATACACACACACCCTTAAAAGTAAAAGATAATTGAAAGGTATGATAGAAAATGCCTATTTAACACCAAAGAAGAGAGAAATGGAAAATATAAAATAGCAAAATGACATAAGTTCTGTCTCCTAAGTAATTATTTTAAGTTCAAATGGACTTAACACTCCAATAAAGAAACAAGAGTTTGGCAGAATGAATTGAGAAAAAGCAAACTATTTTCTGTCTAGAGGTGGCACATTTTAGACTCAAAGGCACAATTAAGTAGAAAGGGAAAATATAGGGAAAAACATATACAAACAGTAACTAAAAGAAAATTGAGGTAGCTATAAAATGTCAAATAGAGGGCTGGGAAGGTGGCTCAGTGGTAGAGCACTTGCCTTGCATGCATGAGGCCCTGGGTTCAATTCCTCAGCACCACATAAGCAAAAAGAAAAAAGCCGGGAGTGGCGCTGTGGCTCAAGTGGTAGAGTGCTAGCCTTGAGCTGAAGAGCTGAGGGACAGTGCCCAGGCCCAGAGTTCAGGCCCCATGACCTGACCCAAAAAAAAAACAAAAAAACAAAAAAAAAGTCAAATAGAATAGATCTTAAGACAGTAATTGTTACTGAAGACAAATAAGGACATTTTATAATAAACAAAGGATCAATCTGGGGCTGGGAAGGTGGCTCAGTGGTAGAGCGTTTGCCTTGCATGCCTGAGGCCCTGGGTTTGATTCCTCAACACCACATATGGAAAAAGAAAAAAAAGCCGGAAGTGGCGCTGTGGCTCAAGTGGTAGAGCGCTAGCCTTGAGCTGAAGAGCTGAGGGACAGTGCCCAGGCCCAGAGTTTAGGCCCCACAACTGGACCCCTCCCCCCAAAAAAAAGGATCAATCAGGAAACCATAACAAACGTATGTGTTCCCAATAACAGACCTCTAAAACAGAAAGCAAAGCTAACAAAGTGAGGGAAGAAATATATCAACAGTAGACTTGAAATATCTCTCTCTCCCTCTCTTCTCTTCCTCCTTCCATCCCTCCCTCCATGCCTCCCTGTCTCCCTTTTTTTCCTCTCTCCCTCTCTCCTTCTCCTGTGGTTTGAACTCAGGGCCCTCTGCTTGAGCCACATCCCAGCCTTTTTTACTTTAGTTATTTTTCCAGTAGGATCTTATTTGCCTGGTACTGGCCTCGGACCACAGATCCTCACATACCTCCCACTTTTGTTATTTTGAAGTAGGGTCTCAGTATGTAGCTGGGATGGGTTTGTACTTAATGTACAGTCCACTCTGGCCTTGAGTTCACAGTCCTTCTGTCTCACTTTCCAAGTGCTAAGATTACAGGCATATGCTACTAAGACCAGCTTCCAAGTCTCATTTTCAACAGTGATAGAATAAATAGGCAGAGGATCAATAAGTAAATAAAAGCCCTGAATAACACTATAATCCAGTTAGGCTTAATAGACATCTATAGAATACGTTACCCCAAAATAGCAAGTTATTCTCAGGTATACTGGAAGCATTTCCCAGAAGAGAACATATGTCAGGCCATGGAACAAGTCTCAGTAAAAGAGGACTGAAAGCTGGGTACCAATAGCTCATGCCTATAATTCTAGCTATTCAGGAGGCTGAGATTTGAGGATCACAATTCAAAGTCAGCCTGGGCAAGAAAGTCCATGAGACTCAATAAACTACTCAGAAAAAAAACAGAAGTGGTGCTGTGGTTCAAGTGGTAGAGCACTGGCCTTGAACACAAAGAGGCTCAGGGACAATGCCTGTGCCCTGAGTTCAAGCCCCAAGACCAGCAAAAAAAAAAAAGGAGGACTGAAGTCATACAATGTATGTTCTCTGACGATAGTGGAATGAAAAGAAGTCAAAACTAAAGAAAATTTGGAAAATTCACCAATATGTGAAAAGTAAGTTCACTTCTAAATAATGGGTCAAAGAAGAAATCACAAAATTCTTGGAGGTGAATGGAAATGGAACAATAATCCATAGATTAGAAGTAGAAGTGAAGGCTTATATTACAAAGAAGATCTTAAATCCATTATCATCCACCACCTTAAACTAGCAACCCCCCCCAAAAAAACCCAGCAAACTGAATCCAAAGCTAGCAGAAGGAAAGAAATAATTAAGATTAGGACAGAAAAAAAATGCAATAGTGAATAAAAAGGTCATGTATTGTAGGATCCCATTTATATTCAATGTCTAAAATATGCAAATACATAGGACAGAAAGTAGATCGGTGGTTTCCAGGGGTTGTAGAAAGGCAAATGATGAAAATATTCAGAAATTCCATAGTGGCAATGGCTCACAACTCTGTGAGCCACTGAATTGGAAACTTTAGAAAGGTTAGTTTTATGGTTTGTGAATTTCAATAATGGTGCTAATAAAAGTTTCTTAAATTAATTAATTAGATGAAAGAGCTGTGGGGTGAAGGTTAAGGAAAGTATTTTCCCTGCGACAGTGTTTGGGTACCTGTAGGCCGGAGGGATACACAGAGGATCCAGTTTTGGTTTTATCCTAAGAGCAGTAGGAAGATCAATGGGGGGATTTCAGGCAGGTCAGTTTTATGCCAGGGCTGGCATTTTGACACTCTCATTGTGACATTTCCAAGGATCTACTGAAAAGTTCAGAGAAGGAGCTGAGGAGGTAGCAGTAGTAACAGAGGTGAGAGGCACCTGTATTGTGGAGGACTTTGTTCAGAGTCATTCTGGTAAGCCCAGAAGACCTGGGAGCCTCTGGCTTCACTCTCCCCAGCCACTGACTTGATTATCCCCAGGTATTTTTAATCAGCTCAGGGCTCGCCCAGGTGACTGGCAGTGCTTGTTTTATTAACCAGGTTATTGAGGAAAAGATGTGCAGCTGACCAGTCTGGTTGCAAACAGCATAGATTGAACAGTGGGGTTTATTGCCAGTACTACCTAGAAAGGGAAGACGGCCTGAAGCTAGAGGGAAGCCAGTAATCCCTCACTGCCTATTGTCTGTCTGCTTTGATCTCTGTGTTCTCTCCCCTTTTCTTCCTCACCCTGCAGACCACCTTTCAGTTTCTCCTAACTGGGCATGTGAAAACAGCCGCTCCACCCCCCTCCTCCCACTCCCAATCAGTTAATAATGCTGCATCTTTCTGTCCCACTTAGCAGTTGAGTTGAGGCTCAGTATCAGCCTTTTCCCTATATTCCTTTTTCTGTGTGATTGTGTTTTAAATTTGGTGCTTGAGAGGGAACTCAGGGCCTCATGCATACTAAGCAGGCACTCTGCCACTGAACCCACTCCCAGTTTCTAATTTCCCAAATTCCTAAGGAAGGGACCTTAATGTGTCCACTTGGCCTGGGTTCACTCCAGGCTTGGGACCATATCTGTTGTGTCTAGGCAGCTACGACTGTCAGAGAGTGTTGCCAGGTCACCTTATTTTTAAAGTGCCCCCCCCATGACTGAGTGTCCCCATCAATCTGTGTCTATAAATTAACTGAATATTATTTTGTCATTAGAATTCATTTGCAGTCTTTTTTTCTTTTTTGCCAGTCCTGGGGCTTGAACTTGAGGCCTGGGCACTGTCCCTGAGCTTCTTTTATGCAAGGATAGCAATCTACCACTGAGCCACTGGGAATTGAACCCAGGACTTCATGCATGCTAGGCAAGCACTCTACCATTAAGCCACATTCCCAGCCCTGCAAATGCAGTCTTTTTTAGGGGGGGGAGGGGTCCGGTCGTGGGGCCTGAACTCTGGGCTTGGGCGCTGTCCCTCAGCTCTCCAGCTCAAGGCTAGCGCTCTACCACTTGAGCCACAGCGCCACTTCCGGCTTTTTTTCTTTTTGCTTATGTGGTGCTGAGGAATTGAACCCAGGGCCTCATGCATGCGAGGCAAGTGCTCTACCACTGAGCCACCTTCCCAGCCCAAATGCAATCTTTTAACTGTCACTCTTCCCTCCCCTTTCGCACTCACTTTCAGTCCCTGACTGGTCAGAGAATATTCCAGAGTTTAGAAAGAATCTTATTACCTTTGTGAATTCTATTAGTTTTCCCAGTAAGAAAGGCCTGGCCCATGAAAGGACCCCAGTTCCTGTCATGTCATCTCCACCTGTTGTTTGTAACTCAGTGGGGTTGGTTCTGGTGCCTGGAGCTCTGGCTTGTGGTTGGGACAGGAGGGGACAGGACATATCTGAGGAGTCAGTTGGGGGCAAGTGGGAGGTTCAGCTGCCTACACAGGCCCGCTGGGTCATCCCTTTCTTTCAGCTAGCCTGCAGGTGCTGTGTACTATGCTGATCTTTCTGTGGGGACTCTGTGGTCACAAAGGCCACTGAGGGCCACAAGGGCCCAGGCCCTTTGTGCTGGGGGCAGCATTTCCATTCTGGAGTCATGTGATCTTGGCTGAAGCTTTCTCTCTCACTGGAAGAAGTCCTTCAATCATCCACTTCTCTCAAGGGGACAAGGACACTCTGAATACAGATGCAGGTTCTGGTGGCTTCATTTGCTTTGAATTCTTTCAGCATTTATAAGGAGGCCATGCAGTTTGATGTCTTATTATTTATGGCCGAATGCTGTTGTCTAGAGTGCTGCCTCCAATACTAATTGTCAGCGGTGTGCACAAAGCTGCTAACCTCTGCATATAATTCACAGCCATAATGTGAAGGAGGGGGCGTGGGGCATCTGTGTGAGAAGCATTTAGTAGTTGATAATATCTCAGGTCACTGAGTGGGGGGTAAAGATGAATGACTTTTTTTTTCCTTTCATACTTACATCTCCTGGCTTCTGATCTTTAATCCATACAGCTTTTTCCAGAAGCCAACTGTATTTTTTTCCATTCAGGCAAAGACTAGGCAATCTTCTTTCTTGTTTTTCTTGTCTGTCTATTCCATCCCTCTGTCCATTTAGTCCTCCATGATGTTCCATATAGAAACTGGGGATGGCTGGAAAATAAGTATACATGCATTTATATGTATTTATATGAATACAAAGATAAATAGGTGCTATATACTACACTAATATATATACTTTACATTTATCTTGATGTGTATTTAAATGCATATTTATACTGCCTTGTATATATGTATATGAGTATATTTAATTAAAGTAGAAACTCATAAAAATAAGATCAGAAAGGCTGGTGATAGGGTTCAAGTTGTAGATCACCTGCAGAGTGAGCTCAAGGCTCTGAGTTCAATCCCTAGTACTGCCAATAAGGGGTGGAGGAGGAGGAGGAGAAGTTAAGAAAAATATATTCATGCCATAGAGCAGTACCCAGGTTTCTGTCTTTGAATTATACTTAGATCTGGCCAAGGATGACCAAGGCAAGAAGAAAAATACCAGTGGCCTGCTTTCTTTAGTCCATGAGGAAATGGATACCAGACACTGAAGGTACTCCTAGGACTATAGAGCTGAAGGAATGTCTCACCTGTTCCTCATCTATGGGATCCTGAATAATGGAGAAAATGTGTGGTATAAATGCTATGCAAGTGTTCTGCCACCTGAGGTGCACCAAGCTCAATGTCATTTCTTCTGAAGCACATGTCTGGAGTCTTACATTTAAATCAGCACTTACATACATATCACCTTGCACCTTTCTGTCATAGCCCTGGTCACAGAATTATTTTTTATGTTTATTTATTGTTTTTTTTTTCCCTTTCCAAGAGGAGGTTCATGATGACAGGCACAGCATCTGCCTTGTTCATTGTTTCCTCAGTCCTAGCACAGGGTCTGGTATATAGTAGGTGTTCAGTTAATATTTGTAGAATGAGTGGATGGATGGATGGCTGAATGAATGAAAGAATAAAGAAGGTGGGAATATGAAACTGGTGCTCACTGTCCAGAATATAGAATGAAAAGTCAGGTGACAGGTCTCAATGCTAGAGGGAAATGGACAGGCCAGTAATTAAGAACTTCAGGTGAAAGCTTCTCTTTCTGGCCTTTGGGAGGAAGGGGCAGTCAGGAAGGCTTCAGGTAGACTCCTGTTTGGTGGCTCGTGCGGGATGAGGTGGAGTTGAGGAGCACCTGGGGCCTTTGGGGCAGCAGGAACAAAAGCAGAGAGGTAGAACAAGAAGGGAGAGGAGCCAGAACCCAGGTGAAGGGCTCTTAGCCATGGTGGGAAGGAGTAACTATGCCAGGATAGGAGATGCCAGCCAATGCTGGAGGAGTCCCTCTGGGCTTGGTTGGACAGTAGGAGAGGCAGCAGGCTTGTGGGGTGAGAGGGATTTGGGACAGGTCTGGGGAAGTGATTTTAGCCTGGAAGTGGTAGATGCTTTACCCTGAGAGAATGCATAGCCATTTGCCCCAGACTCCGTTTACAATCCTACCTGCCCATGGGTCCTGGGGAACCACCCTTTAGAAGACTGTGGTTCTTTTTTTTTTTTTTTTTGCCAGTCCTAGTTTGAACTCAGGGCCTGGGTACTGTCCTTGAGCTTCTTTTTGTTCAAGGCTAGTACTCTATCACTTGAGCCACAGCACCACTTCCTACTTTTTTCTGTGTATGTGGTTCTTAGGAATCGAACCCAGGGCTTCATGCATGTGAGGCAAACACTGTAACACTGAGCCCCATTCCCAGCCCCAAGACTGTGGTTCTAACCCTGTAGGCTGCCCTCTTGCTGGCCTGGTCCTCCAGAGGTATTTAGAACAGCTAGTTCTCAGAATAACAGTTTCCAATATATTTCTAAAGTTTAAAATGAAATGTGCTGTAGCATTTATCTTTAGTGTGGTTTCTTTTAGTACTTTTCTTTTGCCATTATGGTTTAGTTTCTTCATTTTCCTCCTTTGAGCTTTTTAAAGCCCTCAGCTGGGGACCTTTTATTTTCTATGTTTATTAATTTTCAAACTGCTGTACTTTGGCCAGGCATGGTAGTGCATGCCGTAGTCCAGCTATGTAAGAGCTGGAGTTAGGATGATTATAGTGAGAGGCAGGTCCTGGAAAAAAAGGCCCTATCTGAAAAACAAACTGAAGTAAAAGAGAGCTGGAGATGTAGCTCAAATTGTAGGTGCCTGCTTAGCAAGTGCAAGACTTTGAGTATAAACCCCTGTACCACTAAAGGAAAAAAAAGCCATATTATGATATTTCATGTATGCTCATTAAGTTTGTCTCCCTTTTCCTCCTTCTTTCAAATCTTGTGGCTTGATTAGGCATGTTCCTGGTCAGGCCTGTGTGGCATCTTGTTGTTGGCAATTTTTGTACTGCAGTATGGTGCAGGAGGGACAGAGGTAAATACATGCATGCATGCTCAGGTTCTCAGGCCAGCACTAGAGGTGTATACCCTTCCACCTTCCTTCTGGGTGCCGTAGTACAGAACACCAGGAATTTTCAGAGGTGGGAAATGGAGCCTGAACGTGGAATCTGGGGAAAGGACCAGGACCTGCTTGGGGCCTGAACAAGTGGGTAAATGCTGAGAGAACAGATCAGGTGGTGACAAAAAGGCTGCCACATCATCTAGAAACCACAAGCCCACAGGGCAGGGGCTCCCTTCAGGCCATATGGCTGCTACTGAAGAGCCAGTCGTGAAGGAATGAGCACTGGGGTATTGAAGGAGAACAGCCACTGCCCTGGTGTCTCTGAGCCAGGCTGCTGCAGGCCCAGGCTCCAAAGGACAGTTAAGAACAGGAGCAGAAAGCTTACTTCTAGGGCTCACATTGTGTCTGCTAGAGGTCCAACTCCTTCAGTTTAGTATGTAGAGTATGCCTACTCACTTCTTCCTAGCCCTGGCCAGGTGCCTGACTCAGGGCTCATGATTGCAAATAAGAAGAACCCAGCTCAGCTGGGTGCCAGTGGTTCACTGGCTACTCAGGAGGCTGAGATCTAAGATTATTCATTTGAAGCCAGCCAGGGAAGAAAGGTCTGTGAGACTCTTATCTCCGATTAACCACCAAAAAGCTAGAAATGGAACTATGGGTCAAGTGGTAGAGTACCAGCCTTGAGCGAAAAAAGCTACAAGACAGTGCTAAGGTCCTGATTTCAAGCCCCAGTACTGGCTCTCTCTCTCTCACCTCTCTCTCTCTCTCTCTCTCTCTCTCTCTCTCTCTCTCTCTCTCACACACACACACACACACACACTAACTCAACTCAAATTAGCTTAAGTAAAAGAGAGCCTCCTTTGTGAGCCTGGCAACTTGAGAAGCTTAGAGAATGGTTCAGGTATGGTTTCATGCAATGTTTGACAATGTGTTGTGGGCTACTTACCTCCATTTCTCAGCTCCTCTGAGCTTCACTTGTTAGATAGGCTGGTTTTGAGTGGCAGCAAGCTAAGCATTGACTATGCCAAGCTGACACTGATAAAGTTTATTACTCAGTAATACTGGGCAGGCATGGAGGAAAGATTGTGCCTGGTTAGGTCTGGGTTACATGCCAGTCTTTTTTTTTTTTTGGTCTGGTCCTGGGGCCTGAACTCTGGGCCTGGGCACTGTCCCTCAGCTCTTCTGCTCAAGGCGAGCACTCTACCACTTGAGCCACAGAGCCCACTTCCAGCTTTTTCTGTTTATGTGGTGCTGAGGAATCGAACCCAGGGCCTCATGCATGCAAGGCAAGCACTCTACCACTGAGCCACCTTCCCAGCCCTACATGCCAATCTTAAACCAATCATTTTCTAGGGAGTGGTTAGCCCTAATCACAAACATCCCTGAGGAAAAAGTAGGGACCAAAGGACTGCATATAATTACTTTGGCCCAGAGAAAGAAATGCCAATTAGGTAAGATGTATATAAAATCAGCCGAGGTCCCTGGCCTTGCTTTGCTGGAAGTAGAATTGTCCCCCCAGCCCACAAGTATACAACCATCTGGGCTCTGGAGGTTGATGTCTGTGTAACAGTGTACTGGCATCCATATAGTTCTCAGGTGTGTGGAGTAGGAACTCTCAGGCCTCTTTATAAGAAACTGAAGTTTTAGACCCCAGACCCACACTGCAGGAGCTTCACAGGTCAGGACCAGCCACTGGTTCCTAGACACCAAGAAGAGACATAGTCAAAGGCAGAGCAAGGGAGTCTGTTCAGGCAGCCATGGAAAAAGACAAACTGAGCACTCCAGCCCATCTTCAGCCATCTTCAGGGTACAGATATGAGCTTTAGCTCTGAACAGAACTGGGGGAAGAGGGAGAGAAGAATATATAATGTTCAAACAGTTCAAACAGTGCCAACCATAGAGTACTTGGCTGACCATTGGCTCAGTCCTTGTTCTCAAGGGCTTCTGGGGTAGTTATTGGAAGTCACTGTTGCCTGGAGGGTGGTCTGTCTTGAGCTTGAGGAAGCTCTTGCTTTTTTTTTTTTTTTTTTTTGCCAATTGTGAGGCTTGAATTTAGGCCTGGCAGGGTTGTCCCTGAGTTTTTTTGCTCAACGCTAGCACTCTACCACTTGAGCCACAGCTCTACTTCTGTTTTTTTGGTGCTTAATTGGAGATAAGAATCTTACAAGCTTTCTTCGCAGGCTGGCTTTGAACTGTGCCATCTAGATCCCACCTCCTGAGTAGCTAGGATTACAGGTGTGAGACACCACAAAACTCTTGTTCTATAGGGAGCGTTTTGGTCCCTTGACACAAAGTTGTCATTGATCAGTCCTATCTTTCCTGATTCCCTGGCGGTAGCAAAGTGATTACAGAATGACTTAGAGCAAAGACACATATAAAATGGAGGCAGAGATGCCAAGATTTTTTTCCCTACTTTTCATTAATTTGTGAGCCCAAATTAGGTAGTCAGTGCTTCACAACAAAAGCAACTTTTCATTATGGGCTCTGTGGACCCTCAAGTGAGCTGCCTGCGCATGTAGTAAGCTCAGGGAGAAAGCAGCCTTTCACTAGTCTGTTTGTCTCAGGCAGTCCAAGGGGATGTTGACCACTAACACCAGTTGGCCTCTGGATCTACAAATCTGGGTCTGATGTAGCTATCAGCCCCTTCCCCCAAGCTGGGGATTGACTCTCTTTATGAGTTTCAATCTGATTTTGGTGACACCTGCAGTTTCTGAGTTCTGTCAGGCAGGGGACAAAGTGGCCAGGCTAGACCCTGGCAGATGAGGCTTGTCTTCTGCACTGCTGAACTTAGCACATGGAGTACAGAGGCCCAGCTGGGTCCTAGCATGCCCAAGTATGTAGCAGCCCCAGCCCCATCACCTGCTGCCTTTTTTTTGGGGGGGGGGTCCAGTCGTGAGGCCTGAACTCTGAGCCTGGGCGCTGTCCCTCAGCTCTTCAGCTCAAGGCTAGCACTCTACCACTTGAGCCACAGCACCACTTCCGGCTTTTTTGTTTTTGCTTATGTAGTGCTGAGGAATCAAACCCAGGGCCTCATGCATGCAAAACAAGCACCCTATCACTGAGCCACCTTCCCAGCCTCGACCTGCTGCCCTTTGATACAGCACCTCTCAGGACTTTTCTTTTTTTTTCCCTTCCTCAGTTTCTTCGTCTTTCCATGTAACCCAAATTGGCTTTGAACTTATAATACTCCTACCTTAGACTCCTGAGTGCTGGGATTACAGACATGCCCCACCACAGCCAGCGAGGTTGCCAGTGTTGTGTTTTTATTATCACCAAAACATTTTGTTCCTTCTCGAGCTTGTCTGTACTGTGAAAAGGTCAGCATGGAGATCTTGTTGTCTTCCTTCTCACTGCAGGCAGACGTCAAGAATGTCAGAGCTCCCCAGATACGTCTCATTACCCTCGTCCAGTGCATCCTTTGGGAGTGTTTATCCCACTGGTCAAGTTGCCCTGGCCTCTGTTTACCTTTTTTCTCATGAGCCACAGCCACAGCCTAATACTCCTTCCCTCCTCTCCCCTCTAGACCTCAGGAAGTTTTTTTTTTTTTTTTTTAATTATTTAAGTCATATGCCACCACTGCCTATAATGAATCTTTGGAGACCTTTCCAGAAAATGTCCCCTTTAACAAAACATCCTGGAAATTTGCCTAAGTTTCCAGATTTTTTTTTTAAACTTGTGCGCGCGTGTGTACACACACACACACACATACACGCGCGCGCACCCCCCCCACACATTCCCCCACAGGGCCTCCCTCTGATTAAAATTTTAACAATGCCCTGCATCTGTTCAGTTTTAGTAGACTGTCTCTGAGGGGTTTGATCACCAGAGAGCTGCCCATGGGATGGACTTTACCAAATTTCCATCCTCACAGGAGAATCCAGGCCTGGGTTTGGCTTCAGCTGGGCGTTCCCTGTGGCTGCCACTTATTGACTTAAGTCTCAGCAATTCAGAGATTCTTCTAGAGCGCCTGGGTCACCCCTGACAACCGTGGGAGGGAGGCCCTCCTCCTGGCTGGGCTCCCCAGGGCCTTGGTGGCCACCCCTGCTTCCTGGTAGGTGTTGCTGGGTCTTGTGGTTCGGAGGACCTGGGAAGATGTTTCTGTCTTTCCCAGGAACCAGGGTGCAGTTGCTGCATGGGATTTTCCCAGAAATTTGTGCACTCATGGGAAAGAGTGTGGATCTTACTGGGAGAGTGTTTAGTTAATGGTTGACAGAAATTTGCTTTCCTGGCTGCCCAGGGCCCTGCTGCAGGAGGAAGAGACAGTTGGAGGAAAGCCAGGAGTGTCTCTTGCCAAGGACTGTTACTCTGAACACTTTCCACTCCCTTCTTCCAAGTGTCCCAGTGGACAGGGATGAAGTTGGGGTGTTGAGGGTTTGTCTGTTTTGAGCAGCAGGTGGGCTTGGGACAAATACCATCCCCCCATCCCCAATGAGAACTAATACAAGTTGGTGAACTCTTGACTGCCTATCTCCCTGTGCATAGGCTGGAACTGGGGCACCCTGGCCCTCATGTTTGTGGTCAACCAGCACAGACTGTGAAAAGTCCTCAGGTAGCCAAGAGACAAAGCTAACAAAATACAAGGGCCTCAACAGAGACAGAAGTAAATAGCCCAAGCAGCTTTTTTTTTTTTTGTAGTGTGAAAGAATTTTAAGTGATCTACAGATGAGCATTTATAACATTTGAATCGTTATTTCTTTTCATGATTTTTTTTTGTGCTGCTGGGAATCAAACCAGGGTGGAGTGTTTTCATATATAGGAACATAACTTTTTTTTTCTTCTCCCACTTGCCTTTTATTTATGCACATGATAGGATTTTCTATTCATGCTGGAGATAGGAAATTTCCTCTGAAAACAAATTTAAGTAAAAGAGTGAGTGAAGGAAAAGGAAGATGGGGAGTAGAGAATGGCGTGGGAGCCAGGCAGGTTTGGGAAAAGCATGCTTAGAGGAGTTCCGAGATGGCAGAAGGAATAGAAGAGTTGATGGGGTCAGAGAGGGAGAACATCTAGCCAAGTGGAGATTGGAGGGTGAGTGTACTTACAGCTCCAGCAATGTGGGTGTGAGTCTTGGTGTCAATTCAGTCTTCTCGGGGTGGATAAGTCCTGAAGGGACTGGAGGGTGGGTTTAGACTACCTGTAGAGGACCATCAATGGGAGGGTATGCACTTTGAATTTAATTCCAGAGGCAGTGGGAGCCATTGAAGGTACTCGAGGGGGGAAGTGGTTCAGCGTGGTACTTTATAAAGAGCCTCATTTATTTGTGATGGGTATCAGGACTGGAGACAGGATGATCAGTCAGGAGCCTAAGTAAAAAGATTATTAAGAGATCAAACTAAGGCCAGAGCCACAGAACCCATCTCCTGCTGCCTCTGGCATGCAGCCCAGAAACAGCAGAGAGAAGCAGGTCCAATAGGTAGCCAAACCTTGGTCTGACTCTGGGAGTCAATGGATGCTGGACTGAGCTGAGGTCAGAGAGTATCAATGGAGGCCTGAAGATGGAGCCGCCTCTCCTGCACAGGACTGAGAGGAAAGGAGTGGATTGGCCCAGTGACCTGCTTCCTGGCATAGCACAGAATGTTCTGGAATGTTCCTGGGGAAATAGGTGGAGTCTGCCGAAGGCAGCTCTTCTGGCCAGAGTTCTGACAGGGGCAGGAAGAATGTGATTTCCTGACTATTGTTGGTTAAAAAAAAAAAACAAAAACAAAAAAACAGCCTT
>NW_012267247.1:6588700-6595647 GCF_000151885.1 Dipodomys ordii
TGTCACATTCTTCTGTGTGTGCAAGGCACCTTGGCAGTGTGCTAGGCACATCAGCCAAGAACAGGTGCTGAAGGTATCCCAACAGTGCTGTAGTGTGATTGAGCCATGCTGTGGATAAGGCATGACAGAAATGCCAGCTGAAAAATCCTGAGGATCTGTTTTTCTAGAAGATGTTTCTGGAAGTTACCACTTAGAGTCAGGAAGAAGCATTGTTACAATTTTAAAATAGTTAACAGCCAGGGGACAGTGTCCGTGTGTGTGTGTCCGTGTGTGTGTGTGTGTGTGTCCGTGTGTGTGTGTGTGTGTGTCCGTCCTGAGGGATGTTTTGTGGGGGACTTTTTGTGACTGGGCTCTCTCTCCTATCAGCCTTCTTACTTCAGGGAAAGCATGGGATTCAAGGTGGTCTTTGACATTTCACAGCTCCCCAGGGGATGACCCCAGCACTGCCCCAAACAGTGCCAGGAGCTGGGACCTCTGGACAATCACTAATCTACCTAAGTTCTCTGAGTTTGTTTCCAGCTTGGAGAAGCAAGTACTGGGAGGCCAGGCCACTTCCTGGACTGGGTGTCTGGCCACTTCCTGCCAGGCCTGACTGCTTCCATGTATTTTCCACTGCCACCTCCTCCTTTGAGCCTCCTGAGATGGCTAAAGGGGGGTCTTTCCTCCTTCACTGTGATTCCCCAGGGCCGAGATCTGAGAATTGAGGTTTGAAGCCAGTCTGGGGCAACGAAGTCTGTGAGACTCTTATCTCCACAATGAACCACCAAAAACTAAAACTGGAGCCGTGGCTCCAGTGGTAGAATACCAGCCTTGAGCATAAAAGCCAAAGAGCAGTACTCAGATCCTGAATCCAAGCTTCATTATTGGGGCTTGAATAAATAAATTCTTTCTCCAGAGCAAAAAAAAAAAATAAAAAAACCCAGCACAATCTTCATCAATGGGAAAATGTTTTGTTCTCCACATGGGAATACTGCTACATCCTTCAGAATGTTTCTGTCAGTGCCCTCCGAGGAATGCCTGTCTGTGTGTGCATTTATTTCTGTAAGGTCCACTGGGTCTCCACCACTTGGCCCTGGAGGGAACACAGCCTGGTGCAAGAGTGAGGAGGTCAACAATACTAACTGCAGTACTTTTTCTTCCTGGCTTATATGGTATCCTAATTTGAATCCATGCATGTATTTATTTACTTGTTAATCTCCAGAAGGTCCCTGGAGAGAAAGGTCACCTCTATTTTGTTTGCCCTGAACACCCTGAACTGAGAGACAGAGCATGAGCTGAATCCCCAATGAACCAGACAATGGTGGTAATAAAGGCTGGGGCTAGCCAGGTGCCTGTGGTTCACGCCTGTAATCCTAGCTACTCAGGAGGTTGAGATCTGAGGACCACAGTTCAAAGCCAGCCTGGGCAAGAAAGTCCGTGAGGCTCTTAACCACCAAAAAAAGGCTAGAAATGGAGGAGGAGTTTAAGTAGTTCCAGCCTTGAGCTAAAAAGCTAAATGTCAGCGCCTAAGCTGAATTCAAGCCACACACATGCACACACGCACGCGCGCGCGCGCGCGCACACACACACACACACACACACACACACACACACACACACACACGGCTGGGGCTATGCCAAAAACACAGGCCCTGGAGACGCACAGAGAAAAAAGAAACCTTCCTGCAGCCATCCCATCCCAGGAGGCTCCAAGGAGGTAGTAGCAGTGGAAGATACTTGGAAGCAGGCAGTCTTGGCCAGCAGTGGCCAGACACCTAGTCCCGGAAGAGCCTGGCCTTCCATCACTTGCTTCTCTGTGCTTGGCATAAATACCACTCTTAATGAGGAAAATGAGAACTAGTGTTATGAATAGACAAGTAAAATGGTATCATTGAGTACTGTATGGTACAGCTTCTGTGTGTACATGCGCATGTTTGTGTGAATTTGTTGATGGGTCGGATGGGATTATGTTTTTCAGGGAGGGGGGTGTTATTTGTACCAGTACTGGGGCTTGAACTCAGGGCCTGGGTGTTTTCCCCTCAGCTTTTTTGCTTAAGCTGGCACTCTACCACTTGAGCCACAGTTTCACGTTTGGCTTTTTGGTAGTTAATTGCAGATTAGAGTTTCATAGGTTTTTCTGCCTGGGCTGGCTTCAAACCAGAATCTTCAGATCTCCAGCCTCCTGAATAACTAGGATTTTAGATGTGAGCCACTGGTGCTCGGGGGTTGGTTTTTTGCTGTGGCCTTGCCAGCAGACCACCAATCCCAACCCAGACAGCCTGTGGCCTTCCCCTAAGTTGCTTCCTGTTCTGGTATATACACCTTCTGTTCCCCAGTCCTCTGTCCTACCTGGAAGTGAGCCCCTGTGAGTGGCCACATTAGAGTTAGGAGACAAGTGGCAGAGCTGGTCACAGGCAAAGGGCCAGTCCTGCAATGCCTCTGTTCCTGCTTGCCTGGGAAGCAGAAGTCCAGTGGTTAGATCAGGCAGGAAAGGAGATGTGTTATTCTGAGTGACTTTCTTCTAGGTTGTTGAGAGATTAAAGTGAATTAACTCATGCAAAATGCTTGAACTCACACACATTTAGTGTTCAAGAATATTGTCAGCTGGTGTTGTCACTAGATTAGACCCTTTCCCCCAGTGCCCTCCATCCACCTCCCTTTTCCCAGTATCCTTTTTTTTTTCCTCTCCTTCTATTCCTTCGCCCCTAGCTGCTTCTCTGATTCCCTCCAAGGAGTTGAGGACTGTGAGGGTTTTGGAAGCACCCAAAGAAATGAGCCTTGTGTTTATTTATGCCTCTTACCTGTGCTCTGAGTGCTGGGAATTCCAAGGCCAATCATACTGACTTCAGTCATGGTGACTGGGATAGTGATGATGGAGTGACAGCGATGGTGGTAATGGTGATGACGGTGATGATGGTGGCAATGGCGATAGTGAGGGTGAGGATGACAATGGAAGGGTGATGATGATGGTGACAACAACGATGGTGATAAATGTGATAGATGAGATGATGCTGAGGATGGTGACAGCAATCCTGCACTAGGTATCACACTGTGTCAGGTCATGGGTCAGGCTTCCCAGTTCAGTATGCTGCTGTTTAGCCTAGATATTTCTTGGTCATGGAGATCGTTCTCTGTTCTGTGTTCTGTAGGATGTTTAGCAGCTATTGCTGGTCTCTCCCTGCTGGGGGTAATGAGGAGCACCCCTTGTAATGTCTCCAACATGCCAGGTGTCTGTTAGGGAACAGTTGCTTGACTCAGAACCACTCTCCTAATTTCTTCTTCTCAACAGCCTCCGCAGGCAGCTACTCTCTCTATGGATGAGCCAAACTAAGGCTTGGAAAAATGAAATGGCCCAAGGCCACTTAGCTAATAATTCACAGAGCCAGGATACAAAGCCCAAGCTTGAGACTAGTGCCTTTATCTCCTGGGAAGAGAGCTCCTCCGCTCCTTGGCAGGGACACCTGGAATGTGGATCCAGGTTGGGGCCTATTTGGTCAGCCAGGCATCTGTCATCACATTAATTTGGAGCTAATCATTAGCAGCGGGTGCTACCTGCTTTCTGATTTGGTTTGAACCCGAGTTGCTGAATGTACTTATGTGGAGATGGTTTCCTCAGGCCCCAGGCCTGTGTCCTCACAGCAAAGTCTCTCAGCCTCTTGCTTCAGGTGGCCTTGTCATCTTTAGACATTTGTGAAGGAGGTACCTGTATGTACATATGGGCAGAGATGTTTTTTAAATTTGGGGGCTGTTTGTAAAACAGAAACAAAAATACCAAAACTGCTACTAGCTAGGTACCTTGCTTCTCTCAGTACCACGCCGTGTTCTGGCTTCTAGATCCTCCCACTGTTGCCTGAGTCATGGGTAATCCATCCCATGATCATTTGGGATGGGCAGCCACACTTATTTGGGGTCTTGGCCTCTGCCAGGGGCATAGGCAGTGTACAGAGAAGCAGACAGCTGGCGCCCAGGCTGTGTGGCACTTAATCTTGGAGTTGGAACAGAGAAACGTCTGTTTGTGTTTCCATGAACAAGAGGGGACAGCTGGCCCGTAGATAGCAGGCTGGGTCAGCTGAGGGTTGCCTTGGCTGCTGGCTTTAAGCAAATAGTCAGGGCCAAAAGCCTGGACGGAAGAAGGATGGAGAAGCACCTGGCAACCCTCAGAAGAGCCACCTGAGGGCTGGTGTCTGGCCTGGCTTTGTGGAAGGCACTAGGGGTGGTGGCTGTTAGGGCAGCTGCTCCCAGGTGTTGAAGGCCAGCCCTGGAAGCAAACCTGAGCACTGGGACTTTGCCTGACAGGTAAGAATGGATGGAAGGTTGTCTTTGCAGAGATTTCACTGTTTTGTGGAGAGGTTTCTCGAGATCCTTTAAAAAGCAACTGATGATCAGAAATGTGAGCTAAAATCAGATTTACTTTGCAGAAATTTGGGTTGGCTGTGACTTTGAAGATCCACATTAAATCACACAAATGAAAGCAGGTTGTATTTCTGTATTAAGAGGCTAAATGCCGTGAGAGCATAATGCCTGCCTCTCACTGCGTGTCCCTAGCCAGGTGCTGGGCAGCTCCCTGGAGGCCCTGGGCATGTTCTGAGCAGAGACTAGCTTACCCTGATGACTTGATCTTATTTCCCCAACTATGGAATCAGGTTCTAATTCTGTTTCCTGTTCTTTTATCTGTTCACTTGGACCTCTGTTTTGACAGCATGGTGAAATAATGGGTTTAGCTGCACAGACAGGATTCAGAGGGAACCAATTATATTAACTTAGAGTTAATGGAATATTTTTAAAGCTTGTGCTATTGCAACTAGTATGTTTCTTTGCCTTTGTGTGAAGTAAACAGCCTTGCAGTGGTTCTGATTATTACTGTAATTTTGAAGTAGCAGTGAACCTGAGTATTTTGGGAAGTCTGCAGCTCTGTATTGGGATAAGAAAGTTTCTAACCCTTTTGGTAATCAAGGCACTGACAATAAATATGACTGTTAGATATTGACCACACTTATGATGAAAGGAAATAGAAAATTTCAGTTCTAGGTTAATGAAAATGTATGTATTTCCCATCCAAAGTATTGATAGTTATTCTGTGAAGAATCTCCAAGACAGGCAAACCAGAGACCAAAGACTTTTTTTTCTTCCCTCACCAAAAAAGTCTCACTATGTAGCCCAGGCTGGCCTTGAACTCGTTATCTTCCTGCCTCAGCATCCCAAGTACTGGATTTGGCTCTGCATTCTTTTTGAGTCAATGGTGCCTTTTCTCTGTGCTAGAATTTAGATTCCTCTCCTGGTCCTTAGTGACCCAGGGCTTCCGGGGGCATCTCAGACTAGCTTTCACAGCTGTGCACATGGACTAATGGGTCCACCATGCCTGGTGGCTCCCACCCTCCAAGATTGGGTCCTGGGTCCTATTATACCCATGTGTTGTACATTGAACTGTATCTCTCCAAAGAACATGCTGAAGTATTAACCCCCAGCACCTCAGAATATGACCTTTATTTGGAAAAAGAGTCATTGCCGATATAATTAAGATGAGATCATTCTGGAGCGGGATGGTGTAATCCTAGCACTCAGGAGGACAGAGGAAAGAGGATCCTGAGTCTGAGGCTGGCCTGAGCTACATAATGAGACCCTGTCTGATCAAAAACAAAGACTGGGGGATGGGGGTGCTTGCCTAGCATGCGCAAGGCTCTAAGTTCAATATTCTCAGCACTTCAAAAAAGAAGAAAAGCAGAGACAGGAGCACATTGTGGAGGTGGAGGCTGAAAGCCAAGGCCTGCCCAGGATGGTCTGCAGGCCCCAGTAGCTCACAAACAGGAAAGCATGGAGTGTGTGCATTCTTCTCTCACCTCAGAGAGCGTTTAGTTCTGCTACTACCTTGCTTTTGCATTTTCTGCTTCTGGGAGGTTTTTGTTTTTGTTTTTTATTTTTTTATTATGAAAATATCACATAGAGGGGTTACAATTACATGGGCAAGATAATGAGTACATTTCTTATCAAACATTGTTGCCTCTTCCTTTGTTTCTCCTTCCCATCCCTTCCCATCTCCCCCCCCTCTCCCCCCACCCGCCACCGCCAAAGTTATAAAGTTCATTTTTCAACATAAGGACTTGTACATCTCATTATTGCAATGGGTCTACCTGTATCCCTATTTAAACAACTTGTTTTTTTCCCTTCCCCTCCACAAATTATACCAACATCAAATACAGTGAAAACAGGGGTTATACCGTGGGGGAGGGACATATAAAGCAACAAAGAAATCATCTTATAAATATGTTAGAAACAATCACATGAAAATAAAAAAAACATTTGAATACTTATCTTGGGGTTCATTTCCCCTAAGTCATCCAGTGTGCAGTAGTTTGTGGCAGTGTCCCAGGAGACAGCTGCTATGTGGTGTTCCTAGGTTCCCTGCGCTGCTCTGGGGCAGAAAGCCAGCCTGTGAGGCCCTCTCTTCCTGTGCCATCAAGGGATGATGCTTCCCCTGGAGTCACCACCTTTGCTTCTGTGATAGCCTTGATTTGGGAGCTTTACCTGCTTTGTGCCAGGCCTTTCAGAAATGACAAAAGCAAGCTGAGCCTCTGGGGAGCATGGGTAGAGCCTATAGCTTGAAGAAGAGAGGGAAGAGCTGAGGTTTTTGCATCTCATTTTAGACAGAGGCTTTGCATAGCATTTCAGCCTAGAAAGGGGAAAAAGGGGATAAACAGCTTCAAATTAGAAAAAGAGATAGGCAGGGACTTGGGGGTCTATTGCAATGCACCACTTAGGTCTCTGAAAGTTTTGAGGATTTACTTTCCTGACTTAAAAAGTATGTGGTTATTGAATGAATGATACCGCAAGAGTACAGGTTGCTGTACCTTGATCTACCAAGGATAACAATAGATGCTGGGCTGGGAAGGTGGCTCAGTGGTAGAGTGCTTGCCTTGCATGCATGAGGCCCTGGGTTCGATTCCTCAGCACCACATAAGCAAAAAGAAAAA
>NW_012267247.1:6595697-6660839 GCF_000151885.1 Dipodomys ordii
AAAGAAAAAAGCCGGAAGTGGCGCTGTGGCTCAAGTGGTAGAGTGCTAGCCTTGAGCTGAAGAGCTGAGGGACAGTGCCCAGGCCCAGAGTTCAGGACCCACAACCGGACCCCCCACCCAAAACAAACAAACAAACAATATATGCTTAGCTCTGTGACTTAGTAGGTGTGTACCATAGGATGTCCAGAATTGATTGCTTCTCGAAGTATACAGGCAGAAAGGGCTACAGGAGTCTGAGAGTCCACCTGGGAGGAGGGATATTGCTACCCTCAACCAGGGACAGCACAACAGGATATCAGGCAGAAGAACTGAAAAAAGAGAGGGGAGGGGGAAGGGGGCACCAGGGGGTTCCGCACTCACTAGAACTTCTGAATCCCAAGTTCCCATTAGCAAGCTTATTTATTTAGTTCAGTACAGGGGAGGTGACTATGGGTATGTGCAAAAACTAGGGTATCAATCCAGCTTGTAGTTACAACCATTAACATGAGGTATGGTTTGTATACATAGTGATAATTGACTCCCTTATCATTAGTGAGCAGAGGGGAAACATTCTAACCATAACACAGATATTCATCTTATTTTCCACGATCTTTT
The DNA here is from genome assembly GCF_000151885.1 of Dipodomys ordii. Taxonomy (NCBI): domain Eukaryota; kingdom Metazoa; phylum Chordata; class Mammalia; order Rodentia; family Heteromyidae; genus Dipodomys; species Dipodomys ordii. The sequence goes on from NW_012267247.1 coordinate 6,596,292, forward strand.
AGTGTCCAAACGGCTCTAATTTAAACACATTTAGAATAGTAACTTATATCTCTGACTTGCCTTGACTATTTTTGACTCTTCCAGGGTCCAGCTTTCAGCCTTCAACCTCTTAACCCTTTCCTGGTATCACAGCTTGGCCCAGAGTTCCCTATAGAAGGAAGTGAGTGGGAGCTATGAGGATAAGTGGGGGCCCTGGCTTGTTTACTTGTTCCTTGCCCTCTTCTGGAGCTGATTAAAGAAATAAACTCTCTCTCCATCTCAAATCCTGCTCTCACACATGAGCTCTGTTTTCTCATACTGCTTCATGATTCATGTGTCCCTGTTTCTACTGCTTGCCTCCTTTTCTTGTACCTAATTTTACTTTATGCCCTTTTCCTATTTATCATTTTTTACATCAACACTGACATTGCCCCTGGATGGTCCGTTGATGAGTGGTATCTCAAGAATTGGCCAGGTGGCTCATATCTGTAATCCTGGCTATCTAGGAGTTTGAGATTCCCCGAGGATCACAGTTCTAAGCCAGACCAGGCAGAAAAGTCTGTGAGACTCCCATCTCCAATTAACCAGCTAGAAGTTGAGCTGGAGGTATGGCTCAAGTGGTAGAGCACCAGCCAAGCAAGCCAAGTAAGTCTTGAGTTCAAACCCTAGTACTAGAGCTAGGAATGTGGCTCAGTGGTAGGGTGCTTGCCTAGCATGCACGAAGCCCCGGTTTGATTCCTTAGTACCATATAAACAGAAAAAGCTGAGTGGCACTTTGGCTCTCAAATGGTAGAGGGTTGGCCTTGAGCAAAAGAAGCCCAGGGACAGTGCCCAGACCCTGAGTTCAAGCTCCATGACTAGCAAAACAACAACAACCAAAACACACACACACACACACACACACACACACGATTTCCCACTTCAGAGGGGCCTAGATACAGTATAGGCCAGGCCTGTTTAGAAAGTGAGGCTATTTGTTGGTTGGGGTGGGGTCAATGATGAAGGAGGCAGAGGGTCAAACTGTTGACCTCTGTTCTGTGGGCTGCAGTTGACTCATGAAAAGTGACTAGACATGCTTCATGTTCCAGGTACTGTGCTAGCACAGGGACACTGAGGTCTTTATAGTGATTACAAAAGTGGCCCCACCCCCAGGTCACAGACAGGTTGAAATGCTGAGAGAGGACCTGGCATCAGTTTAAATAGGAATAGGGAAAGGCTAGAGAATTCCCAGGGGAGATTGCACTGGGCATCTGAAGGGTGACAGTAGGAAGAAGGTGTCCCAGGTAAGAGGATTGGGAGGGACAAGGCGGACTGCCTACAACATATCCAGGTCCCAGAGGCTGGAGTTTCTCCTCCCTCTCCTCCATGGTAGTGGGGGCCACTGGAAGTTTTCTAGTAAGTGAATCACACAGTCTGACTTCTTGCTCCAAAGGTGGATCAAGAGATGAGGAGTTCGGAACTGGGAAAAGGGAGGGAGAGGTATCCTGAGTGGGCAGATCTGGCAGGATATATGATGGCAGACAGAGTTCTAGGGACATTTGTTCACCACTAGCTTCCCCAGGGCTCTTGTTTCATCTCCTAAATCCACTCAGGTCTTGCCTGGGAAGCTTCTCAGTGAGTGGGTTCTCCCCACCCCACTCCCCCTGGGTTTCAGACAGGCCCCAGAGGCTTCCTGTGCTTGTCTGAATCTTTCCAGGCAGGGGAGAATATTGAATATTGATGTCTGGGCTCACCTTATCTCACTGCTATCATCCTGTTTCCTGTCTCATAGTAACAGAGCAGATGGCAGGGCCTGTTGCTAAGGGTTCCCTGCAATATTAATACCCGGGTGTAGAGCTGAGTGAGGGATCTTCCATGTGCCTGTGAGGCCTGGGGAAGCACCCGCTTGCTGGCAAGTATTCTCTTCTATTTGTCCACGCTTTTTCTCCCTCCTTTACACCCCTACCTCCCGTTGATTTTTTTTTTTAATCTCCCTGATCTAGGCACATCTACTCATCAGTAGCAAATGTGCATGCCTTCCCCATCCCCCATCAGGGCAGACATCACTAACCTATCCTGGCGTTCTTTCCTGTGGAAGCTGGATATGGGCTGTGCCTCTTTGGCCACCAGCTCTCTGGGCCCCATCTCACATTTGGCCCTCGGAATGAAGCTTGCAGAGGCCACCTGCTCAGCTTCCAGGCTCTCCCTGCCCCCCCACTCATCAGGACTCTGTCACATGCTGGGAAGGGAAGTGGGTTTTGCTGGCCTACTGTGTCCTGACTTTGCCTCTTATGCTTGGGCTTTTTGGCTTTTCAACTATAAGTAAAAAAATCAAACAGCACTTGTAGGGAGGGGTTTGGCTGATGAGAGATCAGGATAGTTTTATCTGCCAAATGCCATTTGTCTAAGTTATTTTTTAGTGAAGTTTTTTTTTTTTTTAGGGTCCGGTCGTGGGGCCTGAACTCTGGGCCTGGGCGCTGTCCCTCAGCTCTTCAGCTCAAGGCTAGTGCTCTACCAGTTGAGCCACAGCGCCACTTCCGGATTTTTTTCTTTTTCCTTATGTGGTGCTGGGGAATCGAACCCAGGGCCTCATGCATGCAAGACAAGCGCTTTACCACTGAGCCACCTTCCCAGCCCCTCTAAGTTATTTTTTTAAAGGTACTGGTGTTTCAATTTAGGACCGTGCACTTGTTAGGCAGGTGCTCTACAAATTGAGCAATGCTCCTGGTCCTTTCTGCTTTAATCTGGCACTTTTTTCCCCCGGAATTGGCCTCAGACCAGGATCCTCCTATCTCGACCTCCTACAGCCAGTATTATAGAAATGAGTCACCATGCTCGTCTTGTTCTTTTGAGCTCTCACAAGCTTTTTGCCCAGGCTGGAATTAAACTGTGATCTTCCCAGTATCAGCCTTCTAAGAAACTATTTCTTTCTCTTCTTACTGTGGAGATGTTCTGTCCTGTATATCCACACCTCATGCTTGGGCTTGGGGATATATTTCTCTGAGAAATGCCTATCTTTGGGGTTACATTCATGACATCTTGGCCAAGCAAATCAGCTGGTATTGGGTACTCTGTTTGCCACTGCCAGCTCCATGCATATGTACCATTGGTCTAAGGGCCAGTCATTCTGGATTCCAAGTGTGGCGTATTGTTAGCAACAGATACAGGCAGGTGGTGTTTTCATACTGGTACAGCTATTGCGTCTGAAGAAGGTCAGCAGCACAGTCTTCTTGGGTTAATGATAGTTTGTGGGCAGATCCTCACCTCTCTGTTTTGGTGGTGCTGGGGATGGAGCTCAGGGCCTTGTCTAGACAAGGTCTCTTCTACTGAGCTACACTTTTCTTACCCCTTCTTAGAAGAGAATGTTGGCAGGGCATTACATGACCTGTTTGGCTCACCGGGGTCACTCAAGACACTAAAGCTGGTGCTGGCTCTCCTGATCAGAGCCTGCAAAATCTGTTTAGGAACCTTCTTTCAAGTAGATTGGAGTGTTTTGTGAAGAAGAGGCCTTTTTTGTGGCAAGCAATGGGGGACTTGTATACATTATTGAAAGCAACCAAGTGGAGGTCTATAGATAGGTTCTTCCATCTTTTTTAATTCTGAGCTCAGAATTACAAAATACATTTAGGCCAATAGTACAGAGCTGGTTCCAGCAGATTTTTCCCTGATGGACAATTCTAGACATACTTTGGATAGAGCAGGAGGAGGCCTGCAACTCACAGCTTCAAGTGGCTGTGAGTGTTGCTATAGAAAAGCTGACTCAAAAATGCATTTCCAAAAAATGCATGCTCCTTTTCCCTTTTGGGAAGTTATCCAGAGAAGTCATTATAGATGGCACAGAGATGTATCTCTCAGGATATCCATGTTAGTGTTGTTTATAGAAAAAAGATTGGAAACAATCTGTGAGCTCCAAATGGGGGAATGGTAAAATATATTCCGAATGCAAAGTTACAGTTAAAAAACAATTTTGAAGAACTTTTATAGTGTGAGAAAGAAAATGCAATGTGGTAGAAAACAAAACAATGTAAGTGATCAGGACTCAATTTTATCTGGAATCTATATATACCTAGGAAGATTGGGAAGAACTCTACTTTTTTTGGCGGGCAAGGGGGGGGGAGAGGGGGGAGGATTGTTTTTGTGCTGGTACTGGGGCTTGAAATCAGGGCCTTACGTACTTGTTTAGCTTTTTCAGTCAAGGCTAGTGCTCTACCATTTGAGTCCCACCTCCACTTCCAGCTTTTTGCTGGTTAATTGGAGATAAGAGTCTCTCTGATTTATCTGCTCATACACACCTTGATCCTCAGATCTCAGCCTTCTGAGTAACTAGGATTATGGAGGTGAGCCACTGGTACCTGGTAGGAAAAACTCTGTTAAGATGCTAAGAGTCTTCATGGGAGAGATGGGTAAGTTTGGATGGTTTTTCTGTACAATATGGTGTTGGGGAGCTGGCCACATGAAGTTGAATAATGGCTTGACAGTAGGCACAAGTCTCCTGTGACCCTGGCATTTCCCTGCAATGACCCAGGGTAATGAACTTGGGAGGAGGGGTGGGGGGGAGGGAACTTTGGAGGGAGAATTAAATATCCCGTTAACAAATTGCCAGGAGCCTGTGAGCCTCTGTTCCAGGGGAATTTTCTCAGGAAATTGTCACAAGTCATTCCTGATCCCTGTCCCTTCATCAAGTTCCCTAGCCTTTGCAATGCAGAACTCCTGCATATCTGTCTGCCCAGCAACTGGCTGGGTGCAGCCTGTGTCAGCTGTGGCCTCAGCCAGGCTGAGACGGTACCAGGAGGCTGTGGCTTCCTGCAGAGGTTCTGTGAACACACAGGGCCTTCAGGGAATCAGCTCAGCTGTCACAGGGAGCCACCACTGCCTGTGACTGACTGCCCCAGGGAATATTTAGGAACAAAATGTAGATGAGTCAACAAGTCACAGAGCATGGCTAGAGCCCCACTCTGCCTGCTCTTTTGCAAGTCTGGCTTGTTTGTTTTCAGATTTCTTCCTTGTCTGGGAAGGGACAATGAAACAACACAGTTGAGCTTCACAGATATTTGCTGCAACAGCCCTGTGTGGCCACTAGGGATGGAGAGGAGAGGGATGAGGAGCCCTGGGAACCCACCATGTAATAGAAAGAGGAAGCTCTGATTTATTCCTTCCTAAGTACTTTTGGTGTGTGTTTGTGTGTGTGTGCGCGCACGCACGCACATGCGCATGCACATGCACACACATACATGCCTGCTCACATGCTGATACACGCCTTGTGCTCTCACTTGGCTTTTTTCATTTTTATTTTTTGTCAGTTGTGGGGCTTGAACTCTGGGCCTGGGCGCTGTCCCTCAGCTCTTCAGCACAAGGTGAGAGCTCTACACTTGAGCCACAGCACCACTTCCCATTTTCTAAGTGGTTTATTGGAGGTAAGAGTCTCATGGAGTTTCCTGCACAGGCTGGCTTTGAACCGTGATCCTCAGATCTCAGCCTTCTGAGTAGCTAGGATTACAGGTGTGAGCCACCAACATGTGGCTTCTCACTTGGCTTTTTTACTCATGTTTGGTGCTCTGCCACTTGAGCCACCCCTCCTGGTTAACTAGAGATAGAGTCTCTCAGATTTTTCTGCCTAGACTAGCTTTAACTGTGATCCTTAGACTTCAGCCTCTTGAATGGCTAGCATTACAGGCATTAACCATCAATGCCCAGCCCTAAGTTCATTGTTGTCCAGTTTAATTATTACTATTAAAATAAGGATGTAGCACATCCTTAATACACATACACTGCTTTTGGGATGTTTTCAGGCCTCCATTTACCTACTTGTTTGTTTTATGGTACTGGGGATTGAGCTCGGGGCCTAGAGCTGCTCTACCCTTGAGCCTTGCCACCATCACTTCATGAGAGAAATGGGTGAGTATTAATGGTTTTTCTGTACAATAGTCAGTACTACCTTTGCCTAGGCTGGTCTGAAACTTGTGATTCTCATCCTGCCTCCTTGAGTAGCTAGAATTACAAGTATGCACCACAGTGTCGAGCCTAAGGTCTGCTTTCTTTTTTAAAATAGATATAACAAGTTTATTTTAAAGTGGAAGGAAAGTAGGGAGACTTTCCATTTGGAAGAGGCCCCAAAGAGGAATCCAGTGAATTCCTCTCAGAGGGTCATTTTTATAGTATGAGGTTCCTCTCATACATCTTCCCTTGGGCTTTGCACTGATTGCTTGATGGCTTGTGCATGGACTGCCCTGGCTATTTTCATTGGTTGAGCAGAAACCCAGGGCATTATGGGAAGAAGCATTTCAGCAGGAGTTTGAGGCACCATGGGAACTAGAAGCGTCATGATGGGCCATGTGCTATCTGCCATATGTTATGTCTGCCAATTTTTATCCATATCTACCTAGCAGTTACCCTCTTTCCCTCATTCCCCCCTCCTGGATGGAAACTCTAATTGCCATTAAGGAACAAGGGTAATGACCAATCCAGGTTACTTTCTGTTGAGAGGGGGCAGAGAAGGGGATGACAGTCTGGGATCTTCAGAGGAGGGTCTTTTAGGCAGATGGGACATAGTAAAACTCTAGGGAACAGTTTGTATAAGGCTTCTTTTTAAAAAATCTATGGCCATAGCTGGGAAGTTGGCTCAGTGGTAGAGTGTTTGCCTTGCATTTATGAGGCCCTGAGTTCGATTCCTCAGCACCACATAAGCAGGAAAAAGCTGGAAGTGGTGCTGTGGCTCAAGTGGTAGGGTGCTACCCTTGAGCTGGAAGAGCTCAGGGACAGCGCCCAGGCCCAGAGTTCAGCCCCCACAACCGACCCCCCCCAAAAAAAATTATGGCCAAATGTAGCTTGATAGATTCCAAACTAGCCACAAATACATGGGTAAGGCCCCAATCTTAAGAAGATATGGGCTAATCCCCTGTGAGGGGAACAGAGCCCAGGGGGGTACTTCAGGTGGTGGTAAGCACATAGTTGGGCATTGGAGCCCCCAGAGAAAGGGCAAGCTGGGAGTCAGGACAGGAGTCTGTTGATTAGTCAGGGAACTGGCAGCCAGCTCAGCCTGAAGAGGTTCAGAGAGCCCAAGCTGGCTCTGATGACAGCTACCTAAAACATACCAACTCAAGTTCCTTCTTCTCCCTGATCTGTGCTGAGGTTACTCTGTTGGAAGGACAGCTGTGCCTTCCAAGGAACCAGCCACAGCCCAAAATGGGCACAGTAGTCCCAAAGGTGGAGGCCTGAGGTCTATGTTGTCCGTTTTGTGCTTCACAAACTGGCCATCCATGATGAACATGCCCAGCCAATGCCTCAGCCCCCAGATCTGGAGGTGACTACTTTTGTTTCCCTCAACGTCTCTGAGCACTTGACAGTGTGCAGGGAAAAGGATGGGTGGTATGGCGTCCTAAGTGGAGAAGGTTGAGGCAAGGGCCCAGTATCCATATTTGGCTTCTTGCCTAGTGCTGCCCTCTAGTACTCTTCCAGCCACCCTTGCCTCCCCAGGCCCTTCAGCTGAGTTAGAATAAAGGAGTAGAACAGCTCCATGACATCTTTCCATCCATTGTCTCAGGCTCCAGAGGGACAGAGGAAAGTCATTTCTTGTTCCTGGACTTCTAGTACATTTTCATGGAAGCCTGACATCTATGGTCATCTTCCCACCTTTCGTACCTCCATGTATTCCTCCATCTGCATTTATGGTAGAAGGTAAGAAGATATAGAGAAAACAGAGCTGGTTTGAGGGTCACCCTGAAGAGGAACAAAAGAGCCTGGGGTTTGGGCCTTCATTGATGACTTGTTAAAAAAAAATTAAAAAGGACCCAGTGGATCATAGGACAGATAGAGGTTAGTTTGAGAGTTTCATTATCAAAGGGCCCCACTAGGAAGTAACCTAAAAGGGATAAGGCTTTTGTTCCCTAGAGAGACATTTAGGGGTGAAGGGTTCGGGGCTATGAGCCTCATCTTTCATTGCCCCACCCTCTCTACTTTCACCTGTCATGGAGGTGAAAATCCCAGCATCTGGGCCCAGGCTTCCCTTTTCCCTCTTTTCCTTCCTGGCTCCTCTGCTCCAAGCTTTGGGGTTCAAAAGCTTCTGCAAAAGATGAGGCCCTCCTGTTGAGGAACTGCAGTGTTTCCTGATTTGGTCTTGCCTTCCAGGTCACCACTCTCCTGCATCTGTGGGGTACCTAACAGATCCAAGGGCCCTGCTCTACCCTCAGCATGTCCAGCCACAGGGAGCATGGGTATCATGCTCTGGGATCGTCTTTGTGGGGGCTAGAGGGGATACCTGGGGCATGGTGTCCCCTGTAGGTTAGGATTGGAACTGTGCACCTGTGTAGTAGAACCCTGCTTTCTGGATACCTGATTTACTTGGGACACAGCCTGTGCCATCCAGAGCAACCCCCTTCCTTCCATTTCTTGAAGTTTTCAGAATTTAAAAAAAGGGGGGGAGGGGGAGAGAGAAGGGAAAGAAAACAGGGCTACTGAATTGTTTTAAATGTTTACTTTGAACAGAGTAATACATTTTACACCCCCACAGCAGTGTGACTGTGCTATTCACAAGATAACAGAAATTAAGATGAAAACAGAAACAGAAACAAAACAAAAGAGCACAGAGCACTGAAGGCTAGAAATGGAGCACAGGTTTAAAATTATTTAATGAACATGTCACTGTTGAGCCTACCTGTTTTCCTAGGGAATATATTAGTCTCATTGGTGAGAAGGCCCAATGTGACACCTATGGAGACCCTTGGTGACTGTAACCAGGGCTAGGCCTGCCTGCAGGGTCCCATATCTGGCTCTTTGGAATCTTGGATGGTTCAGGTCTCTTTCTCTTGAAGTGACCTACAGTAGAATGTCAGGCCCAGCTGGGGAGAACAGGTGCCTACCCAGAGACTATGGTGCTAGATGCCATGGGTATGGTCACCACTGTGGGCCAGTTGGCTGCCATCTGCACACTGCCCCCTGCTGGTCAGCACAGATGTTGGTCTTGAAGAATAGTCTAAGTACAGAGGTTGATGGGGAGATCGTGACACTTCAAGACTCCTTGAGGTCAAATTATTTTTCTTCCAGGCCCAGTGGCTGAAGCCTGGATCCCAGCCACTCCAGAGGTTGAGATCTGGTGGATCATAGTTGTAGGACGGCCCAGGCAGAAAAGACAGAGACTGTGCTTCCAAACTAACCACTAGAAAGCTGAACTAGAGACATAGCTCAAGTAGTAGAGAGCCAGCTGTGGGCAAGAAAGCAGAGCAAGAATTCAAGGCCCTGAGTTCAAGTACTGCACTCTCTCTCTCTCTCTCTCTCTCTCTCTCTGTATATGTGTGATTTTTTTTACCATCATTCTAAGCCTCTTGGCCTCCTTCTCTCACAATGTACAGAAATGGAAAGTTCATGGATAAAGTTTCAGAGGCCACATGAGAACTAGTCTTTTAGAAACTACCATGTATTGAATTGTGATGCAATATCCAAGAACAATACATGTTGCCTGGCAAAGCTACTAAGATGCCCCTTCTCTCTGCAGCTGTCTTACATGTCTGTGGGAGTCCCCACATCCCCCATGTAGTCTGAAAAGCACATATCACCAAAGCACCATAGGAACATATAGGAACATCTGGCTGTCTTTTTATTAACTAGGTGATAAGGCTGTGTCTACCACTAGCCTCCCTGTCCTTGTCCCTGCTCCAGAGAGCACTTGGGTCTTTGGTTTGGAGCTCTTAGGGAGCAAAGTATGGATGGCACTAGGAAAGGGCAGGGGTCCAGTGCCCATCAGGGCTTGCCAGCTTAGTTGACACTTCCCAAGAACAAGCAATCTTCTCTCTGTGTTGATTCTCACCTTCTATATCCTGCCAGTCACGGTCACTGGAGACACAGCCACATCACCCACCTAGTTGCTTCTCACAGAAGCAAAAGCTTGGACAGGAGCCATGTTTTGCTGGAATCCAGGTGTCAGTCAGGGACATACAGGGTTGGAAGTGCCAAATGTCTGGTGCCTGCATTCAGTGAGAACTTGTCTGCCATTAGCACCACAGCCAGTGACACTTTGTCCTTTCTTTTCTTCTTCTCAGATGTGACTGGTGCCCCGGCTGCTGCTCCAAGCCATGGCTGACACCATCTTCGGCAGTGGCAGTGACCAGTGGGTTTGTCCCAATGACCGGCAACTAGCCCTGCGAGCCAAGTGAGTGCCTCCTCACTCCCTCACATCCCTCCCTCCTTCCTGCCTTACCCCTATCCTTCCTAGGGGGTAGAGCTGCCTGTCCTCTGGGCTTTGAGCTGGGCACTTAGTTCATTTATGCACTGAGTAGGATTTATCTCCATTTCTCAGATGAGGGAAGTGAGACTAACTTCCTTGGCCTTGTCCCTTAACTGTGAATCACCTCACTGGGACCCACTCCTGAGCCTAGGTGATTCTTATGCCTTCAGTTTGTCCCAGCAAGCTGCAAGGGCTGGACTACTTCACCTGCCCCTTGTTCTGTCATTGAGTCTAAAGTTCCAAAGCCCCTTAAGGCAGGGAGCCTTTGATGTGTGGACACTACCTTCAGGGCTCAGAGCAATAGCCTATGTCAGGAATGAAGAGCTTCCCCTCGCTGACATTTTCCAGGTCTTTCTCTTACTCCCAACAAGTTTCTCTGGTCCCTATTGGGATCCCAATCTTCCTGTTAACCCTCAGCCTGGTGACCCTCAGCTCCTGTTAGATCTGATGCCTCCCCTACTACTTCCTGTGCCCATAGGAGAGAGGGTAGCACTCAGATGCCTCTCTTCCTTTTAGCACCTCCCCAGGCCTCCGAGGACTGGGGGGTGGGGTCCCTTGTGTCTGATAAATTCCTATGTCTATCAAACTGTGCCAATTACGAGAGCCAGCATTTCCCAACGGGGACCAAGTTTTAAGAAATTTGCAATTAGATATTATGAGCCTGCAGGGGGACAGCTCTGAACATCAAAGGGGGTGGAAAAATTAATCTGAAACGCCTGGGAAGAGAGGCTTCATGCGTGATTTGCAGGCTGCTTTGCCCCACAGTTGCTTTGTCCCCTTTGCCCGGGTAGCTCAGTCCCCTCCAGCCTCCCCCACTCTTCCAGGAACGGTACCCAGGATAAGGTCAGCTCATCTTCCTCGTCCGTGATGCCAGGCAGATGCCATGCCCTACCCAGCACAAGGCACTGGGAGAACTCAGAAGCTTGCCCCAGGCCCAAGGGATTCTCACTGACCCCTCCAGCATCCCCTTAGTTCTCTCTGACCTTGGCTCTCACCATGGAGACCTGGAGGAGCACCCTCCAGAAGAGGGGATGTTCTTATATCCTCCCCCTGGGTGTGCTGCCTGTAGTCTTTTGTGAAGAGTAGTGCCTCGTCCAGGGCTGCAGGGCAGGAGTGTACCCCTCAGGATCCCCCAGGACCTGGGTATTCTCTGCCCCTCTCCATTGCAGGGCCTCCTGCCAGTCTTGGCAGCTGCCTCCAGTTTCTTTTTTCTCTTTCCTTCTCTTCCCTTTATCTCTTCTACTTCCTTTCTTTTCATTCCTTCCCTTCTTTTCCCTCTCCTCCTTTTCTTCCTTTTCTTTTTTTTTCAATATAGGGTCTCACTTTGTAGCCCATGCTAGCCTTGAAGTTTCAATCTCTTAGAATAACAAGCAGGTTCCTAAGTCTACACAATTTCTAAATTCTACCATGTGCCAGGCACTGGTTGCATAGCAGCAAACAAGACCAGCATGGTTCTTTGCCTTAAAGCAGAAATATGGAAGGATTTATGGATATTACACGTATACTTACTATAGTGGCTGCCATGATACTTGGCAGTAGTGGGGGAGGGGAGACTAACTTAATTTGGGGTTAGGGAGACTTTCCTTTGAATGTGATGCTTAGGTCAAATGGGAATACAGAGCAAGTTTTAGGGAGCAAAAACAAGTACAAAGGCCCTGAGGTAGAAAGAGCATGATACGTGCAGGCCTTGACAGGAGGCCAGTGTGACTCTAGTGAAGAGTGAGCAGCATAAAGGGGAGATGGAGAGGTCAGCCAGGACCAGATGGGGCAGGAACAGGGAGTTTCTGACCCTCCAGAAACTCCCTTTCTGGAAGGGGGACAGCTGGTTGCTCATTGTCTTACAGTAAAGCTGAAACTCAGTGATGGACATATTCCCAGGCCTTCTAAGAATTCTTGTTATGGTTCTTCATTAAGGCCTCTGGTCCCATACCACCTGGGTTGTCCCCACACATTCTCAGAAGGGATTTATGGATATGTTGAGGGTAGGGGCCCAGGTTTGCACTGGAAAGCCTCACAACCATTGGTGGTATTCCCTCCCAGGCTGCACACAGGCTGGTCCGTGCATACCTACCAGACAGAGAAACAGAGGAGGAGCCAGTGCCTCAGCTCAGCAGAGGTAGAGGCCATTCTGCAAGTCATCCAGAGGGCTGAGCGGCTTGACATCATGGAACAGCAGAGAATCGGGTAAGGGCTTGGACCGGCTGGGCACCAGCCAGCAGTGGAAGGAAGGCAGTGGGGCACTGCAAGAGATCCTAGGGGTGAAGAGGCTAGTGCACTGGGTCCAACAATGGGGTCACCAGTGGGTATGAGTCAGAGGGCCCCAGTTTCTTTGCTGGGGACCCCTGGACTATAGGCAAATACCCAAGCAGCCCTTCCAAGTTCTGTGTAAGCAGGGTTAGTGACTGACATGAGCCCCAGGTCACAGAGTCCTAGCCAACCACACTGAGGCTCTTGTCGCTGCACCCCTGTCCATAGCAGGATTCCGAAACACGAAACGCCCACCAGGTCCCCGCAGGAGGTATCCTCCAGCATGTCCTAAGCGCTGCCAGCCTGTGACATTCAGAGCTGACCATGACTCAGTTGTTCGATGGTCTTTGTGGTGCAGGGTTGTTTTTGTTGTCATTGAATTATAAAAGCAATAAACATTTCCTAGAAAAAAAAATCTGAGAAATAACAGAAAAGCACAAGTAGTAACACACAATTGGGACCAGACCACGTGGCATGGAGCAGGAATTCATTCTGTTCTGCTCTCCCTGTTCTTTTTCTACTTATCTTTTTTCTGTTTGTGAGATGATCGTGTTTGTAAATCAGGAACTGTAAAAGCGCAGTTTTGGATGGATTGGTGGCTGTTGGTTCACCGTGTCTGGTAGGTACCTCAATAACAGCTCAAGCAGGGCTCACTCACCTCACACTCCTGAGATTTTTCTTTTCTTTTTCTTTCTTTTTTTTCATTTAACTGGCTGAGGCCCAGCTTTCTACAGATCTACTCCCTGAGGGCCCTGCCAAACTCTCACCTCAAATACTAGTGATTGATCCTGGGGCTCCAACTCCACCAGGAACTTCATGGAAGGCTCCCCTGTGCTATGGAACCATTCATGGGCCCCTTCATCCATCCAGTTGTCTAGCTTTGATGTGTGTATAGGGACATGGAATGATCCAGAAGCAGTATTGTAGGTTATCTATCATTCAGAGGAAGGAATTGCATCTTGTGTGTTTATATGAGATGTGGAGGTATGGAGTAGGTTCCCCCAAGAACAAATAGTTTATGCCTGGTAGGAGCTGGGGTTGCTCCCAGGCCCTGTTGTTTCCTAGGTGAAGGACTATGTCCCTTATGGAGGACACATGGGTAGAGGCAGTGTCATGGCTGAGTCTGCTGTCTAGTGTCAGCTCCAGTGGCTATACTGCACGGCCTGAGGAGGATATGAGCTAGACAGGCCTGGGATGGACCCTGAGTCCACCTCTTGGGAATTTTGTAACCCCAGCAAGTGGCTTCACATTGTTGAGTCTCAGTCTTCAAATCTTTCAAATGCATCTTCCTCACTAGGAGTCTGACAGAGGAGATGAGATGATATGCCTGCATGTTGTTCGTTGTTCTTCATTCTTTCAAGAATCTTGTCCTCTGTCTCCTGCAAACATAGTGACTCACAAATTAGAACAGTTCTGAGGAGGCTGTAGTGTTTTTCCGCTAGAGGCTGTCACAGAGTGGAGGTTACAGTATGATGAAGGCCTGTAGAGCCCCAAGAAAGGGGTCAATCAGGTTTAACAGGGTACAGGGAAGCCTCCTGATGGCCAGAACCGAACCGTTTCAGACAGGAGCTGGGTTCTTTCCCTTCACTTTCCTGCTTCAGCTTCTCACTTTCCCAGATGCTGTGACCCAAAGCCTCCTGTCACCCTGCGCCCCCTCCCCCCAGCCACCCATGCTGCCTCTGAGATGCAGCCTGGGTCTGTCCTTTCCAGGGTGGCCTTAGCCTCTTACTGACTTCTTCCCTCTTGCTCTCCTAATTCCAGCTTTTCACAGCTTTGGAGAATGTCACTGAGGTCAAATCTCTTCCCTTCTTCAAAACCTCTAGTGGCTTCTGATTGAGTTTAGAAAAACACAACCCCATTTTGTGACCTGTAAACTCATGTGACCCTCTCTTGCTTCCCCCTCCTTCATTGTCCCCATCTTCCTCTTGCTGCTATGGGGGAGAGGGGTGGGAATAGCCTCCCTGGCCTCCTTGCTGATAACTGTTTCCCAGCCCAAGCCACAGTGCTTGCTGTCCCAGCTGCCTGGAAGGAAGCTTTCCTGGCTGTTCTGTCACATGATTGGTCTTTGCTGTCCTTCATCTCTCAGTGCATGTGTTCAGTTCAGAGTTTTCCCTGGCCCTATCTGACATACCTGTGGCTCCTCACCTGTCCCTACCCACTCTCCTACCATATACATGGCATGGGATTCTCCCTGTCTGAAAGTGATTTCTTCTTCAGGATTTCTTCACTGCTAGAACGTGAGTTCCTTGGTCTTGTCACATTGTAAATGCTCCATCAATAGTTGGCAAAGGAATGCATGATTAGGAGTTAGCTGGGGAAAGGATGGGGCAGGGAACAGACCAGTTAAGGAGACAGCCTGTGACATGGTGTAGTATTGAGTTCTGTTGCAGCTGGCCTGAGCAGTCATTGCATTGGTGACAGGAAGCACTGACTCTACGTCCTACGTTGCAGGCGGCTGGTGGAGCGGCTGGAGACCATGAGGCAAAATGTGATGGGGAACGGCCTCTCCCAATGTCTGCTGTGTGGGGAGGTGCTGGGCTTCCTGGGGAGCTCCTCAGTATTTTGCAAAGACTGCAGGAAGGTAAGGCCCTGTTCTGACTCTGCCATTCTAGCTGCCCAGCCTGGGCCAGCCATACATCCCAGCTTTCAGAGGAGAAAGAAAGAGGAGTAGAAACTCTGTGTGTGTGTGTGTGTGTGTGTGTGTGTGTGTGTGCGCGCGTGCGCACGCATGTGTGTGTGTGCATATGTGCATGTTCATGCTTCTCTTTTCAAGGACAGGGCCTAAAGGCCTGTAGTCTAGACTCTGTGGCTAGCTCTGGAGAATGGACCTCTGAATCAGAGCTTGGATGTGAATCCAGCCTTTATACCACCCATTTGACCTCAGAAAATGTCTATTTCAAGCTTCATCTTCCTGCTGCAAAATAGGGGGAATGAGAATATGTACCTAAGAGAGCTGTAAGGATTAGATAATATTAAATGCAAAGCTTTCAAAACCCTGCTCGGCATACAGACACTGAATAAATGTTATTACTTGTTATTAGATAAGTACTGTTTTCCTCAGGGCCAACTAGTGTGGTAAAATTGAAGTTCCTATTCTGTTGTCTGTTCTTTTGATCACTCAAAGAAGAATGATATTTGCTGAAAAATCAAATAGATTTTCTCCTTTTCTTATATTAAATTGTGCCATATATTAAATTGTTTCATATTGAGTCCAAGACTTTTTAAAATATAACTTTTAGGTTTTTTTCCCTGGGGTTTCTAATTGCCTTTCTTTTTTATTACTCAGAGAATAATAGACCTTTCAATCTTCAAGATTATTTAGCATCTCAATTTTACTCTTTATAACATAGAGCCTACTTTATTTTTTCCCCCCTGGCAGAAATCCTAGATTTTTATTCCTGCTCCAGCCTAAACTAGTTGCTGCACAGTAATATTCATGAGATTTCTCTTTTCTACCTTCTTAGATTAGAGACATTATTCTCGTTACCTTTTTCTGTTTTCACTGTAGTTTTGCTAGAATGCATCCTCAAGTAACTTCCATGTGCCATTGACTGTTGTAAGCCTGAAGTTGTTACAGTGAACCAGACAGAGGGAAAAGGAAAGTTCTCTCTTGCTATGCCCTTGGGTGAGGACATGTTTTTAAAAAGTAATAATCAAATGAGTTCATGAAGTAATAGAAGCCGAGGAAGAGTTGAGATGACTATAACAGTTGGAAAATATCAGAGAAATAAACATGGACTTGGAATAAAGTAATTGGTGCCTTTGTCATTCAAAACCTGGATTCCCAATTAATAAATGTGAAAGCCAGGATTTTGGACATGGTCATCCCTGCCCAACTCTGTCATGTGTGGTGAATCAGTCCTGGAAATGTGGATCAGTTGGTCTAAGCATGGTGGAGGTGTGATGGGGGCTTGAGTGTCAGGGTGTGCCAGCTCCTCTGTAGGCTATGGACCATCTAAGGAGTGGGTGCAGCGACCTGGGAATGCCTTGCTCCCAGGACTTAGGCAGGTAGGGCCATGATTTGTGACTTCTACCCTGGGAGAACAATTTCCTACCTATTTCTTCCTTTTGTCTCAGTACTATAACAGCTCTAAATATTTCAGGGTTTTAGTGAGGAAAGGCACTACCATATCTTCTTCCCTTGGGAACATCCATGGCCTCTAACACAGAGGCAGGCTGCTGTTCCTGGCTGGCAAGGAGTTAACACCAGTGGCTCCCCGGAGAACCATTTCCTAGGCAACAGTGGCCATCCCAGGGGAGGGCCTCAGCTGGATGTGGGGTGTGGGGAAAATGTTCTTCCAGACTCACCACCCCCACCGCCTGGTGCCCTGGAGCACTGGGCTGGTCCGAAGGACATTTCTATTTGAAGAGGTTCTTATTTTGCCAGCTGGCTGAGGACTAGGTGCTAGCCTGGGAAGGCAGCTTGGGGCAGTGGAGGAGCCCTTTGACCTTTAGAGGGGACTTGCTCCTGGGCAGAGGTGGGAGTAGGGGACAGTCGGGTACCCCCAGCAACATGGGAGGCTTGCAGGGTTCTCTTCATCTGTCCTTGAGAAAAATGTGTCATTCATTCATATTCATTCTTTCTTCACATAGTAAAGGGAGGGCCCACTGTGTGCAAGCTGGTTCCAGATGCTAGCCCAATTCCTATCTGTCATGGAAAGTATCCAGGGTAAGAGAAGAGAAATGATAAACAAGTAAATGAGTAAATACAAGGTCATGTCAGGTGCACCAAGGGCTCTCGATTGAATTAAAACACATGCATTGGCATGTGTCAGGTGCTTGGAAAGAGCTTCTTTGAGCTCAGACCAGAACACAAGCAGGAACTGGTCCCAGGAAGATCTGTGAGGATAAGTATTACAAGCAGAGGGAACAGCATGTACAGAGGCCCTGCAGCAGAACCGGCTGGGCTCTTTTAAGAACTAATGGAGTTAGGGACAGAGGGAGAGAGAAGTAACCTTGGCAGATCCCACATTGCTTTCTAAGTAGGGGTTAGGAGCTGGGATTTTATTGTAAGTTTAATAAGAAGCCAGCACCATGTTTGTGCTAGGGGTTTGATGTGATCTGCTCTGTGTTTATTTGTTTGCTTGATGTTGGTACTGGGACTGGAGCTCCAAGCCTTATGCTCTCACTTGGCTTTTTCACCCAAGGTTGGCTTTCTACCACTCAAGCCATACCTCCAGTTTCCATTTTTTTGCTGGTTAATTGGAGATAGAGAGCATCGCAGACTTTTCTGCCTGGGCTGGCTTCAAACTCCATCCTCAGCCTCCTGAATAGCTAGGATGACATGCATGCCACCAGTTTGCTCTGTGTGTGTGTGTGTGTGTGTGTGTGTGTGTGTGTGTGTTTTGTTGTTGTTGTTGTTTTGTCGGTCATGGGGCTTGAACTCTGGGCTTGGGTTCTGTTCCTGCACTCTTCAACTCAAGGCGAGCGCTCTACCACTTGAGCCACGGCACCACTTCCAGTTTCCTAGTGGTTTATTGGAGGTAAGAGTCTCACAGATTTTCTTGGGCTGGCTTTGAACCGTGATCCTCAGATCTCAGCCTCCTGAGTAGCTAGGATTATAGGTGTGAGCCACCAGCGCCCAGCTTGCTCTGTGTTTTTAAGAGTGGCCCTGACTGCTGTATGTCTAGTGGACTGCAGGAGAGCACAAAGTGAAAGGCAGGAGACAAGTTTTGTGGTAATGACAGTCACTGAGAGATGATGATAGGCTTGGGACAATGCATTACTGGGACAGAAACACTGTGCTAAGACAACATCAATGTCTCCAGTGTATTCTAATCAGATAGGGAAGAAGTAGAGGGGCTGAATGAAGTGCTCAGGGAAGAAGGAGAATATTGGACTGTTAGAGGCTAGGGTAAGAGGCAACTTGGTCTACCTTATACTTCCAGGTGGCCAGGAAGTACTGTCCCCACACCAGTGCAGTTTGCTGCCAGGGGCTCCTGCTTAGGCCTGAGGAGCTTACCCTGTCCTTCCTGTTCATATATCTCCATGAGGCTGCAAGGGCCTGGAAGGGCTGCTTTCTTCCCCCTAACAGCAGGATCACGAGAGATTTATACCTAGAGCTGCAGAACCAGACTGACCCAGATTGAGAGATCCATCTTGGCCACCACAGAGTGACCTTGAACAAGTCAATTAGCTTCTCTGGGCCTCCCTCACTTCATCTGTAAACCAAGCTCCTTTCAGCCCCAGGTGGGTGTGAGAAGAGATTCCCTTGCTCAGGGAAGTTCTTTGCTGTGTCTGATCTGTTGTAAGCACTCCAAATAGGGATCCTGTCATTGTTGTCATCTTTGATATGGTGACTATTCACCATGGATCCAGCAACAGGATTAGTCAACTCCTGCTGCTGTAACAAAACACTATGGATGACATCACCTCAAACAACAGTTGTTTATTTCCCTATGGTTTTGGAGATTGCTGAAACTCAGTGTTTTCCCAAGACTTCCTGGACTGCAGCTCTGGTGTCTCTTATTATTATAAATACACTAATCCTATTAGATTAGGGCCCCACCCCTATGGCTTCACTTAATTTTAATACTCCCTAAGGACCCTCTCTCCAACTACACATTGGAGATTGGGGCTTCAACATCAGAATTTTGAAAGGCACAATTCAGTTTATTGTACCCCATTTCGCCTTACTAAGATTCATGTTTTCCTGAACTTAAAATTGGAGCTGCCACAGTTAATCCCTTAATTCTAAAATTTAGGTAAAAGCCTCTGGACACTTTTTAGCTATCCAGGATTGGGTGTCCTGAGCTGGTAGGGAAAGACCTCAGTTTCATGCACTAGCTCCTATACACACAACACTCAGTCACTAATTTAGCTTGTGTGTGACTCAGGTGAGGGAAAGCGAGGAGGGGAGAATCCAAAGTAGTTATTTCTCTCAGTCTTGATGGTTAAGGTGGGTGGAGGAGGACTGAACAAGAGGAGAGTTGTTGGGAGGAGCCTGTCTTAAAGGAGCAAAGGGCATGGTGGAGGTTTGCATGGATTTAGTTAGGGGCAGTGGAGGAGATTGGAGAGATACCATAGCCAAGGCTGGTAGCTGGAAGTCAGAGAATTGAGCACTGAAAGAGGGAGGACACAGATATGACAGCAGATTTGGCTTTGGAACAGGGGGCCGTGGAACAGGGGGCCTTGGAAGAGGGATAGAACATGCTCTAGCAGCTCCAGGGGTGAGATTCTGAGGACCAGAAGACATGGGGCAGAGCTGGGAGATTTGGGAAGCTAAAGTACATTGGGCTTGTCAGAAGTCACATGGGGACACACTATTTGAGCAGAGAACGTGTAGTCTGTGGATTCCTGAGCCCCCAGGAGATGATCACAAAGGTACAGACACCAGGCAGTGATCACATGGAGAAATAGCTAGACATACACACAACCCCCTGCAGATCCTTAGCCCTCACAGTGGCTCCACAATGGTTGAGGAAAAAGGATGACAGCACCCTTTCACCCATCCAACCAATACTTCTTTTTCTATGTGCCAGTCCTGGATCTTGAACTCAGGGTTTGAGCCTCATCCCTAAGGTTTTTTTTTTTGCTCAAAGCTAGGCACTACTTGAGCCATAGTCCCACTTCCAGCTTTCTGGTGGTTAATTGGATATAAGAGTCTCAGAGACTTTTTTTTTGTCGGTCGTGGGGCTTGAACTCTGGGCCTGGGCACTATCCGTCAACTCTTCAGCCCAAGGCAAGCACTCTACCACCTGAGCTACAGCGCCACTTTCCGTTTTCTGGTAGTTTATTGGAGATAGGAGTCTCACAGTTTTTCTTACCTGGGCTGGCTTTGAACCGAGATCCTCAGATCTCAGCCTCCGGAGATGATAGGATTACAGGCGTGAGCCACCAGTGCCTGGCTGGCTCACAGACTTTTATGCCCAGGCTGATTTGAAGTGAGATCCTCAGATCTCGGTTTCCTAAGTAGCTAGGGATTACAAGTGCAAGCCACAGGCCAACAAATACCTCTTAGACCATACTGATGCCCAATGTTAGGTCACACTGCAAGTAGGCACAGGTCCCTCCTCTTCAGTGGTGCAGGGTTAGTTGATTATGGATAATTAAGTACAGTTAGTGGAGAAGTTAAGGAAGCAATCTTAGGGGATAGGGAGGGTGAGAGAACTCTAACAGGGTATATGTGAGGGATCATGAGGGGCCAGGAGCCTGGTTCTGGGGAGCTTCTGTTCACTTCTGTCTCTATTTTCTCCCTCATGACTATAGAGATAGATAGATAATAGGGCTTGAACTCAGGGCCTTATATTTGCTACGCAAATGCTCTACCACTTAAGCTGTACTCCCCCAGGCCCCTTCTCCTCACCTGCTAGCTGTCTGAAGCCTTAGGACCCCAATGGTGTGTGGCTTTTGGCAGACTGCAGAGGGATGCTGAGGATATCATCCCAGCATGGAAAGTGTCCAGAGCCAGGCTTAGTGGGGGAGGACAGCTCTTCAGGTGCTCCTGGGGACCTGGATGTGTCCCCAGCATGAGCCCTAGCAGCATTCAGCAGCTACCACTAATGAGCGCGAGGGTGGAAGACGATGCGGTCCTCAGAGCCACATCCCTCTGTAATTGGGCCTGCACGCCCGGGCTGCCTGCCCTCATTATCCCAGGGCCATGGTGGGAAGAGAGAGGGGCTGGATGGTTAATTAAAGAGGCCTGGCGCGCCTAATTGCTCAGAATCTGAGTCAGGCAAGCTTTAGACTAATTGAGAGTCCAGCTTACCAGCCATAAGACGGCCAGGCTGGGCTGTGGACCTGTCTGAGCCTAGGATAGCATTGTTACCATTCCAAAAAAGTGGTTGGATCTTTTCCTGGTCTCTGCCAAATGCACCCCATACTGTTGGATCAGGGAAGCTGTCATGAGAAGTTTGCTGGGTTTTGTGTGCTGATGCCTGATAGAGAATGGATATGATCAGCCCAGCCTACATTTACTTCAAAGCCCCTAGGACAAATCAAATCCATGAGGTAGCATAGCCTCAGACCATCATGGAGAAAAGCTACAAGGAAGGGACTGGAGCAGACCTGTTCCCTCTTGTACTGGCTTAGGGCCACTTTGTTCTAAGAAGGTGTCCTGCTGAGGGTCAGCCCAGAACCCTTGCAGGAAGCTGGCAGTACCCTAGGCTGGGCAGAATCTGCATTCCCCTCCCCCCCAATCATAGCCTTCCCCTAAAGCCCAGCTTGCCTCATGATTCAGAGTTGGGGATTTGTGTCTGCTAAGCCAAGGGAGGAGCTGACGGAATTTCAGTCACCCCTCTGTCTGCCATTGGAGAGGACAATGGAAGAAGGCTGAGCCCCTGCCCTGTCCAGGATAGTTTCATTTCTAGTGCTCAACCCTCCACCCTTAGGTGGTGCTTCTAGCCCTGCTGCACAGTGTTCTTCTCTGTAGGTCCTCACCCCTTAGGACTCTACATGTGTCCTTGGGGTTTGGGACACACCTTGAGAGGACCTCCTGGATGGGAAGGCATGAACAGTTGAGAGAATTCAGGTGCTGATGAGGTCCTCACTTGGAATGGGTCAAGGACCAGCAGGATGGACATCCCCAAAAAGCTCGTTGTAAATGTCTTCAAAGCTTATGCATATTGAAGCATGTATCAGGGTGTGTGTGTGTGTGTGTAACTCAGGGTCTGGGTGCTGTCTCTAAGCTTTTTCCACTCAAGGCTAGTGCTGTACCATTTGAGCTGCAGCTCCATTTTCAGCTTTTTCAGTGGTGAATTGGAGATAAGAATCATAAGGACTTTCCTGTGTGGGCTGGCTTTGAACTTTGGTCCTCAGATCTCAGCCTCCTGAGTAACTAGGGTTACAGGTATGAGCCTATTAAAGGACTGACATTTTAAAGGTGACTGACTCATGCATTCATCAGGGTTGGACACCTAGATGGCTCCCAGATTTCAGCTATTGTGAATAATGAAGCTGTATATAATAAGGTGTACAAGTCTCTCTGAGACCCACTTTTTGTCCTTCAGAGTGTTTATACCTGGCAGTGAAATAACTGGATAATTTGGTAAGCCTTTGGGTAATTTTTTTTTGAGGAGTAACCATACTGTTTTCCATAGTGGCTGCACCCTTCCCACCACTAGTTCTCAGGGCTACAAAGTATCTGTGGTTTTCAGCCTCACTCTCCAAATTAGGATGTGCTCAAAGTAACTAGTGGCTTTCATTTCCCCATGCCCTTTCCAAACCTTTAGTTGCCACCTGTGTGTGTGTTGGGTGTCAAGGGAGGTAGGGGTGAGAAGGCATGGAAGCATTTACAGTTACCTTGAGCAAATAGCCATGTCATCTGAGTTGCTTTCAAATTGGCCTCACAGTGTTCTTTCTCCTCCTTGGCCAGATTCAATGTAGAAGACGTGTGTTTGTGCCTCATTGTAGAGATGGATTTTTTTCATTCTGCTACTGATGGTTCCTAAATTCTCAGAAAAAAAGTCACTTAATTCACCTGCCCTGAGGGGCCTGCTCTGGCTGCTTGCCCATCACCAAGTCTGTTTGGCAGGAATTGAGTTGGCTTCTGTTGCTGGGATGGCAAGATTGGACCAGACACCCGTGCAGCTTCTTGGAGCGTACACCTTGCTCAGGGTGCTCAGCGGAACATCTCCATTAAGGCACACTTTTTTTTTCTTTTTCCTATTTGGGGCCTGCAGAGTGGCTCTTAGTCCTCCAAAGAAAGGAGGAAATAACTGCCACTTAGTGCTATTCAGAGCCCATTCTCTTCTCCCCGGGGTGGAGACCTATGTGTTGTTCATCCGGACAAAAGGTGGGCTGGGGACCAATCTGCCCCCTGGTGGCAAAGCCTAGAGCTTGCTGGACTGACATTAGCTTTCTGTATTGAGTCAGTTCCAGAGCTCTCTGGACACTATAGCTCCCAGGGTGAGGAGGTAAAGGTGCCAGGCCTTCCCTCAGGAGCTCATAGCTGTTGCTGAAAGATGCAGTGTACTATGAGGTAGGGCTATACAAGTGGAAGCCGGGAGTGATGTGGGAGCAGGTCCTGGAGAGAAGAGGGGTGGCCCCCACCCCAGGGTGGAGCAAATGTTAGAGCTAGCCCAGCCTGGGAGGAGGGGATGACCAGCCAGGGCAGGGATGGAGCAGTTGAAGCTCCATAGACAAAGTGCAGCACTTGTCATTTGGGCAAATGGGGGAGCCAGCTAGGGAGAGAGCAAGAAAGGCAGTGTAAGAGAAAGAGAAAGCAGCAGGGGGAGAGCAGAAGGTGGCCATGAAGGGCCAAACATAGACCGAGAGGGAAAGAATGTCCAGGGTATCAGGAAAAGCCCCATGCGATGTCTGGCCTTTCTCCTATGGGCAGCAGAGCCCTCCAAGGGTGCCAAGGAGGGTGATGACAGGTACAGGAATCTTGGTTCAGGGACAAAGTCCATGGGAAGGCTTGGCAGCAGGACTGTGGTGAGCTAGAGAGAGCATACTGATACTGAATTCCCTAATTAGCAGGAACCAAGGCCAGGATCAGAGGTGGGAATGTCTGGCTATGAACTCACTAAGAACATGATGGAACAGATATGTGTGCTTCTCTTTCCTGCCTGTGAGGCAGGCAATGCTGGAGGAGTCATCTCTTCAGCATATCAGGGGGAAATGTGTGACCCCAGTCCTAGTCCATCAGCCCATTCTGGACACCTGCCATCACACAAAAAGGAGAAGGAGGGCTGGGGATGTAGCAGGTAGTAGAGCACTTGCTTAGCAAGCATGAGGCTCTGGGTTCCAGGCCCAGCAAAGCGAAAAACAGAAGTGAGAAGGGACAAGACTTCCTTTCCATCTGGGTTATATATTATTGGTGTACACCAGGCAAAGGGGGCCAACTTTGGTGGTTTGGGGGCTCTGATAGGTTAAAGAATTGAATGAGAAAGAGTCCCTTTATCTTCATACAAATTCTTCCTGTATTTTATTTTTAATATTGAGGATTGAACCCAGGGCTCAAGCATTTGAGATAAGCACTCTACCATTGAGCTACACCTTCAGCCCCTCTTTTCCTAAAGTTTAAAAAAAGTAACAAGCATCCAGGTGCTATGGCTCACATCTGTAACCCTAGTTAATTGGAGGGTAGAGACTGGGAAGATCATAGTTCAAGGTCAGCCTAGGCAAAAAGTTTATGAGAGTCCCATCTTAACAAATAGTCTAGGTATGGTGGTATCTGCCTGTAATCCCAGCTGTGTGGGTGCCTTAGCTAGGAGGATCTCAGTCTGAGATCAGCACAGTCAAAAATTTGAGATCCTATCTTTTTAAAAAATAACCTAGCTGGGCACTGTTTGCTCATGCCTATAATCCTAGCTACTCAGGAGGCTGAGATCTGAGGACTGTGGTTCAAAGCCAGCCTGGGCAGGAAAGTCTGTGAGACTCTTATCTGCAATAACCCATCACACAACTAGAAGTGGCACTGTGGCTCAAGTGGTAGAGCACTTGCCTTGAGCTGAAGAGCTCAAGGTCAGAGCCCAGGCCCAGAGTTCAACCCCTATGACCAAAATAATAAAATAATAATAATAATAACCTAAAGCAAAATGGGTTTGGCATGGCTCAGGTGGTAGAGCACCTGAATATCAAATACAGTCTTGAGTTCAAATCCTAGTATAGTAACAAAAAAGTGATACTATTGCATAGAGATTTAATCATCTGTATTCTGCCTGCGCCTCTCTTTGCCTTGGTTTCCTTACCTAGAAAAGAGAATAATCAAAGCGCTTTGTCTCAGAGGGTGAATGTGAAGACTGAAATGAGGGAAGTTTATGCTAAGTTCATAGGAACAGTTCCTGTTGCTAGTAACTTCTCAAAAATTATACATAGCCAGCAGTACATATGAAAGTAAAATATTCCCTCCACTCCTGACCTTAGCAGCCAGTATTTTCCCCTTCTGCCCCACTTGTCTCCACTTTCAAATGTACACAAGCATTTTAAGCATATTAAGCATTTATAAGGGGACTGTAATATACTCCTTATTCTGTGATTGTCTTTTTTCATTGCTTTTTTTTTTACTTGCTAACACATAGCCCCGCCCCTCCCATATATATATATATATATATATTATATATATATATATATATATATATCCCATTTTTAGAGTTATAAGGGAGTTTTTCCCCAACACAACCTCTTGGGGAGGCAGTTCTGGGGTAGTAGAAGTAGAAGTGGAGAGGACTGGGCCCACACCCTCCCATCTTGTTTCCAGCTAAGTCTAGCCTTTTCCTTTTGTCTGAATCTTTCCCAGGGCCTTGGTCCCCTGTTGCCCTCTGATCACACTTCTCCCTGCCCAACATACACAGATACTCTTCCCACCATGTCCAAAATCCAGTGGGCATGGTTCAGGTTGATTTCCCAGAAGCCTTCTTGGTCCTTGTGTAAATCAGAGGACAGACATAGTAAAGTGGAAAAGGGTGGAGCATGCTGCCTAAGTCCATAGGTAAAACACACCCAAGACCAAGCCTAGTCATGGCTAGTTACGTGGTCTCCCCATGTGACAACCTTGGATGAAAATTCCATCTGCCTTCTGGATCTTCCTAGAAGAGGAAATGGTTGGCTAAATGACTCTCCCAGGCCTTTCCAGCAGTTTCCTCCTGGGAAACTCAGGTGCAGTCCAGCCCCAGCAGCAGTGACATCTTCCAATCAAGGAGTACCTCTGGAACTCAGCCCTCTCTGCAGGTTCTGAGAAAGCAGGCTGGATTTTCTGGGCAACTCACATGTCCTTGAGCAGGAGGAGGAAGCTATGTGGGGTTGGCATGTGCTCTGAGAGCCTCCTCTGCCTCTGATAACCAAAGTCTGTGTCCCTGGACACAGGCAGGCAAGAAGCAGTGTGTATGTCGTTTTCCAGATGGGGAAACTGAGACTGAGAGAGGCTCACTCATCCTGGCACTGCAAAGACTTTACATTTCAGAGCTGGGAGAAACTGGCAGTAGGAAACATTGTTGGCAAATCTGCTTAAGGCTCTTGCTGGGAACGATAATTCTGTTCAGCCTCTTGTCCTCAGTTGTGGTAAATAGCAGATAATGATATTTCCAGTCCTCCGTGTGGCTGCAGGCCACACCTCACTGGCTGCCCTGCTAGCTGCTACACTTCCAAAGACCTGTGATTTTTTTTCCCTCCCTCGTTTCCTCTTTGTTTCCACCTGGGATGTTTCCCTACAGCTGTTTGCTATTCACCCTGAAGGACTTCAGCTTACCTGTTGATGGACTCCCAGGGAAGTAGGGGCCAGGTGCTCTCCCCTCAAGGCTCCCTGCAGATCAGACCATAAAACCAACAAGCAAGCTGGGTGCTGGTGGCTCACACCTGTAATCCTAGCTACTCAGCAGGCTGAAATATGAGGATCGCAGTTCAAAGCCAGCCTGGTCAGGAAAGTCTGTGAGACTCTTACCTCCAATAAACCTCCAGAAAACCAGAAGTAGCGCTGTGGCTCAAATGGTAGAACACTAGCCTTGAGCTGAAGAGCTGAGGGACAATGCCCAGGTCCAGAGTTCAAGTCCCATAATGGACAAAAACAAAAATCAAGCGAGGGCTGGGGGTATGGCTTAGCATAGAGCGCCTGCCTAGCATGTGCAAGACCCTGGGTTTCATCCCAATACCACAAACAAAACCAAGAATCAGGTTAGTACCTTCCAAATTCTTTCCTTGCCCTCATCATCCAGAGAGATGATTCTCCCAGGGTTACAGATGGAAAAACTGAGGCTGGCAGGGGTGATGATCTGCCAGAGATATTTCTACCCAGAACCACACATTCAAGCACAGACAGTTTGGCCCTCCAGGGAGGGAGGAAGAGCTCCCGGGTCTGCCAGTCCTGCCACTATAGGGCCCCCTGCCAGGCTCCTAACTGCTGCCAGAGGCCTATTTCCTTTCCAGCTTATTCTCTGCTCCTCTGCTTGTTCATTTAGTTCAAGTGCAGCTCTCTCTGATCACATCATCCCTCCCCCTTCCCTGAAATCTGAAGACTTCAGTGGCTCCCTACTGCTTGCAGGATAAAGTCTAAAATGCCTCCACATGGTATCCAGGGTCCTCAGTCTACTCTCTGGCTGGGTGTGCTAATTCCACACGGCCCTGATCTACCCAGGTTCTCCTTGGAGCTCTGGGCCAGCACATCACCGGGCTCCCTAATTAATCATTAGTGAGTGCTGTTGCTTCTGGAATGTTAGATGCTCTGGGGGTGTTCATCTTGTCAGCTGTATTCTTTTTCAAATAAAAACAAAATGATTCCTACAGGTGTTTGCTGGCTGGGAGGATTCACGACACTGGAGAGAACATGGAGAAGGGGGAGGTTGGTTGCACGGAGGCTGACCTAGTGACAGTCACAGTAACTCCAGGAAGTCAGAGACCAGTGGTGCATCCCTCAGACAAGTGGGGCTACCAAGAGGGGGTGCACATGCCTCTGGCCACATTGGCAGAAGTAGAGCTGGAGGATGTGGGCTGACTTTGGCCAGGGAGTCTGTGCTGACTGGGATTCTGGGAGCCCAGGACTCACTATTTTATCCTGCAGTCACCCAGGACTCCCCACTCTTCATCTGCTCTTGATGGCCCAGCAGTTTGAGTTGGGCAGTGGATGACCATCTGGTACTCAGTTTTGGGTCCCTCCTGCCTCCCCCTGGATCCTGGCCCCAGAAGTGATCCTTCCTCTTCTACATTCCCATCCCACCAGCCCAAGAACCCCCTCCCTCAGGCCCATGTTCTGCTCCTCTCGCTACTCCCTTCTCACTGGACTTCTAGAAGCAGGGCTGAGCTGTACCTCCTCATCCAACTGCCACCCAGCTCTGCTCCCCAGGTCTGCACCTCTTAGAGGTTTCTTCACTTAAACATTTGTTGAGCACCTAATTGTTCTGGGACACAAGCCAGGCCTTAGAGCTACCTCAAAGAACAGGACAAATGAGTCTGGGACCTCCTGATGCGTCTATTCCTGGAAGCACAGTGATACCAAAGTCCTCCCTCATCACTTGAGTTCCAGTGCTCAGTAACACCATGTGCCATGCTGCCTTGCTCCCAGGCTCTGGCCCTGTGTATCAACCGCAGCTGGACCCTTCCAAGAGAGTCCAGAAAAAGCATAAAAACCATTGACGCCCTGGTCCTGTTGTCCCATACTCCTCCATGTTGTGGTCAGGCCTTGGAAGGACTCAGGACCTGCCTTCCAAAACCCATAAGGACCTAGGGATTCCATTGGTGCTTAGGAATATTCTAGAAAAGAGCCTCTGCTAAGAATATGGAAGGAAGGTAAGATTGACTGGGAGAGTAATAGGGTCCATGTTCTGAGCAAAGGCCCTTTTCCTGAATCCTAGGTCTGAGCATGCCTCTTTCTCTCTTTACATACCATCACAAGCCTCCCTGCCTCAGAAATTCCAAGTCCTATACCACCTTATACTTGTCCCTCAGCCCTTCCTCCCTTCTAGCCAGCCATGTGCAGGACACCTGCAGCATTAAATATGAAAAATGTTGTGACTGGGAGGTGTAGCTCAGAAGTAGAGCTCTTGCCTAGCATGTGCAAGGCCCTGGCTTTGATCCCTAAGCTTCAAAAACAAAACAAAACAAAAACAGCATGGCCTCAGAGGGGTAGTCACAGAGATATACAATCCTACTCTAGGGATGTCACACTGTGGGATATAAAGGGTGACTCACTGGTGCTTTCTGGGAAAACTCAAGGAAGAGCGCGAAGATGTTCAAGTTTGTCTTGAGTATATATAGAAGTTTACCAGGCATGAGATACAGCGTAGGCCAAACAGGAAAGCAAAATAAGTTTTGGATGCTGGGTATGGGTGGCTTGTATCTATAATCCCAGCTACTCAAGAGGCTGAGATCTGAGGATCATGGTTCAAAGCCAGCCCAAGCTGAAAGTCTTATCTCCAATTAAACACCAAAAAAAAGAGGCAGAAGTGGAGATGTGGCTCAAGTGGTAGAATGCTAGCTTTCAGCAAACCGACAGAGGTATGGCTCAGATGGTAGAGCATTAGCCTTGAGCAAAAAGGCCCAGCACCCAGGCTCTGAGTTCAAGCCCAGGAGTAGGGCATGTGCATACACGTGCACGCAAGCGCATGCACACGTGCTCACACACACACACACATACACACACACACTAAAAGCCTTTGGGAACAGACAGTAAAATATGTATGATTCTGGCATGAAGTACTTGGTGATGAAGGTAGATGAGGCTGTAGAGTTACATGAGAACCAAGCAAGGAGATTCTCAAGTGTGTGTATGTGTGTGCATTGCACGCGCGAACATGCACGCATCTGTTTGTCCATCTCTCTGTGCATCAGTGTTTGTATCATCCCTGGCAGCCTGTAAGCCTCACCAGGTCTTCTAGCCAATTTAGGGCCTGGTTGTAGCAGTTTTAGGAAGTGGTGACTGAGTGTCATTGACATCATTGGCTCTGACTTTGGCTAAGGTTGCTGTTCAGACTCCAGGGATGGGATGGTAGAGGTTAACCAGAGGCCCCTGCCTTGCCCTCCCATGGAGAGAGTAAGTCTTCCAAACCAGGGCTCTGTCTTTAGGGAATGTGGGGTTAGGCCCTAAAAAATATAGGAAAAGTTAATCAAAGGGCTTTCTTCTACTGGTACATTGTCACTCAAGGAAGTCATACTGTGACCTGGGATTACCCAAGGCTGTCAGACTCCAGTACCAAGCAGCTCACCAGCAAATCTCAGCTGACTCATTTTCCATCCTGACCCACAGGGTTGGGCTCAGCCCTGCAAGATTACATCCCACTTCACATGCTGGTCTCAAGCCCAGGCTTCCAGAATTGCTAATCAATTGTCCAGAAATCAAAGACCCCCAAAGCCCTGTTCTGAGATTCCATTAATTCACTTGTATAGCTCACACAAACTCAGGAAACTCTTAAGTTTTCAGGCTTATTATAAAGGATTTAACAAAGCATCCAGATGACAAGGTGGATAGGCTGAGATACAGAGGAAGGGACATGGGTCTCCTGGAGCCCACAGTCCTGTGGGAACCTCCCTGAACCCCACCAACCAGAAGCCCCCACACCCTGCCCTTTGTTTTTATAGAGGCCTCATTATATCAGCAGGGTTGTTTACTCAAACACTGACAATCAACTAAACCTTGGGGGAAAGGGCACTCTCTTCCCTCCCTCTCCTAAGTTTGGGGGTGGGGGTATGAGTCCAAACTTCCCATCATGCCTTGGTCTTTCCGGTGACTAGCTATTGTAGGGGTCACCATCTCATGAGCATAATGTTTACGCCAGCATTGGAGCTTGAACTTACGGCTTCACACTTTCTCTCAGCTTGTTCCCTGACAGCTGGTACTCCACCACTTCAGCCACACCCCTACTTCTGGCTTTTTGCTGGTTAATTGGAGGTAAGAGTCTCTTGGTTTTGTCTGCCTGGGTTGGCTTCCAATTGTGATTCTCAAGTCTCAGCCTCCTGAGCCGCTGGCATTAAAGGTGTGAACCACCAGCCATGGCCAAAACAACAAAAAGGTAGTTTTATCACTGGAGATTACTGGGACATTATGAGCTATGTGTCAGGAAACAAGATGATGACTAAATACATATTCATAATATCATAGGTCCTCAGAGAGGCTCCAGGCCCGATGTGTAGAGACCATACAATTTTCGAATCAAGGTCTGCCTGACCAGCCAGAGCTCCTTGAATGGCCGAGGTTGACTACAGCCCCTCCATGATGAGGCTTCTTGATCCTCATGGAGGGGGGCTCACTTGCTGTTATGAGCTCAGGGGCTTCTGTGAGGGGCAGGATATTTTCAATGTGCAGAATGTAAGAATGGAAATCTTCAACAGTGTCTCTGAGAATGGGACTCCTTTAACAGAGCCTGAGCCAGATGACTTCCAGGCAGCAGGTGCCTCTTGATGAGAAATGTCTGTGGGAGGCCTTGGGAAAGCACAAGTTGGTTATGCAACCAGGGCCTGGCTGGAGGAGGTAGAGCTGGCTTTGTCTGGGGTTTTCAATTCCCTGCATTCATGTTCCTAGTGTGACCAGCGTCTGTCTAGGCAGTGGCTGCTGTTTCTCTTCAGGGGACAGCTGTGACCACCTGCTTTCTCCCTAGCAACCTCAGAACCAGGGGCATCCATTTTCTGCACTTATAAGCATCCTTTTCAATAAATGTGAGGGTCCTGGATACAGAAGAGGCAGGATGGGGAGTGAGGCCCTCCCTCCTCTTCCTAACTTTCAAGACCCCTGACCAATGCCCTAAGCCACCTATGCACCATGCCATTCTTGCTAAAAGCTAAAAACACACTGTAAATGCTGAATATTCACTGGACCTAACACAAAGTATGCTTTACATAAGCTTTTTTTTTTCATCTTAGATCCTCTTCCCCTGGGCTAGGGAAGTAACCCAGGACCTCACATATCCTAGGCAAGTGCTCTACCAATGAACCACTTCTCCTAGCCCAAGCTCTTGCTTCTATATTATGGACTAGGATGCCCATTCTGGCTCTGTCATGTCCTCTTGCATGTGAACTTGGCCAAGCACCTCAGCATGGCTGAACCTTCAATTCCTCATGCATGACATTCAGATCATCAAGCCTCCCTCACAGGGCTGATGTGAAAGTCGGCGAGACTAAATGTGATAATGATTATGTGTGCTGAGCGCTGAGTGTGGTGCCAAGCATGGAAAAAGTGCTCAATAAATGGTGGCTATTATTGTTATTAGGAGTTGTAATTCTAAGTAACCATGAGGCAGGGAACAAGATTTATGTGAGCCAATTTCCTCCATCACTTGGGCCTTCTCCTGACCTGACTGCCTCCCCGCCTGAAGGCAGCTTGATTCCAAAGGCAAGGGAGATGAATTAGAGAGTGGCCCGCTGCTGTGGGATGGAGGTGGAGTTTACCTATTGTCAGTCCCCCAGTGATTCAGATGGAGCCACAGGACTGCAGTCTGGATGCAGGCCAGGCTCAGGCCCTGTCAGTTCCACAAGCCCAGGCTGAGAGGTGGGGTACAGAACAAGGGACAGCTTCTTTTAGGGCTGGAAGGAGCTGAGGAGGATTTCAGGATGCAGATTGGCAAGTTGGCTCAGGAACAGGGCCAGGCCTTGCACTTCACACCAGGTCTGGGAGGCATTAGAGTCGTGTTAAGGATCCAGGATAGAGCTGACCCCAGGAGCTGTGAGTGTGGATTTACATATTGATTTACCATTATCACTCACCCCCCCCCACACAGAAAATGTGTTATAACTTGGTACCATACAAGTTCTCCTGAAACACAAGCTCTTTGACTTAAAAAAAAAATAGTCTTGAGATTTGACCTCAGAGCCTTAAGCTTGGTAGGTGGCAGGCCCGCTACCACTTGAGTCACAACCCAGCCCAGGTTTGCTGTTTTAAACCCACAACCTGGAAGTGGAGCTGTGGCTCAAAGCTGTTTGCTCATAGCCTTGAGCAAAACAACTCAGGGACAGCACCCAGGCCCTGAGTGCAAGCTCCACAAAGACCAAAAAGTAAAAAAATTGATTAAAAAAAAAAAAAAGAAACCCGCAACTTCTAATGGAATGACCCCTAACCTCTTTGATTGATATACTAATTGATCAATAGATTTTGGCTTTTCCAGATAAAGCCTCACTATGTAGCCTGAGCTGGCTTTGAAGCCCCCATCCTCCTGCCTCAGACCCCTGAGTGCTGGGATTAGATGTGCCACCACACCTGATTCAAGTGTGTTGGTTTTTTTTTTTAACTTATTGCTTCCTATAGTGTTCTTGGCCCACCCAGCACACCCCTTGGCTTTGTTGAAACAGCTTATATGCCTTCTTTTCCCTGGATTTCTGGAAAATACACCGAAAACCCCAGCCCAGTCTCCCACAGGTTCACCAGGGCTAGGAAGAGTTAATGAGGTGAGGCACTGTCCCCTCACCTACCCTGCCCACAGTAACCAGCCAGCTGGGGACTCATCTTGTTCTCTGTATCCTGATTTCCTCTATCAGACACGCACACAGAGAGACACAGGCCCAGAAATGATCCACGGCTACATCTAGTCATGATTTCTTATTATGTGCTCTGTGAATGTTAATAATCACGAGCTGATGCTGTTGCCTTTTTTAACCCTCCCCTCCACTCGGGACGCTGTGGTGACTGGCTGTGAGTGGCAGGTGGAGGGAGGCGTGTGTTGGAAGCTAGTCCTGCAATCAGCAGGAAATGATGGGACTTTCTTTCAACTGGAAAGGCAGCTGAGGGCTTACATGGGTCTGGGGCTTGCAGGTGGTCCTCACAGTACTCAGTAGCTCCTCTGAGGAAGGGGAAGGACCTGCTCAGTATGGCAGGCAGCACAGCCTTTGGTAACCCAGGATGAGGAGAGGAGGCCCTGGCCCACCTGCCTGGTTCTCCTGACTACTGGCAAGGAACAGGGAGAGGGCCAGAGGCTCCTAGGCAGGGCATTCTTAAGGTTGCGCCTTTTGAGGCTGTGTTTGTGACATCATTTACAGTCCTCTGGAGATGGGACCCTTGAGGCCTTCAACAGGCCAGACCCTGCATGCTTTCAGCCTTGCTGGCTGCTCAGGCCATGTCCCAGTGAATGGTAAGAGGGGCCAGGCTGTACCCTCTCCCACTCAAGGCTTATGGAGAGAACGGTGGGGTAATAGGAGCCAAGCCTGTCTTAACTTGGTATACAGAGGGTGAAGTGGGGTCCAGGTAGGAAGAGGAAGCAGCCAGACCTTGCTTATACTTAAGGTTCAGACAAATCTAGGTTCACACCCCAAACTGGCCATGGTCAGGTTACTTATTTATAAGCATCTTATCCCTCAATTTTAAAACAGATCATCATGAAAATTGAAAGAGATTCTACATGAAACATCCACATTGGTGCCAAGCATAGTGAATAGATCTTTCTAATGTGTATATGATACTGAGTGCATGTCTGCCTCCAACCCTCTTCTCTGTAGGACTGGTAGCACAGCTGCAGACTATGTCTCACAGTTGAGTAGGGCTGAGTTGAGAGGACTCAGTGACCCTGTCCTGGGAGGGATGGGAGTGCACAGGCCTGACTATCTTCATTTGAGCTGCAAGTCATCTGATAAGTCCTGTCTCTTGTTTGTCTGGGCATAGGCTGTCAGTTTCTTAAGTCCATCTTTCAAAAGTCCAGATCTGGTAGGAAAAAATGAACTTGGGGTAAATAATTGCCCAAAGCATTTAGCATAATAATAATAATAATCCTTCATATTGATTTATTTATTTTGTCAGTGTGGAGTTTGAACTCAGGGCCTTGTCCCTAAGCTTTTTTGCTCAAGGCTAGTGCTCTACCACTTTGAGCCACAGTGCCATTTCTGAGTTTCTGGTGGTTAATTGGAAATAAGAGTCTCATAGACTTTTCTGCCTGGGCTGGCATCAAACCACAATTCTAAGATCTTAGCCTCCTGAACAGCTAGGATTACAGGCATGAGCCACCAGCGCAGGGCTTTCCTTCCTTTTTTTTTTTTTTTTTAAATTCAATTCTGGATATTGAACCCAAGACCTCATACTAGTGTTCTACCACTTGAGTCATGTCCCTAGCTAGCCCTTTGTTTTATTTTTGGTGGGGGGGGGGGAATCCAGTCATGGGGCCTGAACTCTGGGCCTGGGCGCTGTCCCTCAGCTCTTCAGCTCAAGGCCAGCGCTCTACCACTTGAGCCACAGCACCACTTCCGGCTTTTTTCTTTTTTGCTTATGTGGTGCTGAGGAATTGAACCCAGGGCCTCATGCATTCAAGGCAAGCGCTCTACCACTGAGCTATCTTCCCAGCCCCTTAGCTAGCCCTTTTGTTTCTCTTTTGTTTCTGCAAGAGGGTCTCACTAATTTTCTCAGGTTAGCCCCAAACTCTAGAACCTCCCACCTCTGACTCTCCAGTAGCTGAGATTACAGGTGTGTACCACTAGGCCCAGCCTCAAATGGATTTTGATTTGTCATTATTTGATTAGTATGTTGGCCTATCTCCTCCCAGATAGTTTTGTGTCTAAAGACTTACAAATCCATTCAGCATGTATACATTTGTATGTGGCCAAGCATCATACTATAGCAAGCTTCTTTTTTGCTTAACTGATCATGTATATCATTCTATTTCATTGCATATTCAGCTTTGCCAATATTTTGGCCTCTTTTTCTATATATATCATCATCTTTATTGTTGGTATAGCTTTCACCTAAACATAATAAGATTGTTTTCCTTTTGTAGATTTGATTTCTAGTATCAAAAGCACAGTACAGGGCATGAAGCACATACCTGAGTATGAATGTGCTGGGTCCATTTATAGGCAGCTGTTTCTTTTCCCTACGTTATTAGCATATTTGAATTATCTTCTGTCAACATTTCTTGGGTGGGGGGCCCAGTACTGGAGCTTGAACTCAGAGCTTGGGCACTATCCCTTAGCTTCTTTGCTCAAGGCTGGCACTCTACTACTTGAGCGACAGCTCCACTTCTGACATCTTAGTGGTTAATTGGAAGTTAGAAAATCATGGACTTTCCTCCCTGAGCTGGCTTCAAATCTCAATCCTTAGATCTCAGCCTCCTGAGTAGTTGGGATTACAGGCCTTAGCCACCAGTGACTGGCTGTCTGTCAACATTTGCAGTATTGTTCGTTCCTAGAGAGCAGCCATCTCATCTACCAACTTTAATTTATTGAATGTTTGGGGAAGTTATTTTTCAGCTAAGTGATGGTTGTCTGAGCCAGGGTTTTACTATGTTGTCTAGGCCCATCTTGAGCACACAAAAATATAATCCTCTTGCCTTAGCCTTCCTAGTATTGTAATTACAGGCATGTGCTAAAATGCTGGGTGGTTTTGCTCATTTATAAACTTTTCCACTCAGAAGGGTACTCACTGAGGACAAAAGAATTATATCTTATTCATCCTCAAAATTCCTGAACTGTCAGGCACGGTAACAAATATCTGTAAGCCCCAGCAATTGGAGTGGAGGCAGGAGGAACTTGAGTTCATGGCCAGCATGATCTACCATATTTTTTTAAATCCAAAACTAAAACAAAAGCATCCTAAAACAGTGCCTTACATACAGTATTGAATAAGCATTTGTTGAATTGAAACCTCAAATATTTTAAAATTATTCATCTTAAGCAGGACACAGTGGCATGCCCGTAGTTACAGCTACTTTGGAAGCTGAGGTGGGAGTATCTCTTGAGGAGTTTGAGACCAGCCTGAGCAACATAGCAAGACTCCATTCTAAAAATATAAATAAACAACCCCTCTCCTTTGTCCCTTATGTTCACTCCCTCATTCTGCAAGCAGTCATGGTCCAGGCCATAGAACAGGAAGATGAACAGAAATAGACATGGCCTCTGCCCTGTGTGACAGCCCAGTGGAGGGAGTGACAGTTGTCCCAGCACATACAGCTTGAGGGCAAAACTACAACCTTGACAATGGAAAAGAAGAGGCAGCAACCCATAATGGAAGTTATGACTGGGTAAGAAGGCAGGAAAGGCTGCCTTAGGGAAGGGGTATTTTTTAAACTGAAGTCTATAGGATGCTTCAGTCAACGAGGAGACAGTGTGGTCAGGTTCATCCCAAACAGAGATTGTGGTATGTATGAAAGTTCTGTGGCAGAGGCAGAACAAGAATCAGGGACTGAAGAAGACTAGTTATGCTGGAGCAGAGAGTGGAAGGCAAGACGGTATAACAGGAATTAGGTATCAGCAGAAGCCAGTGAGGAGATAGGGTTCAGTCTGAATAGATATATCATGCATATGCAAAAGGGGGTGGTCTCCATGAAAAGCAATGGGCAGGCTGAAGGATTTTCAGCTGGTAGGGATGGGAGAAATGACATTCAATCCTGTCTTTGTGTCTTGGAAAGATCAATCAGGCTGCTTATCTGAAATCAATTGGAGGCCAGCCAGTGTGGGTGTGGGGACACCTGCTTAGGGTCCCATGGTGCACAGGCAGTGGCAATGTGGATTAGGGAGAGGTGGAGAGGGGGAAATGACAGGTTCAGAGGGTATTCGGATGGTTTGGGTACCCAAAGAGTGAAGAGCAGGGACCATAGCTGGGAGGGGGCTCTTCAGCTGGCATCTTTCACTGAACAGGCTTTTCTGGCACTGAACAGGATATTCTGTCAAAGGACCTCACCATGCATTGTGCTCAGCACTCTGTGAATCATCTCCCCGATCTCCCAACTGTGGCAAAGGTTCCCTGTCACCATTAATGAACAGATGAGGAAAAAAGACCCAGAGAAGGTGCCATGTTCAAGATTCATCCTGCCCTAAGCATGTGGGAGCTCCTCCCTGTGATCTTGAGGCTGGGGCATACATTTGCAAAAGGATGAATGGAGAGATTGAGACATGAGTGAGGAGGGGATGTTTGGTCTGAAGGCCTAGTTGGCACTTGTGCTCTGAGTCCATCCTAGAAGCAGAGTGTGGTTTATCACTCAAATATAGTTCCTGACTGCCAATGTGCTGTTGCCCAAAGCACTTCTACTCAAGGAAAGCCCATCCAGCAGGAAGTAGATGGCTTCTCTGGGCCTGGGCCCTTCTTGACAGTCAGAGGCTCCATTGTGAGTTGGAAAGCTGGCTCACACTCTTTCACAAAAGTTTTGTTGTTGTTGTTGGGGGGTGGATCTGGTCGTGGGGCCTGAACTCTGGGCGTGGGTGCTTTCCCTCAGCTCTTCAGCTCAAGGCTAGTGCTCTACCACTAATGCGCCACTTCCAGCTTTTTTTTTTTTTTTTGCTTTTTGCTTATGTGGTGCTGGGGAATCGAACCCAGGGCCTCATGCATGCAAGGCAAGCGCTCTACCACTGAGCCACCTTCCCAGCCCGTTGTTGTTGTTTTTTGTTTGTTTGTTTGGTTGTTGTTGTTGTTGTCAGTCATGGGGCCTGAACTCTGGGCCTGGGTGCTGTCCCTCACCTCTTCAGCTCAAGGCTAGCACTCTGCCACTTGAGCCACAGTGCCACTTCCAGCTTATTCTGCTTATGTGGTGCTGAGGAATCGAACCCAGGACCTCATGCATGCAAGGCAAGCGCTCTACGCACTGAGCCACCTTCTCAGCCCTTTTATTTTGTTTTTTTAGGGAAAAAAATACACCAGCTTCTTAATTTTCAGTGTTGGAACTTAGAAATAAAAACCAAGCCCTAAAGGGAAAAGGTTTGTTATTCTCTTATTAATCTGAGATTTAATAGAGAAGCAATTGTGTATTATTTGAACTAGAGCATGACATCATTTTGTGGGCCTAGCCTGTTAGGAGCCCCCAAGTCCTCCCTGCCAGCCGAAGATGCTACAGTAAGTGAAGATAACTGTGAGGTAGCAGGGCCTGATTCTGCCTTTGGCCAGTGATATAAATGTAGCCTGATAAACTTGTGCACACACAGGGTGGTTGTGCCCCTGGGCTGCCTTCTTGACTTTGTTAGTACCTTGAAAAATAAGAAGTGGAGGGGACATTGGAAAAAAAAAAAGCCCTGATTGCTACACTTCCTGCCCAAGGTGCAACAGGAGTAACTTTTTCTCTACCCATCTTTCATTAGCTCCTGGGGACCCAGCAGCACCGGGCCCTCTTGCCAGGAAGGTAGGGGTTCCCTACTGGAGCTGATTTACAGCCTTTGACCTTACCTGTGAAGGGAGACTGGTTCATACTGCTCCTGTCTCCAGCCTGGTGGCTGTATATCCCTGAGTCTGTGGGCAAAGAATAGGACATTTTTTTCTCCTCTTCTTAGGGATTAAACTCAAGGCCTTATAGATGCTGAGCAACCTCCACCTCTAATGCTACATCTCCAGCCTGGTTGGTTGGTCAATTGTTTTGTTTTTTCTTTTTCTGAGTCAGGGTCTTAATGCATTTGCCTAGGCTGGCCTTAAATTTAGCAATCCTCCTGCCTCTGCGATTGTATAGGCATATATCATCTTGCTACTCTTTTGTGAATTCTCTCTTTTTTATTGTTATTATAAAGGTCATGTACAGAGGGGTGATAGTTATGTAAGTCACGTAATAAGTATACCTCTTGTAGAACAATGTTACCCCTTCCTTTGCTCTCTCTGTTTTTTCTTCCTGTCCCCACCTACAAGTTGTATAGTTCATTTTCAACACAGTGTCTAGGAGTACCACTGGTGATTTCAATCTTTGCGTTGTTTTCTGCCCCTAACAGTGGAGATGTTCAATCAGTCAGATGGAATTAGCCAAGGGTGTGCGTGTTCATTCTTCAAAGCCCTGCTGAACTGTCCCTCCTGGGATGCAGCTGAGCAGCCCTCACCCTTGGCAGGGCAGCCTCTGAGTGAGCTGTAGCTATTGATCAGACGCAGTGAGGCCTGGCTCTGCCCTGTTCATCTCTGTCTTCCAGCCCAGGGCTGTGCTCTGCATGGCCTCCTGCAGGCAATGCTCACCTGGGTGAGCAAGTGGGAAGGTTGGTGTGAGCCAGCAGGGGCAAGTGGAGATGGGGATAGAGAGATGCAGGATGCCTGGGAGCATCTTAGGATTAGAGCATCTTAGGGAGTCTCAGGAGTAGGCTATTGAGGCAGATTGTGAGCCCTGCATGGAGGCTGGGCACTGGGTTCTGCAGTCCAGTGTTGGCCAGCAGAATGTGATAAGATGTCTTGGCTCTTATTGTCGTAGCGTAGCTACCAGCCCTGTGTGGCAGCCTTGTGAGTACTTGAAATGAGCTCAGTGTTTTTCATTGAATTGTCATCATCATCATCATTTTGAGATGGGAGAGATGAAACCCAGGGCTTTTGAGCATGCTAAACAACTATATTCCAAACCCGATTTCACTTTAAATAGCCGCCTTTGCTGGTGGCTATTTAATAATACTAATAACTTTGGCATTTATTATGTGTTTATTATGTAGCTTTGCATGTACATCTCAATCCTCAAAGCACCCCTTGAGGACAAATATCTCATTTTACAGATGGGAACAGTTGAGGCTTAGAGGGGCTGCAGGCAGATTTCCCAGGCCTATGTCTCCCTCGCATAAAGCCTCTGCCCCTGTGCCAGGCCACATTGCCTATGCAGGAGCCCTCAGCAGGACTTAGGAACATGAAGGTAGTGATGGGGCATTGGGTAGCAGGAGCTGGAGTGTTCAGGAGGTGGAGTAGAAAGAAAGATGACATAGATATAATTCCATTTCTAGGGCCCTCAACCTGTAAAGAAGAGCCCAGTCCTGAAGAGGACTGTGCTAGATGGAATGTATGTCCCTGAAATCCATATGGTGAGCCCTCACCTCCGAGGGATGATGCTTGGAGGTGAGCCCTTTGGGACTTGTTTTGGGTTAAACAGCTCATGAGGGTGCCCTCCCTCCACCCTGGGGTGGAGGGGAGGGAGGATGATGTCTTTATAGGAAGAGCCCAGAGTGTGTCTCTCTATCATGACAGTACACAGCAAGGTGGCTCTCCACAAACCAGGACCAACCATGCCAGCACCACACCCTGATTAGGGGCTCAGACATCCAGAAATGAGAAAAAAAAGTTCTGTTCTTCCCACCTCTCAATCTAGGGTACTTTTTTTTCTTTTTTCTTTCCTATATACTAGTCCTAGAACTTGACTCAGGGCCTGGGTACTATCCCTAAGCTTTTGTGTTCAAGGCTAGCACTCTACCACTTGAGCCACAGCACCACTTTCAGCTTTTTGGTGGTTAATTGGAGACATTTGTCTCACAGACTGTCCTGCCTGAGCTGGCTTTGAACCACGATCTTCAGATCTCAGTTTCCCTAGTAGCTGGGATTTCAGGCATGAGCCACCAGCACCCAGCTTGAATCTAGGATACTTACGTTATGGCAGCTGATACAGACAGGGGCCCAGGCTGCACCATCCCCTCCCCTTGTCCTTGAATGTAGAGGAGAGTGGCCACCAGGCTGTGGGGAAGCCTGCAGGTGTCATGAAGGCTGCTGAATTTGGGCTTTCAGTCTACAGCTAGAAAGATTTCTTCCTTCCTGAGAGAGCTCAGGACAGACCAGACTGACTGTGAGCCAGCATCAGGAGGCCTGTGAATGTATTCTGGCTGCACCTGAATCCAGCAAACTCTTGTCTTGTATCATCCTCTGTGTGGCCTTCTCTTTGCTGTTATTTGAAAGACTTCAGCCATACCCAGGGACCTGCCTGTACAGAACCAGATATCAGGCTGGGAGTGAGCCTGAGGAACCAGTAATCCAAACTTCTGTACACGAAGCCTCTTTTCGCTTCCACCATTCACCCTCTTCCTTCTCCTCTAGATCAGGAGCAACCATCCCTAAGTCAGCAGGGGGGAAGGGGGGGCGCTCAGAACAGCATGGGTCTCCTTCCCAGAAAAAAATAGAAGGAGGGAAGTATGTGATCACTCTCCTGAACTTCACAAGAGCCCACTTTGTTTCTATCTAGCTGTGTGGCTCTAGCAGCCTATAACACCAGAGCCTCCATTATTGGGGGGATCCCAACACTCCTTCCTTTATAATTAGTGGCTCAGTAAATAACAGCTATTGGTGTTTCATTCCTACCTGATTTTCAAGACTACAGTCTCATTCCATGGCTTTGGGAAGGGCAGAGTACTCTGTGTTTTAGGTTACACTGCCATTGAACACCATACATATATAAACAGTATAATACAAAGCCAGGTGTGGTAGTACACGCTTGTAATCCCAGCTATGTGAGTTACATGAGCAAAAAAAGTATGAGACCTTATCTGAAAACTAACTAAAATGAAAAAAGGATTAGGGCAATGGCTCAAGTGGTAGAGTGCCTGCCTAGCAAGTACAAGGCCCTGAGCTCAAACCCCAGTACCACCAAACAAGAAAGAATATAGCAGGGAAATCTGGCCTCTCTGAGGCCACACCACCTTCACACATACCACTATGCATCTAGAGGAAAGACCAAGTAAGTTGGCTTCAGTGCCTCTTTCTCCTTTCCCCAGGGAGGAGAGACCTTGTGAGTGGTGGTTGGTCTTGCCCTAGAAATGAGGATAAGGGCGAGAGGTGAGGAGAAGAGATGCAGCCCTAGGAAAAGGGCAGGTTAGTAGCTTATAGTCTAGGGATGCAGTTGATTGGTCCCTGAGAGGGTTCACCCCTCCGCCTGGCAAAGATCCCAAAGCAAACACTAACACTGAGGTGGGTCCCTTGCCTTTTAGTTGACCATGAGAGCCAAAAGGACCAGCAGATAGCAGTGGGCTGTGCCCCACATAGACTCTCCAGTGGGATGGCCTCAGGATGATGGGCTCTGAGAGTAACTTCCCTGCCAGCCCAGAGGACCAGGGCTTGGAACAGATCCTATTTTACTTGGAGAAATAGAGAAGTGACATTTTTTGCACCTGATCCTGGGATGGCAGCCAATTGTGCCCCCACGGATGTGTCATAGCTTCCCTTCCATGGGTACTGGCTGCCTTCTCTCCTGCAGAGCCCGGCTCAGCCTCCCAATCAGGATGGTGACACATGCTTTGGGAAGCCAAGTCGGTGACATTTCCCTCTCCTCGGAGAGGTGTGCGCCTTGCTCAGTTGGCAGCCTGCAGAAAAGGCCAAGTAACAGATTCCCACCGTCCCTCAGCAGGGGACAGGAGAGAGTCCTCACCCCTGCAGGGAGCCAAGGCACAGAGTCCCATCTCCCTCCCCTTTAGGAGGAGGTGCCATCATTGAATCACACTTCCCCTGGTGGGCCCAGAGCCAGGCTGAGCCCCAACAAGTCCACCTCTGCCTCCCAGTGTGTTTACCCTGGCCTTCTTCACCAAGGCTGTTGCTGTGCCTCTAGGGAAAGCAAAATATGTGTTTAGAAGTCAGGAGCTTAAACAACTCTGCAGATGGAAAAACATAGAATCTACATTCTGACTGTGTATGCAGAGGAAATGATAGAATGTTCCAGAGTCAGCCCTGAACC
Organism: Dipodomys ordii; assembly: GCF_000151885.1. Classification (NCBI taxonomy): domain Eukaryota; kingdom Metazoa; phylum Chordata; class Mammalia; order Rodentia; family Heteromyidae; genus Dipodomys; species Dipodomys ordii. Next base: position 6,639,351 of record NW_012267247.1, read on the forward strand.
CCATCTTCACTTGCTCCTGGTCTTGGGCAAATTCTCAAAGTCCTCCATACCCTGAGTTCCTCCTGAACACTGAACCCCATCCTCAAGATCACCCCAGGAATCCTGGGAACTCTTTCAGTGAAGGGACCTGGCATAAAGTGCAAGCTCAAAATATCACTGGTATTTTTCCTGAGCTGTTGGGCACACTCTGTGTGTGTGTATGTGTGTGTGTGTGTGTGTGTGTGTGTGTGTGTTGCATGATTGTATATGTGTGTATAATTTCTTTGCTGGAGGACAGTATTTCGGCCCACATTTCTGGAAGGCTGCACAGGTTGCTCTGTGCAGGCTGCCATCACCCTCTACCATGTTTCTCCGCACCTTCCCTGGTATTGGGCATTTGGGTCATTTTCAGTTCTGTCCTGCTGTTACCCCTGCAACTGGGAAGATCAATGAGCTTGGTTTTTGATGTAGTGCTAACAGCACAAACTGGAGGGGAGGGGTGGCGCAGTGGGCAGGTGGGTGGATCTTTAGTATGGAGATGCATGGATGGGGTCCACTTGCTGCTCCAAAGTTGGCCAAGGAGTTTTAGATTATCTCTGCCTTTGGGGAGTTCTGTCCTTGTGTCCTGAAGCAAAAGCTGACCCCTGAGAAGTTGACGAAGTATCCTCTGGCTGCCGCTGTCCCCAACTCTCAGCTGAGGAGGAAGTAGGCTGAGACCTGACATATCCATGTCCTTTTTCTTGTAGAAAGTCTGCACCAAATGTGGGATCGAGATCACCCCTGGCCAGAAGCGGCCCCTGTGGCTATGTAAGATCTGCAGTGAGCAGAGAGAGGTAGGGAGCCCAGGCACAGGAACAGGGGGGCTGGAGGGGCTGTGGAGCGCTTCACACATGGGGGTTGGTCAGTTGTTCACTGTCAGGTACTTCTCTGGGGGCCAAGAGGGACCACCCAGGGGAGAAGGGTGACAGGGACACACTGCTGGCTTGCCACCTACCTGTGCAGAGGCAGTCCTGGGCCCTCATTCTGTGTCTCTGGTATCGGTGGGATGCCCCTCACTCGGAGTGAGGTATGTGACACTGGCTTCTGTTGCTATGGTAACAGTTGTGCCTACTTGGGGTTGACATCTACTGAAGTGTGTGCTAAGCCCCTTATATCGGTTCATAGGTTTCTTCCCCACACACCCTGTAGGTGGGAGCTCTTCCTCTTTCTTTTCCTGATGGGTAAATGGAGGTACAGAGGCTAAGCGGCTTTGTGTACTGGAAACCAAGTTCAGCCGTAGCCTGATGGGATGCTGCTACCCGCAGAGTCCTTCCTGGTGCTAGGGTGCTCATCCCAGGTCTAACCCTGTGCATGGGGAGGAAGTTGATTCAGCCTAGGGCTTCCTCACTGTCCTGAAATCAGAATGGAACCAAATGGAGCTGGCTACAGAAACAGAGGAGCTGGGCAGAAGGTACATTTCTCTGTCTCTCCAGATCCACAGCTCTCCAGATCTGTGTTGTCTTTTTATGTATTCTGCTTGACACTAGGCATGTGCTTTTCAAGTGAGGATCTGTACCATGTTTTCAGCTCTGGAAAATTCTCAGCCATAACACCCTTGACTATTACCTTGACTATCATCATTTCATCATCTGGAAGACATATTGGAAAATAGCTCTTAACTGCTCCCCTTGCAGAGTGGTGCCACAGCTCCATCCTGAGTCCTGAGTCCCCTAGGGAGAAGCCAGGTGTCCTGGGTTCCTGATGAGCTGCTTGTCCATGGGGATAATGGGATTATTCCCAGAGCATGGGAGCCGGGCTCTGGCCCTGCTGTGTGGGCACCTGCCCACTCTCTCGGATGCATTCCTGACTTGGGGCTGGCCTCTGAAGGTTTCAGCCTCCTCTCCCAGGTAGCAAACTCCCTTACAAGCCCCATTTTTAGTGTCTTGGCTCTACCCCACCTCCCATGGGACATTTAAAATTCCCATATCCAGGAAAACCCATCTCCTCGCTGCCACCACCTGCCTACAAGTCCACAGGCAGTGTGTTCAGCTCCTCAAAATAGTAAGTAGGCAGGTGTGGTACATGCCTGTAGTCTTAGTACAGATACATACCTGAGGAAGAAAGATTGTGAGTCTGAGGCCACTCTGAGCCATATAGGGAAACAAACAAACAAATAAACAAAAGCAAATGGTATGGGTTTCTGACCCACTGTGATGCATAGTTTGTTTCAGAGCACGAATTAGTTTACTTGTTTTAAAAATAGTTCCATGTGTCGTTGTAAATAAAAATATTTCACCTGTGTGTCTGAAATAGTGATGTCAGGGTCTCAAAGTGGGCACTCACATTGGGTCCTAAATGGTGATGATACTACTCGCTTTGTAGTGTTACTATGAGAATTCCATGGGCTCAGGATATCCAGCATACAAAATATAATTGATATTTCCCTCCCCAGTCCTCTCCCACACCCCCAACCAGGAGATCTGCCTTTGAAATGAGGTTTTTATTGCTTTTAGAGGCCCATCTTTAAAATGCAGATTTTTGTTTATTTGGTTTGTTTTTTGTTTTTGTTTGTTTGTTTTTGTCCATCGTGGGGCCTGAACTCTGGGCCTGGGCGCTGTCCCTCAGCTCTTCAGCTCATGGCTAGCGCTCTACCCACTTGAGCCACAGCGCCACTTCCCACCTTTTCTGTTTATGTGATGTTGAGGAATTGAACCCAGGGCCTCATGCATATGAGGCAAGCACTCTACCACTGAGCCACCTTCCCAGCCCCTAAAATGCAAATATTGAATATCCATGAGGGGGGAAATTCCTTCAAATATTTTCATGAGGTCAGAGGTCAAGGAGCCATCAAAATAAAGGAAGTGGATGGAGGACAGTGTGGATCCCAATGGAATCAATGGGGAGCAGATGCCCTGTCCACCTCATCACAAGCTGCTCGCACAGTGCTTAACAGTCCTGACCTGCTGCACCAGGGAAACATCCGGCAGAGCACTCCTGTGCCCAGAAAAGTCTGAAATAGCTTTGGATGTGTTTTCTTATCTTTCCCAAGGCCAAGAATATGAGTCTTTCCATTATACTATCAGTTTGCCCTTGAATTCTTAGGCACTGATAAAGCTTAGCAAGATGGAGACGCTAGCTCTGGCAGCACCAGGCATTCCACAGGCATTTAGTATAGCTGCTCTATAAGCTGTGTATGTGGTACCTAAATCAATGGGTATGATGCCCAGGCACTGACGTTTCCTGTCTGCTTTTGGATGGGGCAGGGAAATTGGTTTCCTGATGCCATTTTTCTCTTAGAAAATTATCTAATCATAATAAAGAGAAAAGTAAACAGAAAGGGCATTGAAAATGTCAGGTTTTAAGTACCACTCACAGTGTGGTACGTGTAGCTGATTGTGAGATAAGAACTTGGAGTTAGGTCCACATTGCAAAAGGCAGATCCTAACGAAAGAGCTTGAGTTTTCTGCTGGAAACTTTCCTGCACTTTGTGCCGAGAACTCTTATCTCCCTCTCCTGCCAGTGCTTTCCTGCCACCAGCCCTGCTGTCATTGCAAGTAGCTTTTCGGGAGTGAGTTGGATGCAAGGGAAATGTTCCTGGTGCTGTTGAGCTGGCCTAGTGATATGAGTGATATGAGTCTCTGTTGCGCTGTGCCTGGGGAGTTTCCAGTCTAATGCATTTGTTCATTTGGGAATTCACAGATTTATTGAGTATCTTTGGTGTCCCTAGAAAGACAGCTCTCCTAATAGGACAGAGACTGAAAACACAGAAGGGTCAACTGTAAGGCAACTTCATAGATATTGAAAAACTATTCAAGGCATAGCAGGGAAAGGGTCCTAGGAACAAGTGGAGGGACTCATTTGCTAAATAATATTTAGAGATCCAAAGCACACTATGGAAGGAAAGTAGAGGTGCTATGGCAAGGGCAAAGGACCTACGGCAGGGGTGCAATTGGTAGGTTCTAGTAAAAACAAGGAAACCAAGTGTAGCTGGAAAAATGTCAGGGCTGGGGACAAAATCAGACCATGATGGTCCATGTGCACCATTGTAAGAACTTTGGATTTTATACTTAGTGAAATGAGAAGCCTTTGGAAGAGTCTTGAGTACAGGAAGTAACCTTCTTCTTTTAAAGAAATTCTGGTTACTGTGTTGAGAATAAATTATACACTATAATATCAGAGCCAGGAGGCGGGCACCGGTGGCCTGTAATCCTAACTACTCAGGAGGCTGAGATCTGAGGATCACGGTTCAAAGCCAGCCCAGGCAGGAAAGTCTGTGAGACTCTTATCTCCAATTAGCCACCTGAAAACTGGAAGTGGCGCTGTAGCTCAAGCAGTAGAGCACCAGCCTTGAGCTGAAGAGCTGAGGGACAGCACTCAGGCCCAGAGTTCAAGCCCTACAACTGACAAAAAATAAAAAATAAAAAAAAATCAGAGCCAGGGATAATGTTTTATTATTCATATTTACAGTTGCTTGGATATCTATGTTCCTAGATGTTGCTACACTTCGTTTTTATTTTCTTTCTTTTTTTGCTGGTCATGGGGCCTGAACTCTGGGCCTGGGCACTGTTCCTCAGCAATTCAACTCAAGGCTAGTGCTCTACCAGTTGGGCCACAGCACCACTTCCGGCTTTTTCTGTTTATGTGGTGCTGAGGAATCGAACCCAGGGCCTCATGCATACGAGGCAAGCACTCTACCACTGAGCCACCTTCCCAGCCCCAGTTTTTATTTTCTTTAAGGGCCAGGCACGATGGCTCATGCCAACAACTCAGGAGGTAGAAATCAGAAGATTTGTGGTTTGAGGACAGCCTGGGAAAAATGTTAATGAGACCATCATTTCAATAAGCCAAGTAAGGTAACTCACATCTGTAATTGCAGCTAGGCTGGAAACTTATGTAGGAGGATCATGATCTGAGGCTATCCCCAGACAAAAACATGATACCCTATCTGAAAAATAAGCAAAGCAAAAAGGGCTGACAGTCATGGCTCTAGTGGTAGAGCACCTGCCTAGCTGACTTGAGGCCCTAAGTTCAAAGCCCAGTACTGCCAAAACAGAACCAAACAGCCAAATATAAAAAATGATACAAATATCATCTCAGTGATATTCTGTCATATGAACTTGGTACTTATGGAGGACAGTCTTTCCATTTCTTCCTCTTATTATAGCTCTTTGTCTACACTTTATATTGCCTTATTATTCATTCTATTTATTTATTTGTGCAGTGCTGAGACTGGAACCCAGGGCCTCATGCACACTAGCCAGGCACCCTGATTTATTTCCTCATGGGAAACACTAAGCTTTCGACTCCTCCCACCCACACCCCTTGCCTGCCTCTTATGTTATAGCCTCAGAAGACATTCCTAGAAGCCAAAAGGAAATGTCAGCACTGATTTCCTTTCTTATAGACCCTTGTTATTATTCTCATTTATCTCATAATTAGCTAGTGTATAATTCAGTGCAATTTTTAAAAACAAGGGCTTGCAATAGTCTGCTTTCTGAGTTCCTTGCTGATAATTGTTGCCTTTATGCAGAAAGACTACTTGACTGAGAATACAACTGATAGTGATCTTTCACACTGACAGTGCAGTGGGTCTTACCCTCTTTGTCTACCAACCACAGAAAGAAAAGCAACAGTGCCAGGAAGAGCCAGCAGACATGACAATTAGAAGCATTGGTACCCAGGGAATGAACCATAATAGGAAAATAGAGAAAGAGACTGTAGATAAGGGTACTTTTATAATTATTTAATTAAAACTTGTAAGAGAAGCCAAATTGAACATACAGGACCTTTGAAAATTGTCCAGGAAAACTTGAAGAAGAACCAAAGGAACCATTTTTCCTTTCTTCAAATGAGAAATACCATCAGTGAATTGTAAAAAGTCAATTGAGTTATACTTCTTCCATCATTTCTTGGAGCAGTGAGCCCTGTCATTTCTAGTAATGGCCGCCAGTGTTCCCTTATCTTTAGCTTCTGACCAGCATTTCATTTCCCCACTCTACAGACCTCCTCCTCTCTACTCTGTCTGAGGACTGGAACACTCCTTAGTCACTTAGCTAGTCAGTTTGCTGGTGGATTAATAAACTGACATGTGTTCAAGCTATTTATTTATTTATTTTTGCCAGTCCTGGGGCTTCAACTCAGGGCCTGGGTACTGTCCCTGAGTCTCTTTGTACTCAAGGCTAGCGTTCTACTGCTTGAGCCACAGTGCTACTTCCTGCTTTTTCTGAGTAGTTTATTGGAGATAGGAGTCTCACAAACTTTTCTGAACTTTTCTGCCTGGGCTGGCTTCTTACTCTGTGATCCTCAGATCTCAGCCTCCTGAGTAGCTAGGATTACAGGCATGAGCCACTGACGCCCAGCATGTTTAACCTCTCTTCAATAGGCTGGCTAAATAGCATTTTAGCTAGGCCTAGTGATCTACGCCTGTCATCTCAGCTTTGTCAAAGATTTTAGGTCGGAGGATCACAGCCCAAGCTAGACCCAGGCAAAAAAATGTAAGACCCTATCTAAAAAATAACTAAAGCTGAAAAGGGCAGAAGGTATGGCTCGAGTGGAAGAGACCTATCTAGCAAGTAACAAGGCCTTGAGGCCAAACCCCAGTACTGCCAAAAGTCAGGGTTACCCAGGAAAGAACATGGAAACTAGATGACAGTTTCAGCACACAGCATAGGACGAGCAGAGCAGTGTATGAAGTCACAGAGGAGAAGAAGGGAAGGGGTGAATCTTGTGTCAAAGGCAACGACAGAGACATGCTGGAGAAGTCTGCCACTTTTATCCTGCTTTAAATAATCTGTTGGGGGCTGGCAAGGTGGCTCAGTGGTAGAGTGCTTGCCTTGCATGCATGAGGCCCTGGGTTCAATTCCTCAGCACCACATAAGCAGAAAAAGCTGGAAGTGGCGCTGGGGCTCAAGTGGTAGAGTGTTGGCCTTGAGCTGAAGAGCTGAGGGACAGCGACCAGGCCAGAGTTCAGGCCCCACAACTGACCAAAAAAAAAAAAAAGATAAATAATCTGTTGGGGCTCTTTGCCTATTGGAAATGAACATTTTTGTCTGGATATACAGAGGCCATTTTCGTTGACTTTTCGTCCAGAACAAACATACAACATTTCTGTGTTTAACCCAAGAGAGCTGCTCAGTGTGCTCTAGCACATTGCTTTGGCCCCAGATGTTGGTATTTTGGTCTTGGCAAGGTTGTGTTTCCATCCTCTGCCTTCTGTAGTCTTCATCTTCTTCTATTCCATTCTGGAAAAAATTCCCTCCATTCTGGAAAAAAAAAATCTTAGAAGTTTTTCTTCCATATAACTGATTTTGTTTTATCTTGGTGGGAGTGTATTTATGTGTGTTTATAGCCTAAATGGGAAAGTGTCTTGAAAAGTATTTGTGTAAGCTGGGCATGGTGACATACATCTATAGTCCCAGCTACTCAGGACACTGATGTAGGAGAATTGCTTAAGCCCAGCCTGAGCAACATTGCAAGACTTCCCTCCATCCTTTTCAAAAGCAAAAGATGTATGAATACAGTTTAAAGAATCATAACATGGCTTGTGTATAGGTTCCGTCTCTCCTACACACAATGTTAATGAACAGCGACTAGCCACCACCTGAGCCACGATATAGATCGTCACCATGTCTGTCTTTGAATATATGCCTGCCTTTTAAAGCATTAAGATGGAACCCTGTGCATTTTTCTGCACTTGGTTCTTTTTTTTTTTTTTGGGTCCGGTTGTGGGGCCTGAACTCTGGGTCTGGGCACTGTCCCTCAGCTCTTCAGCTCAAGGCTAGTGCTCTACCACTTAAGCCACAGCGCCACTTCCAGCTTTTTTCTTTTTGCTTATGTGGTGCTGAGGAATCGAACCCAGGGCCTCATGCATGCAAGGCAAGTGCTCTACCACTGAACCATCTTCCCAGCCCATGCACTTGGTTCTTTTATTCAACATTGTGATTTTGAAATTCACCATCCCCTTGCTTTTACTGCTGTCCCTGTTCCCTCCTAGTGACTCCCCTCTTCCCTCTACTTCCATGATTACCATTCTGCTCTAGATGCTGGATGCTTTTGGTGAGTGTTCTCTAACCAGGTGTGTCACCTGGAACACATGAGCATTTCTGTAGAAATGTCTGAGGGAGTTCCTCTGGGGCCGAGACACTTTCTCATTTTCCAAGGTTGCTATACCATCTGAAGCTCCTGTGACCACAGGTGGGTGTGTCCTCTCCAGCCACTTCACCTTCTCTGAGGTAGCCTCTGCTCTCTCTGGCACCCAGGCTGAGTTTGGCTGCTGCCTCTCCTCTCTGGTTTCCTTGCAATCCTTCATTCTTTCCTCATTCTGCTTGTTTTCTTCTCTTGTCTGTATTTCAGAGAAGACCAGTCTTTATCTTTCCAGACACCAAACAATTGTCTAATTGTCCCTGAAGCCTGGCATGCATATTCACTCACACTTCTAAGTCTTCTGAGGGTTATTAACCCTCCCATCTTTGTGCTTGTGTGTTGTGTGTGTGTGTGTGTGTGTGTGTATGTGTGTGTGTGTGTATATGTGTGTGAATTGAACTGAGGGCTTTACACTTGCCAGGCAGGAACTCTGCCACTTCAGCCATGCCCTCCAGCCTCTTTTGCTTATTAGTTAGTTTTCAGGTACAATTTCATGTTTTTATCCAGGGCTGGTCTCAGGCCATGATCCTCCCAGCACCAGCCACCTGCATAGCTGGGATAACAATGACAGTCATGAGCCACTATACCTGGCTTTATTGATTGAAATGGAGGTCTCACAAACTTTTTGCCTAGGCTGGCTTCAAACTGTAATCCCCCCAAATCTGTCCCCCAGGTAACTAAGATGACAGGCATGAGCCACTGTACAAGCCCCCCCCCACAACTTCTATGGACTATATTCCCAGACTCAGTTTTCCCCAACTCCATTCATCCATCTTCAGATGCAGAGTGCATAGAAGATGAGAATGACCAGGAGGTGATAGGAAAATCTCTCCTAGCCCTTTCTCTGTGTATGGTGTTTTTAATGTGGGCCATCTGGTACCTGGGAGAGGGCATGTCCACCTTTCCTGAGTGCTGGTCCTCAAGAGCCCTTGGGGAGGTTGTGAAAGACTTTAGCCCCTGGCTCTGCCATCTCTTCAGACCTATCTTCTGTTTTCCTGTGCAGAGCCTGACCTAGAGAAAGTCACCTTCCCTCTTGTACCTCTCCTGGACACCCTGGCTGTGTCCAGGAGTCATGTCTCTTGGGGATGGTGACACGATTGGAGAAGAGATGAAGAAAGGATGTGTGATACCAGAAACCTACAGCCCTGCTAGGTCAGGAAAGCTGCCCAGCAGGCATGAGATCTTGTCCTCTGACCCCTGGATGGCCAGCAAGCCTGGGTGGGCCATGACACTATAGACTCAACTTTGCCATCCTTCTGCATTTGAGTTTTTCAATATCTTTCACCTGCATTCATGGGGGTGTCACTTGAGGTTTGGAGAAATTGCAATGATGGCTTCTAAGCCAGCATTGCAAACTATAAATCCATTCCTTTATTGTTTAACCTTTCTTCCTCATCTATAAGAAAAAGAAAAAAAACCCACACATTAGAGTGACTCACTCCAGGTTGTCCTGCAATCAGTAGAAAGGTTAATTGGAATCTAGATTCCTCCGGATTCTCAAAATCAGTCACTCCCCCAGCCTTTAACAGGTAGCAGTGTCTTAAAAGGCTTCTGAGAATGAAGGCTTTGTTATCTGGCCAGGGGGTGTGGGGGAGCCTAGCTAGGCAGGGGTAAAGACCAATTTGTAAGTAATTGAAAGCTGATTAATACAATTAGAGTCTCCTTTCCCCTCTGTTCAGCCTTTGCTTTGCATTCCCAGATTCACCGTCATCCATGATTATAACTCAGCAGAGGTCGGGCTTCAGCCAACACTTACTGCTTCCCCTGCAGCGCTCTGCATATACAGGTGCTCAGGAATTGTTTGTTGACGGAAAGAGAAATTGGCAAAGAAATGTCTTTGCTCTGATCACTTTAGAACCTTTTCCCACCAGGGAGTCTTTGATTTTTCCCAAGTCTTATCCCAAAGGATCCTGGCTGGTGACCCACCTCTGTCTACTGGGGATGGGTCTAGAGTCCTTCCACCTGCACCCTGCCTTCTGCTTGTGAACTGACTGGAAGGAAAAATGCGAATGGTTTTTATCGCCAGCACACCCATGCTGGAGGTGACCAGTAACACCCCTGGACCTGCAAAGGGTGAGGGAGAATCAGAGGTTCCCTCCTTCCCAGCCAGTCTCCAGTGGGAACCAGCCATCCATGCCAATCAAGCCCAGCATCCTTGGCACCTGCCTCCTGGGTGGGCAGCTTGTGCTTGCTGTAGCCAGCCATCTGTCTCTCCGTGCTGGTTGTCTCCTGGTCCTCCCGTTCCTTGCAGTTTGGATTTGTGCTGCAAACAGCTTTGCCAGAGGGCCCCCGCCACAGGCCCATGAGTGCGCCTAAGAGTGGGTGGCTGGCACTCAGGCGGGTAGCTGCCTGAGCGCCCTGCCATCTGCGCCTGGCTTGCTCTGGGCTGCTGTCACAACGTCCCTGGGAGACCCGGATGGTCACACTTCCTCATGTGCTGGTCACCTCCCACGTTACCACCGCTCTGCCAAGTGGACCCATTATCAGCTCTGCCTCTGGGTCTCCCACACACATACAAGTGGCAGCAGAAGCAGGCTCCTGATGCCTGCCAGGTCTCAAGGTGGTTTGCCTAGTGGTGACCCCAACTGTAATCGTCCCCCACCTCCAGAATGAACCACTCTCACCACTTCCCCATCCCTGTACCTGGTGCCTACCCACCTGAGACTCTGCACTGAATGAGCTCACTCTGTGAGATGCTGGAGTGGCAGCAGGAGTGCCCTTCACTACCACACCACTCTGTCTTACCTCCACGCTAATTGTCCACACCCACATCCACCAAAGGATCCAATTATTGATAGTGGATATGAGCCAAGCTACAGTCCAAGCAGCCAACATCTCCTTATCCCCATCGGACCCCAGCGAGGGACATAGAGGGTCAGTTGTCCCTTTGTGATAGGTGGAATAACAGGCTTGGGGAGGGAAGTCACTTGCCCAGAGATACCAGAGAGGAATTGATGAAGCCAGGACTGGAAGCCAGATGTGCCTCCCTCCAAAATGCCTTTGAGCAACACTACCTTACTTTTTTTTTAATCCATTCATCTACTATTCACTGATTATTTACTGTTTTAGGCCCTTAGAAAACCGTACTGAAGCCAGATACCAGTGGCTCATGCCTATAATCATAGCTACTCAGGAGGCTGAGATCTGAGGATTGCCGTTCAAAGCCAGTCTGGGCAAGAAAGTCTGGGAGACTCTTATCTCCAATTAACTGCCAGCAAACCAGAAGTGGCACTATGGCTCAAAGAGGTAGAGCACTGGCCTTGAGCAAAAAGAGCTCAGGGATGGCAGCATGACCAACCAAAAAAGAGAAAAGAAAACTGTAGTGAGACAAACAGCCAATAACCTTGACTTGAGCTCATAATGCAGCAAGGGCTGGGAATAAGGAGTAAGAAACAAACTAACAAACACACACTAATACAATACATAACCTATTGGATGCTGAATGGGGGCTGGGAGACGGGGGATGGAATGACAGATCAGGGAGATGGGTCAGGAACATTGGCAAGGTGGGAGGGAGGTTTACTGCCCAACCAGCCACCAGGTCATAGCCATTATTATTAAAGAACAGCAGAACACCTTCCTATTTAGGAGGCTAAGATTTGAGGATCCTGGTTCAAAGCCAGCGGGGGCAGAAAAGTCAGTGAGATTCTTTTTTTTGGTGTTTTGTTTTTTTCTTTTTGGTCTGTTGTAGGCCTGAACTCTGGGCCTGTGCTCTGTCCCTCAGCTCTTCAGCTCAAGGCTAGCCCTCTACCACTTGAGCCACAGCGCCACTTCCAGCTTTTTCTGCTTATGTGATGCTGAAGAATCGAACCCAGGGCCTCATGCATGCAAGGCAAGCACTCTACCACTGAGCAACCCTCCCAGCCCTCAGTGAGATTCTTAATTCCAGTTAACCACCAAAAAGCCAGAAGTGATAGAGCAGTAGTTTTGAGTGAAAAAGCCAAACGAGAGCACAAGGCCCTGGGCTCAAGCCCTAGTACCAGCACGCGCGCACGCATGCGCGCGCATACACACACACACGCACAGGCACACATACACACAGAGAGCAGAGTGCTGATAAGAAACAGGAACGCTACACATTTTTGGTTGGAATATAAAATAGTACAGCCACTGTTGATAAAAATATGGTAGATCTTCAAAATGTTATAGAAAGATAGACACCAGTGGCTCATGCCTATCATCCTAGCTACTCAGGAAGCTGAGATCTGAAGATCACAGTTCAAAGCCAGCCCACACAGGAAAATTTATGAGACTCTTATCTCCAATTAAATACCAAAAAGCTAGATATGGAGGTGTGGCTTAAATGGTAGAGTACCAACCTTGAGGACAAAAACTCAAAGACTGAATCCAATCCCTAAGTTCAAGCCCCAGGACAAGCAACCCCACCCCCACCCCCCACATACACACGCACACATGCACACACACTAAAAAATTACGTAGAATGACCTTGCTCTCCATTCTTTTTTTTTTTTTTGGTCAGTCATGGGGCCTGAACTCTGGGCCTGGGCACGGTCCCTCAGCTCTTCAGCTCAAGGCTAGTGCTCTACCACTTGAGCCACAGCACCACTTCCAGCTTTTTCTGCTTATTCCTCAGCAGAAGAATCGAACCCAGGGCCTCATGCATGCAAAGCAAGCGCTCTACCACTGAGCTACCTTCCCAGCCTCTCCATTCTTTATCTCTGAGTATAAACTCAAAAGAACTGAAGGCAGGGTCTCAAACAGATACTTGCACAGCCATGCTAATAGCAGCATTATTTATAGTAGCTCAGACATGGAAACAAACCAATTGTCTATCATCAGAGGAACAGATAAACAGAATGTGTTACATACATAATATTATTCATGTTGTTTCGCCTCCGAAAGGAATGAAATTGTGACACATGTCCCAGCATGGATGGACCTTGAGGGCACTGTGCTGAGAGGAATTAGCTCATCATAAAGGGCTGATGTCATAGAATTTTACTTCCAGGAGGCACAAGGGCAGGCAGGAGTGAATGGCAGCTGCTGAGGCTGGTGTGTATATGTGTATATGTGTGTGTGTGCGTGTGTGTGTGTGTGTGTGTGTGTGTGTGTGTATGTGTGTATTGGGGAAGTTTGTGTTGCATGATTGTGGAGACTCAGTCTAGGAAGATAAAAAGCTCAGTAGATGTTGGATGGCTGACTGTGTTCATTCATATGGGTTTACCACATTCACAGTGTAAATGCACTTAATAATGCCACTGAACTGTACATCTAAAGATGGTTGAAATGGAGCTGTTCTGTACTGTATATTTTATCACAGTTAAAAATCATGAAGTTGGCCAGGTGACAGTGGCTCACGCCTATAATCCTAGCTTAGCTACTCAGCAGGCTGAGATCTGAATATCATGGTCCAAATCCAGCCCAGGCTGTGAGACTCCTATTTCCAATTAACCACCACAAAACAAAGCCAGAAGTGGAGCTGTGGCTCAAATGATAGAGTGCTAGTTTTAAGCAAAAGATAAAAGCTCAGAGACAGTACCCAGGCTCTGAGTTCAATCCCCAATACCAGCAAAAACAAGAAATAAAAAGACTCACAAAATACACTGGTCAGGATGGAACTCTTTGAGAAAGTTCAACTTCAGCAAAAATTTGAAGCAAATATAGCAGAGAAACTAGTGGCTGATGAAAAGAAAAATAATCCAGAAAAAGGGGGGGATGCTCTAATGCCCAGCATATCCACAGAGCACAGTACTCTGTGTGTGTGTGTGTGTGTGTGTGTGTGTGTGTGTGTGTGTGCACGTGCACTACTAAGGCTTGAACTCAGGCCCTGAGGACTGCCCCTTAGCTTTTTCACTCAAGGCTGGTATTCTACCTCTTGAGCCACAGCTCTACTTGTGGCTTTTTGCTGGTTAATTGGAGGTAAGAGTCTCACAGACTTTCCTACACAGGCTGACTTCCAACCACAACATTCAGATCTCAGCCTCCTGAATAGCTAGGGTTACAGGGACACCAATGGTGTCTAGCTGGGACTGCCCATTTTTTTAGGTTCTGAGTCCTGGGCTTACTCAAGGCAAGGGCTGAGGGAGGTCCCAGTAGGTTCTGTGGGTCTCCATGAAACATCCCAGCCCACTATTCCTATGTTGGAAACCCTCTTAATTTATGGAACCAACTTTGACTACAAGATGAGGATCCCTCTGTGTTCCCATGGATCACCTGATGGAGCACCAGCCCAGCTGGCCCCTCCCTCCCTGTCATGACTGCCTCCTGGCATGCCACCCTTCTATGTGTGCCCCTAAGGAGGTGGGCGAAAAGCTGAGGAGGAAGTGTCTCAATTCGGTCTTTTTCTTGCACTAATTTGAATAAAAATTCGATCCAATTTTCCTGCCCGTTTTTCAGCTGCCAAGTGACATTGGCTGGCACAGCTCTGCCCCTCCCCCCAGCCAGCTGTCCTACAGATGGAGACTGGGGAAATTGAGGGTGGTTCCTCTCCTTCAGGAAGTATTTATTAAGCTTCTAGGTGGGACCCAGCCCTGGAACAACATACTCATTCCTTCTCCTAAAGAAATAGATCAAAATGCACATCCCACTGAGCTGCTGGAACATTCTTTGGGTGGAAAAAGGAACCGAGAAGAACTGATGTGTGTGCGTATGTGTGCATGTGTGCCTGTGACAGCCTTGATGCTTGAACTTGGGATGGGTGCTGTCTCTGAGATTTTTTCACTCAAGGCCCGTGCTCTACCTCTTGAATCACAGCCCCACTTCTGACTTTTTGGTGGTTAATTGGAGATAAGAGTCTCAGGGACTTTCCCGTGTGGGCTGACTTAAAACTTCAGTCCTCAGATCTCAGCCTCCTAAGTAGCTAAGATTTCAGGCATGAGCCACCAACAAACACACAGCTAATGTTTGGCTTTTTTGAGGAGTGTAAAGGTGTTTGAATGTGATGCTTTGAGGTATGTTGTGTATGAAATACTTTCATATAAATGCTAGATTTCACAGGCCCACACACAAAAGATGACAGATCCGTACAATCTGACAAATAAGCTTGAATTAGTGATATACAAAGGAAAACCTGTTAAATCTCCCAGCATGCAAAGGGGGGGGGTGGGGTGGGTAGGCAGTGCTAAGTAGGGATAGCAGAGAAGGCCATGCAACCTCGGAATTAGGAATTTACCTAAGAGAGAATGAGACTGATGGGAAATTCAGCAATTATTAAAGGCATGATTGAGGGAGCCATCCTTGAACTGAAGATCTCCCCCGCTTTCCCCTGCCGATAAGCCTGCCCGTAGAGGGTCAGTGCTTTCACTCTGGCTGTGGAACATCTCTCTGAGATTGTGTTTAAACACAGGCATATTTGTTGTTCTGGGAATTGAATCAAAATCATGAAGCTCCTCTGAAAAGACCTGCCGCACTGTAATTGGCCTGTGCAATTTTCTGCTTCCAGCTCCTATTCATTTCCTGTGTGCATCTCGCTCCATCTGGGGACAGAGAGAGCGTGGCTTCCCCGCCAAATACCACCCCAACACGTTCTCTCAGACCTGCAGCGGATCAGGGAAGGGACTTAAATGTTGGGATTCAAAAGGATTTTATGCTGCTTGCGAACTGAGAGTTAGAGGAAGCCTGTGCCAAATGTTGACAACACAGGCAGGCAACAGAGACTGGGGTGCTGAGAGCCCCTTATTCCCCTGGGGATTTGCTGAGCTTACAGAACTATCCAGGACAAAGGGAGGAGTCAGTGTTCAGGGCCAGACAGAGATATGTGTCCCTGCTATCAGTGGTCCCTGAAGACTTTTCCATATCCCAGATAATATGGGCATGGCCAGAACTTGGAGAGCGGCCTGTGGAGCCTGGACACTAATGATGGGCTCTCAGAGGGGCTGAGAACAGAGTTGGAGGCCAGTGAGCCTGCTCCAGGGCTTCCTCCAGGGTCACACACAGCCCCCACCCCATTATAGCCAGTCTTGGGTATCGCCTCCCTGTGATGAGGTTGAGTGTGTCCTTCTCTCTGGTGATGCTGGGGATGGAGCCCGAGTCTCTCAGGAGCAGCCCCTCACTAGGGGTTAATGGAAGCCTCTGGTTCTGAAATAATCCAGCCGCAGTGTTTAAATTATCTGTCAAGAAAACAAATAGCGTCCTCAGAATATTTTTTTCCTCACTGCATTTTCTTTCTTTCAGCTGTGCAGGCAATTGCCTGCCTTCCAGACTGACCTGGTTACTCAAAACCCACTTGAATCAAAGAGATGCACTCAGGCCTGGGAAAGCCCAGCTCCAGTTCCAGCTTCAGTGCCCTCTGGGCTCGGAGGAAGGAGCAGGTGCTTCCCTCCCTCCCGCCTCCCCCATGGGGTTCCATTTCGCCCACCTCCTGGTGAGCTTCAGGGCCTTGCCCTGCTGGTACAGCATCTTAGAGCATCTGGAGGGGAACCAGCCATCCTACAGCTAGACCTGGAAGGCAGGAGACTGACCAGGCTGACCAGCCAGGATGAAATTGTGCATTCTGGCCAGAGTTGAGGGTATGCCAGAGGATAGTGGGTGCTTTCCCCTGGCTGTCCAACACACACACACACACACATACACACACACACACACACACATAACACATATTTTGGAGGTTTTAAAGTGTCTTGGGGCTGATATCCTTGCTTAGGAGGCACAGCTCTTACCTACCATGCCTGAGGCTGTAGATATCATCTCTAGCACTGCCAAAAAAAAGTGTTATGTGTTATTCTTTAAAATACAAGTATGCTAATACTCCTGGGAGGAGTCTGAGCCTTCAGTTAACACCTCAATTAGAAGGTAGCACTTGGGGATTTGAAATAGCTGGTAGTCTGGGCTGAGAGGGGGCTGCTAACAGCTCTGCCGAAGGCCTGCCACTGGTCAACTTCTCCCTAAGCTCCTGGTGACTGGCCTATGCTGCCCACCAGTTGAACTGAGCATTGAGCCTGACACTGACTGTAAGGAAGAGACCACATAGACTCACCATAGACAGAGGTAGATATAAGCCATCTCCAAGAACATTTGATCTTTGTTTCCGTAGCTCAATCAATACATAGGAGAAACTTAATAAATGCTATTTGGATTCATTTGCCTGCACAACAGCTCTCCCTACAGAAGTGGTTGGCATGCATTATCTTCCAGAGGTAGGGTAGCAAGCAAAATGA
Organism: Dipodomys ordii; assembly: GCF_000151885.1. NCBI lineage: Eukaryota > Metazoa > Chordata > Mammalia > Rodentia > Heteromyidae > Dipodomys > Dipodomys ordii. The sequence goes on from NW_012267247.1 coordinate 6,656,567, forward strand.
GAAATCTCTGAACTGAATTCCTACCAAGAGAAAAGAAAAAAGCAGGGAGAAATACAAAACAAAGCAGGTATGGAGGGAAGCAGGATGGCAGAGGGGGAAGGAGGGAGGGAGGATAGGGGGAAGGGAAGGAAAAAATGGTAAGAAATTTAAGTATGTCAGGATGATAAACCTTCCTAGTTCTAACTTTGCTGGTTGCTTTAGACAGATAAGTGTTTAAATATTTATCTAATCACTTATATTACAATAGAAAAAAACTATCATTTTTCTGTTACCATACTCCCCCCCCCAAAGAATTTTTTATGTGTGTACTAGTACTGAGCTTGAACTCAGGGCCTTCAGCACTCTTTCGTGTTTTTTCCACTCAAGACTGGTGTTCTACCATTTGAGCCACACCTCCACTCTGGCCTTTTGATGTTGAATTGGAGGTAAGGGTCTCATGGACTTTCTTGCCACACTGGCTTTGTACTGAGACCCTCCCCAGGAGCTAGGATTGCAGGATTAGCCACCAGTGACTGGCTGCCTTAGTTTTTTTTTTTTTTTAAATAGGATCATGCCTGGGCCAGTCTGAACTGAGACCTTCCTGTACATACATGCTTCCACTTCCAGCTTTTTATTGGTTAAGATGAGGTTTTGTGGACCTCAGTCCTCCAAAATCCCCGCTGATCTATCATGTTCGGCCAAGACCCAAGAACTTTATTTCCAGCCACTTGGTTTTCATTGAGACAATCTGGGATTTTGATCCAATTATTATTATTGTCTAATTCTTTTATATCTGCTTTGGAACAATTTATTTCACATTTTTATTCTGTAGTTATGTTTACATGATTTATTTGGACTGAGCTTTGTTCTTTTTTTGTTGACCACTATGAATTTTCTATCGCCACAAGCCCTGCATTCTTGAGCTTCTTACCTGATTTATTGATTATGCAAGTACCAGGACCTGGACTCAGAGCCTTGTGTTTTTGCTTGGCTTTCTTGCTCAAGGCTGGAGCTCTACTGCTGGAGCCATATCTCCAGTCTGCTATTTTACTGATTATTTTATTTCTGCCTGTGGTAGCTTTCAACCTGGATTTTGCAGTTCTCAGCCTTTTGAGCAGCTAGGACTGTAGGCATGAGCCACTGGCACCCAGCTTTATTTTTATCTTAATTCCTTTGTTGATCAACTAAACTATTATACATTTAAGAATTTTTAAATGTAATTTTTATTGTTATTATTAAGGTATTGTACAGAAGGGTGTTGTACAGAAAGGTTACCATTTCATAAGTCAGGTAATGAGTACATTTCTTTTTTGGACAATGTCACCCAAGAATTTTTTTTAAGAAACAAAAGACATCACTGAGTTCTCTCTTTTTACTGCTAGAACCTCATTACCTGCTAGGGATCAGAATCACAGCCATTTTGAGCATTACAGAGGACAGTGGTGGTACCATGCTAAGCCCTAGAAAGAGCAGGTACCAGCCTCTTCCCTGCACTGGTTCTGTTTTAAGTCACAAGGGTAACCAAGAGACCATGTGTCTTGCTTTTCACCCTTGTTCAGAAAAGCTGCACAGATATGCACAATCAAAACCTGAGCCACATAGTCACAAAATGTTTATCTGGCTTTTGGTTTTGGAAGGTCCAGCCCATGCTCAGATAGAAGTATTGGTGGTTTTGCTCAAGACTAGCTCTCTACCACTTGAGCCACAGTTCCATTCCCAGTTTTCAGGTTGGGGATACCCCTCCCCCCATGTCTTTAATACAGGGAACTTTGGAGGATACTCCAGATTCAAACTATTAGAAGTCTAGCTTGTCACTCTTGACTGTAATCATGGCCTTTAACTCAGTGTAAAGAATCCTGGTCACAGTGTACTAACCAGTGATGTCCAGCAGCCTTGGAGAATACCACGGCTTTCCCCAACTGCCCCATGCCCCTTCCTGTTTTCCACCAGATCCAGTTGTTTTTTTTTTCGGGGGGGAAGGGGGTTTGGTTAGTTGTGGGGCTTGAACTCTGGGCCTGGGTGCTGTCCCTCAGCTCTTCAGCTCTACCACTTGAGCCACAGCACCACTTCTAGTTTTCTGGTAGTTTATTGGAGATAAGAGTCTCACAGACTTTCCTGCCTGGGCTAGCTTTGAACTACAATCCTCAGATCTCAGCCTCCTGAGTAGCTAGGATTACAGGAGTGAGCCACCAGTGTCCGGCTTTAGATCCAGTTTTGCTGGCCTTGATGCAATAACGTTCTGGTCCCCACTGCCAAGATTGTGACTCCTAGCAGTTAAGTGGTGCAATGACCTGCCAGGGGTGGTTGGGTGGGTGCAGGGACAGGCCAGGGGAGCTTGGCCTGACCTAAGTTTGGGGACAGCAATGTCAATGTTACCATCTTAGGTTAGTGTTTTCAACTAAACCATAGTTTCATGAAGGTTACTCCTCTCTTACTCCACTCCAAAAAAAAGGAAGGAAGGAAGGAAAGAAGGAAGGAAGGAAGGAAGAAAGACCCATTTTAATTACTGCATTTCTTTCCTCTCCTGAACTACCAGCTTTTCTCCCTAAAGCCACATCCAGATTCAATATCCCAGCCAGAGACTGTTCCAGCTCCCCATGTGTCGGTCCAACATGTGGCCCAGGGATTGAATAACATCAACATTCAATTATCAATCTGTTAGATTTTCATTTTAATCAAAGTCATGCATGTATTTGGAGGCTTTTGTTTTGTGGGTTTTTTTTTCTTTCAAGAATCAAATTGTTGGGAAAAGTATCTATTGGCAAAGGCAAATCACAGGGCCAGGCCTCTCCCTTACCCGGACCACAGCACTCTCAGTCTTCATCTGCTTGAGATGCCCTCTGCTGACTTAGGCTGTGGAAGGTGAGGCACCAGCTAGCTGGGTCAGCTAGCTGGGTTCCAGGGGTAAACACAGGGCTGGCCAGGAGGCAGAAGGCTCAGAAAGAGCCACAGTGTTATTGGGGCTTCTGCAGGAAAAGGATGTTAGGGGAAATAACTTAGGTTCAGTGAGTTTGATAATAGTTCTTGTGGGCTTCAGGATACCTCTCTGCCACTTCTGTGCCCTTGGTTATTTCGAACAACGGAACTGTGCCTTAGAGTATGAGAGTTAGATCTCTTATCCTTAGTACATTGGATTAAGTGCCACTGGCAATATTTCTGGAGGCAAAAAGGAAGCTGCAGGCCTCTCAAGGTCTGGCCAGCATCATAGGTCCCCTCTTTCATGTTTTATTGCTCACAGCAAATCATAGACTAGACCACATTAAAGGGGTGAAAATAGACTACATCTTTCTTTTTTTTTAAGTTTTGAGTTTTGGTCTTTGGAACAGGGGTATGCTATGCAGGAGAGGAATGTAATTTGAGGCTCTATTTCAACTACTACAACCCTCTAGGTAGCTTCTCCCTCTATGTAAGTCAGTTTGAGCTGCAATAATAAAACTCCTAGGTCTGAGCATTCAGACTTTCTTCCTTATAGTTTTGGAGAGTAGGAAGCTCCAAGCTCAAGATACCAGCTGATTCAGTCCCTCAATGAGGGTCTTCCATCTGGTTTATAGATGCCACGTCCTTACTGTGTCTCCACCTGCCAAAGAGAGAGAGATAGCAGACTCTCCTAGGCTCTTTTCCAGGCAGACACCACTTCACTCATGAGAGCCTACACACGTGCACACACACACATACATTATCACTTTGTAGGCCATCACTTTTTTTGGGGGGGGTCCGGTCATGGGGCCTGAACTCTGGGCCTGGGCACTGTCCCTCAGCTCTTCAGCTCAAGCACTTTCAACATATAGAGACCACATGGTCCTAATGCTTCTAAGAGCTTTGTGAGGCTAGGTTACTTACAGGGTTGCAGTGTGGACCTAAGGTTGGTGGTCAGCTGGTATATTTATTGGGCACCTGCTTTGTGCTCGCATGTGCGAAGTACATGATTTTTGCTGCTCTGGAACTTTCCATCTAGCTGGAGAGAGACACATGCCTAGCCATTATTGTGCTCCCTACTGTGGAAGGAGTTCAAAGTTCTGCTTGTGGAAGCTTCTGAATAAAAATTTCCCAGAGATGGAGTAAGAGCTAGGGGAGGGAGGAAGAATGGGATCTACAAAGGTCCAGAGACAAGAGAGATCTTGGTGTAGTCAAGAGAGGGAGAACCACTGAATCTAGCTCATGCGGAAGACAGGATGGGAGACTGAGGCTGGCAGGAGGCAGGAGGCAGGAAAGTGGGACATTGTTAGCTATACTCCAAAGTTCTGCTTGCCTAGTAGGGTGTGTGTGTGTGTGTGTGTGTGTGTGTGTGTGTGTG
>NW_012267247.1:6663475-6703360 GCF_000151885.1 Dipodomys ordii
AGAGCTAAGGGACAGCGCCCAGGCCCAGAGTTCAAGCCCCACGACCCGCAAAAAAAAAAAAAAATCATCTGGGCACCAGTGGCTCTGCCAGGCACTGGTGGCTCACGTCTGAAATCCTAGCTATTCAGGAGGCTGAGATCTGAGGATCACCGTTCAAAGCCTGTCCGAGCAAGAATGTCAGTGAGACTCTTATCTCCAGTGAACCACAAAAGGTCAGAAGTGGTACTGTGCTCAAGTGGTAGAGTGCTAGCCTTGAGCACAAAAGCTCAGGGACAGTGTCCAGGCCTTGAGTTCAAGCCCAGGACCAGCAAACAAAACAAAACAAAACAAAAAATCACACAAAGTCAAGTCCCATACATAGAATCACAGGGAAGATCAAGGTGTGGTTCACTCTGGGGCCTGGTAATCTCACATCTGGATTCTAGAACATAGAGGTGACCCTTGCATACCTGAGCGCTCACTGCACATCTGTCAGCAAGTTAGTGCTATATAGCGAGCACTGTATAATTAGTGCTGGGTTTATGCAAACTTGTTACTAGGGTTGAGTTTCTGCAACAAGAACAGGAAAGGCCCAGAAAACAAGTAGAGTCCAAGTAGGAAGCCTAGTGTGTTCTGTCACCTTGTTAGAGAACCCGTGCTCATTAAAGGCTCTGACAAGTCCTACCATAACAACTTGTCTAACTCAGTGCTTCCTGAATGGATGAATGAACGTGATTGGGGGCCACCTCTGTAGGATGGCTGCTACATGCCCACTGTGGGGCCATAGGACTTGACGTCCATCTGTGGGTCTAAGTGTTGTGGCTTTCCTGTGAGGTCAGCGTTGTCCTACATTCTACTGACTGCCGGGGAAAACAGGGTCAGGGAGGCTGAATGTATTCAACTCACACAGTGGCTGGGTGACAGACCAGGATCCAAACTCAGGATGTCTGCTCAGAACTACCAAGGCCTGCTCCGGCTGACAGGGTGACATCGGTGCTCCCCACCTCCCAGCCGCCTTACTCAATACCCTCAACACATCCCCTTCTCTGGGAAAGAGATTACAGAGCACCCGGTGCTCTCTGAAGTACGCATTAAGAGTTTATGGGCCTTATCTCGGTGGCTGCTCTGAATTCTAATCAGAGGCTCTCTGAGATTCCACTCTTTTCCAAGGCGGGGGGCGGGGGGGGAGGTAGCCTGGCCTGGCTTTTCCTTAAGCTTCATGTCACTCTGCCCAGAGCTTCCAGGGGAAGGATGGAGGAAAGCATTTGGTGGGTGCTGTGCTAAGCACTCTTCCAACTTTCTCAACAGCCTTTTTGGGCAAGCACTGTTAATACATTCCATCAGTGAAGAAACTCAGGCTCAGAGAGGTTAAGTTACTCATCTAGAGCCACAGAGCAAGCATGCTGCTTGCTCTGGTTCTGAATGTCACCAGAGGGGGTTCTTGGGAAACTCAGATCCTAAGGCAGAAAAGAGGGAGATGTTGGTGCCTGTGCCCTGGGAACAGGCAGATAAAACCTGGAGTTTTATGGCTACTTCTGAACCTCTGTCATGAAGGGCAGTGACATACACAAGCCAGAGGGAGCTATATTCTCCTTGAGAAGCCAGGGTCTGAGCATGGCAGGGACTGGTAAGTGATGGATGAGCCACCTGTGGCCTCTTGCAGCTGGGAACGTCCTGTGAGACTCAGCCTCACCTTAGGGAGAGAAAGCTCAGGTGGAGCAGTTGGTGGCATGGAGTCCAGGAAGTGTTTTACGTTCATGGGCCTCTGGGCACCTGCCTGTCTCTCCCAGCAGAGGTGGGAAAGAATTGGACCAGGCAGGGTGCTGACTGGGTCATCTGCAGGATTCTGAGAGCTAGAGAGATGGAAGCAATAGACAGTTGTTGTTGCTGCTGCTGTTCCCCCTCCTCTTCCTCCCCCCTGCCTCCTCCTCCCCCCTTCCTCCTCCTCCTCTTCTTCTTCCTCTTCTTCTTCTTCTTCTTCTTCTTCTTCCTCTTCTTCCTCTTCTTCCTCTTCTTCCTCTTCTTCCTCCTCTTCCTCCTCTTCCTCTTTTTCTCCTTCTCCTTCTCCTCCTTCCTTGTGTCTGACACTACTGGGCTTGAACCCTTTCTTTTCAAGGAACACTCACTCTCAAGACTAGCACTCTAGGGGCTGGGAAGGTGGCTCAGTGGTAGAGCGCTTGCCTTGCATGCATGAGGCCCTAGGTTCGATTCCCCAGCACACATAAGAAAAATAAATAAATAAAAAAGACTAGCACTCTACCATTTGAGCCACAGCTCCATTTCTGGCTTTTTGGTAGTTAATTGGAGATAAGTCTTATGGACTCTCCTACCCAGACTGGCTTTGAACCATAATCCTCAGATTGTAGCCTCCTGAATAGTGAAAATTACAGGCATGAGCCACTAGCACCAGGTGACAGATGTCATAAGCATTCTCTGGTGCCTATTTAGCAATGGTAGTGAGAGAATGTGGGCTTGGCTTTTGGTGTAGAGAGATTGTGGCATTGGTTATCTCTTGTCCTGGGTCTGCCCCAGCTCATAGACCAGGGAGGGCAGAGCTGGGATTCCCTTTGTATTGTCCTCGTTCTTGGTCCTCCAGTCCCCATCACTGGTAGGCGGGACAGGATGTTGAGGTGGGGGAAGGGGGTATCAACTGCCTCGTACACCATGCTAATACAGCTGGAATGAATCACCTTGTGCTCTAAGCACATACCTCTCCCACTCCCAGGTCTGGAAAAGGTCGGGGGCCTGGTTCTACAAAGGGCTCCCCAAGTATATCTTGCCCCTGAAGACACCTGGACGAGCAGATGACCCCCACTTCCGACCTTTGCCTGTGGAGCCTCCAGAGCCCAAGCCCCGAAGCCCTGAGGTCAGCCGCATCTACACATGGGCTCGAGGGAGAGGTAAGACTCCTGTACCTCAAATGGTCCCTGATGTTCAGGCCTTCTTCCAGTGAGAGAATGTGGGTGCCAGATTAGTACCCACCACACTGGCCAGAGGGCTCGGGTTGGGCTTTGTCCCTCCCAGTGTCCAACTCAGCACTTCTTCCTTGGGGGGCGGGCAGTTTCCCAAACAAGCATTAATTTGGGGGTGTGAACATCTTCAGCTGCCCTATGGAATGGCATGGCATATCTGTGACACATTTTCGAGGTCTACAAACATCCTTCCCAGGCAGGTCTATGTCACCTCTCCCCTTTGTTTTGTGTCTCAGAAAGAGACGATTCTTGACCCTGCCTGGTCCCTACAAGCAGGGAACGTTTGTGTTCAGCACCCTTGGTGTCTGTAATGGCTGCACAGAGGGAAGGTGGCCCACTGTGATGGTCCCTGGTGGAATAGAGGCCTCTCTCCCAGCTCTCCCAGTGTGTCCATATCTATGGTTTTTGAAGTTCCTGGATGTACAGCAGGCTCAGGGGTAGACAGGTAGATGGGACCAGCGTTTAATAGCCCCATTTTACAGATGCATAACCTAAAGCCCAGAGAAGAAGAGGATATGGCTTGGCGAATGCGTAGCAGGGCTGGGGTCTAAAGGCAGGCCTTTGTCCTCCTGCTCAGAGGTGCTCATGCTTTGGCCTAAGACGTCAGCCTTAGGGTCCTAAGGGAGACCAGAGGTGGAGGGGGCTCCAAGAGGTACTAACTAGACACAATAGCTTATATGGAGGTTGGTACCCAGGTGATAAGTCCAGTCAGCTGTTTCTTAAGAGCTTTCCAACATCTTAGGTGATGTCTGATGTCTGGCTGTTTTTATATCATTTGAGATGTTTTCTTTCTTACTGCAAGACTAACTTTTGTTTATAGTCAACATTTGAAGGTTGTCAGTAAACCCTTGAAGGCCCTTCCTGATGGAGTTGTGGCTTGCCATGCGGTGAGTGTGCCCTCTCCAGGTGTTGGCACAGCAGCCTGTCCTTCCTGATTGTTTTTTGCATTTTTGACGGCCAAGGTTCACCTTCCCGGACTTACTGCAGACGAGCATTTGTGAGGATCACAGGGCAGACTGCAGGGGGCGTCCCTGTGGAAGACAGAAGGAGCAGCCTGCTCAGACATTGTCCTGAGCCCTCCATGGCTGGCCAGCTCTGAGAAGCAGCCATCTTCCATCCTGTCTCTTCTCCATCCTCAAAGCCTGCACTCCCTCCCACCAACCATGAGGGCTTATCCTTGTCCCTTGGACAGATGGACAGACAGAGGGAAGGGCAGGGACAAAAGGCAGTGGCACTCGCAGTAATGTTGCTTTGAGCCAGTTGAAAAGGAAAAGCTGTGCCCTAAGTGCCCAGCCCAGGGGTCATCACGTTCACTACCCTGTCAACACAGATTCACACACACACTCATAGATACACACATGGTCATTCATACTCATAGATACAAACATTATCTATCTTTACACACACTCACAGAGACATATATAGAGAGATGATACACTCACATACACACACATGGACAAACACATGTTCATACATGCTCCCATAGATCCATACGCTCATGTTCATGCATACTCAACACACACACACACATATGCTCTCAGTAGGAGGCAAGCCCATGCTTCCTCAGCCACATACACACACAGATGACCTTTTAATTACATGAGTTAAGGAGCCAGTGACCCCACACACTTGTTGGAACTGGCATGTTGCATGAACTGAGTTTGCACCAAGGCCGGGCCAGTCAGTGTGGAGGCTCATCCATGAGCATTTGTTCTCCCTTTAAGCTTCAGGCCCAAGTCCCTATGCTTCTCTGTGCTAGGCCTGTGGAAGCCTTGTGATTCCCAGATGACCTGACACATGCCAACCCACAGGCAGTGTGACAGGGTGGGTTGGCAGCCAGGCTGGTTGTGGCTGCACAGGGGGCATCTGCACCCACACAGAGGAGTTGGCGGGGGTGGGCAAGACTGAATTGGATGGAAGGAGGGAGAAGAACTGATGGCTAAGGCAGAGGAGACAGGGAGGAATGCAGATTTACCACCCACGATACCACAGTGCCACGTGGGTCTGGGGGGGGAGGGGAGTGGAGAGCCATAGAAAGACTACTCCAGCTACTCCAGAATTGCCCAAGCCTACTTCCAGGTAATTTCTGTGCCCTTCTTGGTCCACCTGTGCCAGAGCCAGGGTCTCTTCTTTCTTCTGTCTTTCTATCTTGCAATGCTGGAAATCAAAGTTAGGGCCTTGTACATGCTAGGCAGGTGCTCTAACCACTGAGCACATCTTCAGCCTTTTTTTTTCCCCCAAGACAAAGTCTTGCTATATAGCCCAGGTTGTCCTCAAACTCAATATCTTCCTGCCTCAGCCTCCTAAGTGCTGAGATTACAGGTCTGTACACCATGCCTGGCTAGGGTTTGTGCTTTCTGGTTGAGGCTGGTTCCCCTCTGCCCTAAGTCTGGCCATGTACTAAAAGGATTGTATCCCCAAGGCCTGTGGGAGACTGGGCAGACAAAAATGTTCTTAGTGTCCTTACAGTGCAGTTGATCTAGCCCAGGCTAAGCTCAGATGGGAACAGAGTGATCTGTATTTAGAGGCAGCCTGGCATACCTCCCCCTCACCCCCCACCCCACAATCCTGGAAGCCCCATGTGAGCATGGCTATTTGTGTCTTAGACTTGACCATCCTCAGCATATAACAGGGGGACAACTCAGCCTAGATGCTTATCAGCTACTGGACAAATGACTGATCCACTCAAGGGCTCCTAGGGATTAGAAAGAAGCCTGTGAATGGAAGGGTTTTGGTTGGGTTTAGACCCAGGATCTGCTAGACCACCCAGGAAGTACCTGAAGGCTGTTACTAAACCACCTGCTCTCATGAGGTGGCTCTCCTTCCTGCCCCTTGCCTCTGAGGACTCTTGGCCAGCACCTTCCTCCTGCCCTGCAGTCCCTCCCATAGGCACAGAGCTGAGCCTAGCACCAGCTTGCACTCTTAGCCTACACTTCTCTCCCTGTACCCCAGTTCTTGCACCCCTTATCCTAGCCCCCTCCATGCCCTGTTGAAAAAAGAATAGTAATCAATAGCTACAAGCCATAAGCTTTCCAATCGACAGAGCAATCAAGTGAATGTATTGATGTTTCAGAAGTTGGGCTCCTTTGCTTCCTACTTTAAATTTTCTTTGTTAATTTCTTTTCTGGAGATACTGGAGATTGAATTCATCAGCCTCAAGCCTGCTAGGCAAGCCCCTCTACCACTTAAGCCATGGCTCGGTTAAGTTTTACTTACATGAGATTACAAGTTAAACAATTCAGCCACATATGAAATCCCTTTCACACCGTTCCCACAAACATAAACTTAATGGAGGTATTTACATTTTTCATTTTGCTTTTGTTTAATGACAAAAAAATAGATAGGCTCTTACGCCTGACTCCTGCAATTTTCTGTTGTTTTTAAAAGAGTATCGTGGGCATCTCTCCAGGCCACTAGATATAGATTTCCTTTCATTCGTTTTAATGGCTGAATAAAACCCCACAGCATAGTGAATAGTGATTTCATTATTCACCTGAGAACTGACACTCTGGTTGGCTCCAACTTTTCCCACTGTGAGCAATACTAAATGTCTTTGCATCTGGAATCTGCCAGCCAGAGCTTTTCATCTGTGGCTGGGTTTCCAAAAGTGAGGTTCTGTATTTTAAATTTCAAGAGACACTGCCAAAGTCTTTTTTTTTTTTTTTTTTGGTCGTAGGGTTTGAACACTGGGCCTGGGCGCTGTCCCTGAGTTCTTCAGCTCAAAACAAGTTCTCAACCACTTGAGCCTCAGCACCACTTCCAATTTTCTGGTGGTTAATGAGAAATAAGAGTCTCATGGACTTTCCATGCCTGGGCTGGCTTTGAACTGCTATTCTCAGATCTCAGCCTCCTGAGTAACTAGGATTACAAATGTTCTGGTCATTTATGCTCACCTCAGTGAAACTCATTTACCTGAGTCCTTGAGGGCTGTGAATATAATTAAGATTTAAAATCATGGCCAATGTACAGGATGGGAAGTGACATTTTATTGTTTTATTTTGCATACTTGCATATCTCTTCATGACTTTATTACTTATTGATTATTTAGAGTTCCTCTTTTAAAAATTGCCTGCCCAGCCAGTTCATGCCTGTAATACTAGCTCGTGGTTTGAAGCTAGCCTGGGCAGAAAAGTCCATGATACTCTTGTCTCCAATAAACCACTCAAAAAAGCCAGAAATGGTATAGTGGCTCAAGTGGTAGAGTGCTAACCTTGAGTAAGAGAAGTTCATAGATGGCACCCAGGCCCAGAGTTCAAGCCCCAGGACTGGCAAAAAAAAAGGAGGGCCACCCAAATCCTTTGCTCACTTTTTATTGTTACTATATTTTACTTTGTTTTGTGTGTGTGTGTGTGTGTGTGTGTGTGTGTTTTGAGATAGGTCTTGCCTAGTCTTGAACTCAAGTTTCTCCTGCCTGTTTTTGGAGTGCTGGGATTGCAGACATGAACCACTACTGTACCTAGCCATTTATCTTTTTGTTTGTATGTGTGTGCATGTGTGTGCTGGTCTTAGGGCTTCAAATCAGAGCCTGGGCACTATCCCTGAGCCTTTTTTACTCAAGGCTAGTGCTCTGCTGCTTTTTTGGAAGTTTATTGGAATCTCAGGAATTTTCCTTCCCCAGGCTGGCTTTGAACCTTGATCCTAAGATATCAGCCTCCAAGGAGCTAGAATTAGTGAGCTACTAGCATCCTGTCCAGTTATTCATCTTGATTTGTATGTAGTTTTACCTCCTTTTTAGCTTTACAATTCATTATAGCATCTTTTTCTATTTAAAAACAATTTTTTAAAAAATTTAATGTGTTAATAATGTATGTTTTTGCCTTGTGGGTTTTTTGTTGTTGTTGTTGTCAGTCGTGGGGCTTGAACATAGGGCTTGAGCACTGTTAGCTCAAAGCTAGTTAGCTTTACCACTTTGATTCACAGCACCATTTCCAGTTTCTTGTTAGTTAACTGGAAGTAAGAGTCTCACAGACTTTCCTGCCTGGGCTGGCTTTGAACCATTATCCTCAGATCTCAGCCTCCTGAGCAGCTAGAATTACAGGTGCTCAGCTTACTTTGTGGTTTCTAGGCTTCCTATTTTGCTTTGAAATATCTTCCTGCCCCAAGGCTTAAAAAATGATTAAATAAAACATGTAAATAATATAAGAATAAAAGAAAACAACATATCCCGGGTGCTGGTGGTTCATACCTATAATCAGCTACTCAGGAGGCTGAGATCTGAGGATCATGGTTCAAAGCCAGCCTGGGCAGGAAAGTCCATGAGACTCTTATCTCTAATAAACCACCAGAAAACCAGAAGTGGTGCTGTGGCTCAAAAGGTAGAGCCTTGAGCTGAAGAGCTGAGGGACAGTGCCCAGGCCAAGAGTTCAAGCCCCATAACCAACAAAAAGAAAAAGAGAAAAAAAAAGAAAACAATATAGGACAAAATTACCCAAAAGAACAAATATATAAAAACAAATGTTATGAACTAGGTGGAAAACCAGAAGTCAAGTTGTGGCTCAAAGTAGTAAAGAGCTAGCTTTGAGCATAAAAGCTCAAAGATAGTGCTCAGGCCCTGAGTTCAAGCCCTATGATTGATGAAAATAAATAAAACCATTATATTAATTGGCAAAGCACTGGAACCATGTTCAGTCAAAATGCAAGTGGGAAATACCTATTATCCTAATTCAACAGGATTTTATAGGGTTTTTTGTGTGCCAGCATTAAACCAAGGGCCTTGTACATACTTGCTCTAGCGCTGACCTCCACCCCCAACCCCTATAGCTTTTAACTAACATAAGAAGGGAAGAAAAATGAAAGCTTCTGTTAATCTTGAAAAAGAAGAAAAGTAATATTACTTACAGATGGCTTGACTATATATCAAGAAAATTCAACAGGTTGTACCAAAATAACCTAGATCAGTAAGAAAATTTGGAAATTGATAGGACATCAGAAAAATCTATTAAAAATAGCTTTATACTGGTTAATTAGAAGTTGTTATGGGAAAACCCATCTGGAATCTCAATAAATTTTTTTTTTATTTTTTTATTTTTTGGGTCCGGTTGTGGGGCCTGAACTCTGGGCCTGGGTGCTGTCCCTCAGCTCTTCAGCTCAAGGCTAGCGCTCTACCACTTGAGCCACAGCGCCACTTCCGGCTTTTTTTCTTTTTGCTTATGTGGTGCTGAGGAATCTAACCCAGGGCCTCAGGCATGCAAGGCAAGCGCCCTACCACTGAGCCAACTTCCCAGCCCTCAATAAATAATTTTAAATAGCTGGGCATCATACCTGTCATCTTAGCTATTTGAGAGGCTGAGATTAAGAGGATTGAAGCTCAAGGCCAGTGCAAACAGAAAAATTTGTAAGATTCAGTCTCAACTAAGAGCTGGGTACAGAAGCCTCCCCTGTCATCCTAGCTGTAATAGGAAGCCTAAAATAGGCAAATTGAGGTCCAGGCATGTGCCTAGACAGGAAATGAGATACTAGATCAAAAATAACCAGTGCAGCCAAGCACTAGTGGCTCACACCTATAATCCTAGCTACTCAGGAAGCTGAGATCTGAGAGTCTCCGTTCAAAGCCAGTCCAGGCAGGAAAGTCTGTGAGACTCTTTATCTCCAATTAATCACGGGGGGGGGAGGGGGGGGCAGGCGAGGGGAAACAGAGATAGTGCAGTTAGCATAAGTGAGCAAAAGGAGCTTAGGGACAGTGTCCAGGCCCAAAGTTCCAGGATTGATACAAAAAAAAAGTGCAAAAAAGGACTGGATGTGCTGCACAGCGGGAAGAATACCTGCCTAGCAAGCTCAAGACCCCAAGTTCGAAACTCAGTTGCATCAGAAAAAAAAAAAATTAAATGGCCTGGAAACAAATTTTAAGGAAAATGATGAATGGGGGGCTACAGTTATACAAGAAATGAGTAAATTTCTTAAACATTGTTACCCCTCCCTTATTTTCTCCCACTTTCTCCTCCCCACTCCTCTCCGCCCACCCCCATTGTAAAATTCATTTCAATGTAGTCTCTAGTGAGTATCATTGTTGCATTAGTTTATCCTTTGTCCTGCTGTTTCTGTGATTCCCTTTCCCTTCCATGGATCAGATAAACATATACAAGACAAAGGATACAAAAAAACTAAAAAAAATAGAAATAACTGCATACAGAACATAATAAGAACCTAATGTTTCCAATTCTTGGAGTTCACTTTGATATGCTTCATTATATAGTGTCCTATGCACTTAGTGATTGGGCTGTTGTGATCCCCTGCTAAGAATATCATAGAAAGGCAGAATCTCTAGGAGTCTTCTCTTATAAAGAACCAAATTTATGTGTGTATGATAATTCCTGTCAGATGCCCAACAGAACCTTTAGGAAAGAAGGAATAAATAATTTTTGAGTTCATAAATACACAAATGTTCTTAGCCACACTATTCATAGTAACCAAAAAGTGTAAGCAACCCAAATGACTACCAACTGATCAGTGGATAAGCAAAAGTAACATAATCAACCAATCCATGAAATACTATTCAGCCATAAAAAGGAACTGAAGGCCAAGCATGGTGGTACACACCTGTACTCTTATTTACCTCTCTGTTCAGGGCTTATTTTTTTTGTCCTTTGATTTGACTGAATGTGTCCCCCACTCTGTTTTGAAGCTATAAAACTTAGCATGGCCATATGAGGAGCTAGGATCTCTAAGGAAGTAATTAAAGTTAAATGAGGTCATAGGGTAGAGTCCTGACGCAATAGGCTGAGGCAGGAAGATAGAAAGTTGGAGGATGTAGTGAGACCCTGTATGAGGAAAGGAAGGAGAAGAAATGAAAAGAGGAAGAGAGGGAAAGAGAAGGTGGGAGGGAGAAATGGAGGGAGGAAAGGATGGAGAAGGATGGGCAGGAGGGAATTGAGGTAGCGATTCATATTATAACCTGGACGAACCCTTAGTACATTAGGCCTAGTCAAAGGAACCAGAGTAAAAAGGCCACATACTGTGTGATCCCATTTGTATGAAATGTCCAGACAGGCAAAGCTATAGAGGCAGAAAGTAGATTAGTGGTTGCCAGGGGATGTGCTAATGGGTACACATTTCTTTTAAAGTTGATGAAAGCATTCTAGAATGAGGCAGTGGTGATGGTCACACCACTTCACAACCATACTGAAAATCACTTCATTGTGTATGTTCAAAAGGTGGCTTTTATGGGATATGAATCACATCTCAATTAAAATCCATAAGGAAGTCAGAGAATAGCTTGTGTAGTAGAGAATAAGTATATAGGTAAGTAAGGAGAGTGGAATTGAGGTGAATAGACTTAAGAATGTATGGAAGCTGAACATAGGGTAGCTTTTCAACTCAGTGAGAAATGAGCAGATTTATTTAAAAACCAGAAGTAGTACATTTAGACTTCCATCCCCTCCCAAGTGTGTCCCCAAACACACTAAATATCTAGATGTTTAAAATGAGCCAGAAGTGGTACATCCCTGTAATCCTAGCTACTCAGGAGCTTGAGGCAGGAAGATCCATTGAGCCCTGGAATTTCAGATTAGCCTGGGCAACACAGCAAGACTCTATCTTAAAATAAATGGCAGGGAAGAGGAAGGGAGGGGAAAGGTTGGAAGGGTAGCAGAGGGGAAGGAAAGAGGGAAAAAGCAGGAATGTCCCTTTCTTCCAAGGAAAGGAAAGAAGAAAAGGGGAATAAAGAGGAAAAAGGAATCAGGGAAAGAGCAAAAATGGTGGTCCTTTCTGTTAGGAAAGATCAAGCAGACAAAAGGGAAGAAATAGAGACCTCAGCAGGTCAGATAAAGACTTAATCATGGCTGCAGAGGTGTTCCATGTAATACCTAGCAGTCAGAGAAACAAGGAGTAGGGGGCTATGGGGTTTTAGGGTTTAAATACAGTTGGTTATAAGAGTTTTTGTGAAATGTCTTTGTAGTTGTAGCATACTATCCTGTTTTGGTGTCCTTGCAGCTGTGACAGACAGGTAAGGTTGGGGATGAAGTTTTGCTGAGAATAACTCAAGGACAGGGATAAGATTCCAGAGAGATTTTCAGGAGGGGAATCCCTGGGGAAGGGGTGGGCAGTAGGCCATGGGAGCAACATTGAGTTATGAGAACAAAGGCAGATTCCCATCACCGTCTTCCCATGACAGCTGGTGGTAGCTGTGGGCCCCGCAGAACAGGTGGGCTCACCACCTAGGTAGGCTCCTCTCTCCTTTCCCTGGAACCTGGGTGTTGATTTGGGTTGAGCATTTTCCTGTAGTTCCTTGGTTAGCTCTAGAAGACATCATTCACCCACAGGAGATATCATGATTGCCCAGGAAGGCCTGGGCAGGAGTATGGCCTGCATTTCCTCCCGGCAACTGTTCCCAGAGTCTGACCTGGGAAGTCAGTGTAGTTAGGGTACCTGCTGTGGGCTCCAGCCAGCCCAGCAGATCTCCTCTCTAAGTTTCCAGCACTTTCTCCCTCCTTGTAAGGTAGAAGGTGTGAACAGCAGAGCCTGGACCAAGGGGACTAGCCCCAGCCACCTCTTCTCCTAGTTCTGCCTTCACTCTAATAGAGCTCCTTCTCTGCCAAGGCCTAGGTATCCATCTGTCCCCAGGGCCCTCCATGGGAGTCTCCTGTCTCCCACCCACCCTCGTCCAGCTGAGCCAGGCTCTGCTTCCTGCGTGGCCCTGAACAGAATAACAGACTGGCTCCCTTCCAGGTCTGTTCCAGAAAAGTACTTCGAGGTTTTGGCTTAGTTCCATTTGGGTAATTTTAAGAAAAAAAATGGGAGTTTCGGTATCACTTCACTGGCTTGCTAGATTTTAAGCAATTTATTAAAACTCCTTAGCTGGTTCTGGTCGCAGTCCATTGAAAGCAAGCTTCAGGTTTCTGTTCAGGTTGAACCATCTGTCTTAGCTCCAGCTGCCAAGGTTTACTAGGGGATGCCCTTACCTGGTAACACTGCCCTGCTGATCTGTCCCCACCACCCCCCCCCCATATACACACACACATACCTCCTGGAGAAGCCGTGATGGAAGCGGCGTTGGCCTCAGCCAGAGCGCCCTGTGACTCATGGTCATTATCTTATTTGGTGCTCAGAGCAGGCTGTGGGGCAGCCACAGACGGTGAAATTGACTGTTCATGATGGATGACAAGGGATGTCTGCCCAAGGTCACGTCGGCTGCTTAGGCTGGGGGCCCAGGCTTCTGTATCCCAGCCCCCCTTGTCCTCCTGAGCAGAATGCATGGGGACACTCTAGCCCACACCCTTACATGCACTGCCTCTGCCCTTTCTGACTGGAACAGAACCCACCGAGGCTGGCTCAAAGCAGGGGGCTGGCCGCAGCTGATCCTGCCTGTCCCCGCTCCATTCTCATCCCTGCCTATGTCTGAACACCCTGCAGTGTGCACCTGTCCCGCCCATATTCCCAGAACACACACACACACACACACACACACTCAGGAGGGGAAAGCTCAGTCCCTCATTTCTGTTCAGAGCACCCCTTTTGCTCCCAGCCAGACACAAGGAATACCGTGGTCAGTTTAGAAGGCTTCTCCCCAAGTTGGATTTGGGACAGGGAGAGGAAAATCTGTCCTTCCATCACAGGCCGTGCAACCTCAGAAATGTTTTGTATCAGAGAGGGTTCCCTGTCACTGGGAGGATTCAAGCAAGAGCTAGTTTTTATGGTGGGGATCCTAGGGATCAGAAATGACAAGAAGCTCATTATGGGCTTTTACTGTGTGTCCAGAGTTGGAGTACCATGTTGGGACCAGCTCTGGGCAGAGGATACATTCTATGGCCCAAAGCTGGGCAAACCACACATCCTTCCCCAGCTTTGGACCTGAGGCCTCTGTCTCGTTAGTGCAGAATGGCAGCCAGCTGAGCTAATAGGCAGTTCGTCGGCAGCCGTTTTTCCATGGAACGCATATGCTGTTTCCTGACTTCTTAACGCAGCGTGCTATTTATACCAGTCAAGCCATTCATTCTTAATGAGCCGCGGTTGTGGATTGTAAAATGTTTTATTTCCAGACAGGATCGCTCCCTGCCCAGAGCCAGCTGTTTCTATGCTGCCTTCCCTCTTCCTCTGCTCCTAAGAAATTAGCCTATTGAAGTTCCTCGGAGCCCTTGGCTGGCCTTACTCTACCCCCTCATTTCCTAGTGGACTCTGAACTTGCCTTTCAGCCTTCCTTCGGAGTAGCTACAGTGTGTGTTGTGTGTGGGTGGCTGGGCTGGCTGAAGCAGGTGGAAGCTGGACAGAGCAGGCGGGTGTCTGTGTTGGGAGGTGGGATGCTATCTGACTTGGGAGGGTCAGACATTTGCCCATGTTATGGAGCAGTTACTTGATCTGGAGAACTGCTTAAATGCATTGCCAGACTTTTTTTTTTTTTATCAAGGTGATGTACAGAGGGGTTACAGTTACATAAGTAATAAGGTAATAAGTACATTTCTTGTCAAACTTGTTACCCCTTTCCTCATTGCCAGAATTTTTTAATGTAGAGACTTATTACTTTAAAAAAAAAATGAAGTTAAGCCGGGCGCTGGTGGCTCACGCCTGTAATCCTAGCTACTCAGGAGGCTGAGATCTGAGGATCGCGGTTCAAAGCCAGCCCGGGCAGGAGAGACTGAGACTCCTATCTCCAATAAACCACCAGAAAACCGGAAGTGGCGCTGTAGCTCAAGTGGTAGAGCGCTCACCTTGAGCTGAAGAGCTGAGGGACAGTGCCCAGGCCCAGAGTTCAAGCCCCATGACCGACAAAAAAAAAAAAAATGAAGTTCTACCTTCTTTTTTGAACATAGGAGGTCTGCCATTGGGGCTGAGGAGCAGCTTCCCCTTCACACAAGGCTAGTATGCTTTTGTTTGCCACTGTCCCCACTCCACCCTGCCATCTTGACATTCTTTTGTAGCTTCCCCCCCCCCCGCCCACCCCCCAGGGCTGAGAACCGAACCCAGGGCCTTGCGCTCGCCAGGCGAGTACCCTTCCGCTGAGCTAAACCCCCAGCCCCTATCTTGACATTCTTTTAGCTTCACCCTTACCAGTTGATTCAGACAAAAAAGGAGAGAGTGGTAAAGCACTAAGGTAGGGGAGACAATTATTCTTTTCTTTTTTCCTTTTATGTCAATAATGGTACTTGAACTCAGGACCTGGGTACTGTCCCTTAGTTTTTTGGGTTAGTTTGTTTTGCTTAAGGCTGGCACTTGAGCTCCACAGCCTCACATCCGGCTTTTTGATGGTTAATTGGAGATTAGCGTCTCATGGATTTTCCTGCCCCAGCTGGTTTTGAACCTCAATTCTTAGATCTCAATGTTCAGATCTTAATTCTCAGTAGCTAGGATTACAAGCAGGAGCTGCCGGTGCCCACAAGGCAATTATACTTGTTTTGCCATTTCTGTGAAAAGAACAGAAGGTAGACCACCTATTAAAAGAGAAGTAGGCAGACTTCTCTGGAAGTGCAGGCTTCTCATATCCAATCTACTTCATTGACTTGGCCCTTCTACCTGCCAGTGGAAGGCAGGGGCCTGACTGCCTCAGGGAAAACAAAAGCCAGGCCACATTTGTGCTGTTTTTGTTTTGTTTTTTGGTTGGCCATGGGATTTGAACTTGGGGCCCGGTCACTGACCTTGAGCTCTTTTGCTCAAAGCTAGCAATCTACCACTTTCAGCCACAGTACTACTTCCAGTTTTCTGGTGGTTTATGGGAAATAAGAGACTCACAGACTTCCCTGCCTGGGCTGGCTTTGAATCATGATCCTCAGATCTCAGCCTCCTGAGGAGCTAGGATTACAGGTGTGCACCACCAGTGCCCAGCCACATATGTACTTTGAAAGAGAAGCTCATATATTTGGGCCTGACCTACCCTTGGAGCCTTTTCAGCCTGGGATCAGTGGGTATGAATGGGGAGGGGCCATCTCTAGAGCAGAAGCTGCAATGACTCCCCCCGTCCATTGCTCTACCCCACCATACTTTGTTCCCCTAGTAGCCCCTTGTCTGTCCTGGGTGTTCTCGCTGGTTTGGAGATTGATTTCCCAGGAGCAGAAAGCCCTCATTAGCCATACCATGGAGGTTAGGAACACAACTGTCACTGCTCATTTGCCCAAACCTGATGATAGTCTCAGTGGATTGGTTGCTTCCAGCTGCAAGGTGAGGTCTTGGGACACCAAGCAGAAAAGATCAGCTCCAGTGTAGCTGAGAAGCACAGAGCTGCCACCAGACCAGCTGGCGTGAGGCTCTCTGTACACACTGCGGCACTCCAGCTACTCACCTGTCTCGCCAGGTGAAGCAACAACTTAATTCTACCCACTCTAGATTGGGCAGCCTTTGGGAGCCTAGGGAAAGTGAATAAATGTAGCCTCCCACACTGTCTGGCTCCAGTAAAGCCCTGGACAATAGCGGTGATGGCTCATGCCATTCTCCAGCTGCTCCTAGAACCTACTGTCCATTCCAGACTGAGTCTATCCTGGTAGAAGGAGCCAAGCTGATTTCCTACTGACAGAGCAGGAGCACAGCCAAAGTAGAGAGTCACACAGGAAGTGAGGAGGGCCTCCCTCTGCCTCCATCGCTCCTGGGCTAGGACCCAAGCAAGGCGTGTGTCCATCTCCTTGGGGCTGAGGAGGTACTAAGGCTCCCAGCCAAGTGAAGTAAACTGAGGCACAAACTTCAGAGACCACAAGACACTGGCCCTGGGGAAACTATGTCAGAGGCTTGGAGGATGAGAGACAGAAACAGAGGTGCAGAGGCAGATAGAAAGACGCTGAGACAGAGTCTAGAGACAAAAACTGAGAAGAACCAAGAGACAGACCCAAGAAGACCAGGAACACATGTGGAGACTCAGAAGAGAGGGAACTAAAGAGGAGATGAGAGGCAGAGATTTAAAAACAAAATTGTGAGAGCCTGGCATAGTGATGCAATCCTGTAAGCCCAGCATTCAGGAAGCTGTGGCAGGAGGATTATTGGTTCCAGGCTAACCTGGCCCATACAAGGAGACCCTGCCTCAAGAAAAAGCAACAGAATGAGGGAACAGAAGACACTGTACAAAAGGTAATGTACTCATTACCTGACTCATGTAATTATAATCCCTCTGTACATTACCTTTATCATAACAATGAAGTAAATTAACTTTAAAAAAAGAAACAAAAAGAAAAATGTGAAAGAGGCACACAAAGAGAGATGAAGTTAAAGAGTTGCCTCCGCACCAAGGAGCTGGCTCGAGTGGGTGTGCTTAGTATGCTTTATGTCTTCCAGGAAGCAGAGGCCATCATTTGTCCCCCACACAGCACAGAGAGTACCCTCACCAAACCAGCTCCTTGTGCCTGAGCCAGGGGCTGACCTCAAAAGAAGCCTTTATTTCTCCTGATGTCTGAGATGCCTGACACCTCCTCCCCCAGCTTTTGTATCCGTGTCAAGCCTTCCCTAAGTTCTCCCCCGACTCCCACCCCAGGAAGTTCTAACTGCCCCTCACCTACACTCTGCCCCTATCCATATAGCCACTATATCCATCTAGTCCCTGGAGGGACCAGGTCTCAACCTCCTTCTCTCCAGAGACGGGCTCCTCAATCGAGGGCAAAGGACTGAAGGATTTCCATGCTGGCAACCACAGCTCTATTGATCTGAGGATCTGTCTTTGTTAGCCGGTGCCTCCTGTCTGTCTGTGAACCTGGAGGAGAGAGAAAATCAAAATCGATGGTGAATGAATAAGCAAGCACCAGAGCCCTTATTCCCAGGTCTGCCTCTCAGCCTGCCCTAGGCTGCCCGACTGCCCCTCCCCTGCCCAGGGTCATCCTTCAGAGAGCAACTAGAGACAGCCTGGAATGAGAACTAAGTACAATATAGAGGCCACAGCTCTGCCTTGCCTCCCTTGAGAAGGCCTTCTAATGTGGCCAGTTTGTGTCCAGCTACTAGATCTCCCAGCTCCAAGGTTTGGGCAGAAAGGACAGGAAAGCTCTGAGCCTCTTGCAGCTGCCAGAGGCCTACCCCTGGAGGATAGTTCTGGGGACCTAGGAGACTTCCCAAAGCAAAGGCGAGTGTGGTTCACCCCTCCCACCCTGCAAGCACAGGCCCTGGGTGAACAGCACTCTGTCACTCCGTGTCAACAGTGTTTGCTGAGTGCCTATTTGTACAAGACCCCAAGCAGGACTTAGTAAAGGAGGCAGGTTTGGATTGAGATACAACCTTGCCTGCCATGGCTCCTGGCACCAATGAGGTTAAAGTGAGCATTGGAAGGAATTCAGAGCTGAAAGGTGCCAAGCAGGAAGGGAGAGGGTTAGCCTTCCATCCTTCCTTCCTGGGGTACGTGGGACTATTCAGTCGAGGCTCCTGGGAAATGAATTCAAGTCCAATTTTTCACAGTATTTGTAGATTGGTACAGCTTTTGAAACTTGCAAAGCCTTTTGTCCTGTTGGGCCTGATTTTATTGGTAGTTATTTTTATCTCCATTTTACAGATGAGAAGCCCAAGCCTCCATGATCTGAGGCATTTGTTCAAATGCATACAAGCAGAGCCCGAGGTCAAACCTAGATACTGAACATGAACTAGAAGGTGCCTCTCACACTGCTCTGACAGGGAGACCAAGCTAGAGCTAGCCACTAGGAGGGGAGGATTTCTGAAGATGCAGAGTTCTGAGGGGAGGCAGGACCAGATAGATACCCTTCATGCTAGGTAAGGTGGGTGAGCATTGATACTGATAGAGATGGGTCATATCCCAGATCAGCCTCTTTTTTTTTTTAGCTCTGTCCCTGAGCTTTTATGCTCAAGGCTAGTGCTCTACTACTTGAGCCATAGCTCTACTTCAGACTTTTTGTTGGTTAATTGGAGATAGGAATCTCATAGGCTTCCTTCCCTTAGATGGCTTTAAACTGTGATCCTCTGATCTCAGCCACCTGAGTAGCTAGGATTACAAGCATGAGCCACCAGCACCCACCTCTGAATGGCAGTCCACATCCTACAGAGCACAGCTTGGGGATCTTTACTCCACAGAAGAGGCCAGTGTGTCCCTGACAGGTGGGTCTGGGTGTAGAGCATGTTGACCCCAGAGGCTTTCCATGCCCCTGGGGGATGTGAGCCCATGAGTTCAGGAACTCCTCCCCCAAAATAAAATAGCTTCTGTCTGCGAAGTACTTGCCACTGTATAGCCACTGCCCTCATTTCCTCTTTTAATTTTTAGCCCCCAGGGAAAGAGTCATCATCCCTCCCTCCCCTTCATTTTCCCCCTGAGCACAAAATGGTAAAGAAACTAGTGTAAAATCACACAGCTAGGAAGTGGCAGAGGCAGGACACAAACCCAAGTCCTGTGACTCAGAGCCAGGGCCTCTTCACCACCTCAGACTTTGAAGGCTTTTCAATAGGATATTAGGCCCCAGCCCAGCTGGTGGGGGGCAGCTATCTCCTAGGCCAACAGGACCAGCTGTCTCTGAGCTATGCCGGGCTGGTAGGTCAGGGAGGGCTAATTGGGATGTCTGTGCCCTCCCTGGGGCCTTATAATCATCATTCCTTTACATTTAAAAACAAAAAAATTTTTTTTTTGTTTTTAGTATGCAAAATTTTCCACCATCTGCTTTGCCTTGGCAGAATGTTTGCTGAAAATAGCTCCTTCCTCCCTTAATTCCCACAACTTCTGGGGGCTTCAGAGTCTCAGAGCAGAGCAACCGTGTGGATCACAAGTGCCTCCCAGACTGCCAATTGTCCTTGTGCCAGGCAGGCAGATGTTATATGGTCTAGAGGGGGGCGTTTCCCCATCTATCCATCAGAAAGTGACATCAGGTATCACAACAGTGCTGCGCTGATCCCACAAAGTCCTATGACTCAGACTTGGAGTGGCTACCTGGTCAGCTTCTTGGTTTTACCATGGAGAAAAATACCTGGGCTATCAGAGCAGTCCTGGCCAAGCAGAGCCCGGAGGCGGGTCTTGATCCCTGTGCAACTCTGTGAGGCCCCATCTCACAGGTCCCCTGCACCACCCCAGGCCAGCTGTCTTCACAGGACAGCAGCTGCCACATGTGTCCTTTGAGGTAATCAAAGGAAACTTTCCAAAATGAATACTCTCCCCCCACTTCATGTACCAAAACTCGGAGTTTCCATGGTGATAGTCAAATTGCAAATCCATCCAAGAGTGAGCTGGTGGGGGAAAAGAGGGAGTTTGGCCCATCCCCAGAGAAGCAGACATAGCTGGCACCAAGTGTCTGTCCAGTGCTGAGGATGGATGCCCAGAGAAGCAGGGCAGCCCTTTTGGGTGTGATGGGGGAAATCTCAGGGACACCAGGCTCCCCAGAAAGTGGTTCAGGAACTCAGGCCACCAAGGAGGGAAGGCAGGAGGGAGTCTCCTCCCCCCACCCTCATCACAGAGCCTAGTGAATCCATGTAATGATACTGCTTCTCCTGAAGGCAATCGGGACTGGCTTTTCCCTGGGGGTTTCCCATCTTCGATCTGAAAACTAAGGCGTGGGCAGAATGCAGAGGCTCGTCACTGAGCCATCCCAGACACAGCCTTTAGGGAATTATAAGGGAAAAAAAAATTTTTAAATCAGGCCTCAGACATTCCAAGTGTTTTGTGGAGGATGGAAGAGCAAGGGCCAGAAGATTTATGAGCCTAAAATCTTCGTTAATAGACCCAAAAGATTTACGATGCCAGCTGCTGTTTGGAGGAAGGTGGCAATGGTGATCGAATGGCAAATTAGCCCAGGGTTGGGCCTTACAGGGACAGGAAGACAAAAGAGCGGCTTCCTTGGCCATGAGAGGAAGCTATGACTAGTAGGGTAAAGAATGTTTGTGTGAGCTGCCCTTGGCCCAATCTTCTCCCCGAGCCTCTTTCCTTAGAGACAGGAAGTGCCAAGGCCAGGCTCTGACCGACTCAGCAGACTTATTTCAGTTTGTTTCTTTCAAGTAGGGTTTATGAGAACAGATTAGAAATGGGATTTGGGTCTGCAGCACAAAGCCTTCCACACCGAGGCCTAGCTCCAGTTTGAAATCCCAGGCACAATGAGACAGGGGCAGCTCATCCTAGAGAATGATACGTAGCTGGCTGGTCTTTGCTCTGTGACACTCTCGTGAACTCTTACCATGAGGCTAAGACTGTCCCTGCTTTATCATGACTGGGCCCTTTGGGGTGTGTGACAGGAGAAAAGAGTAGGTCAAATGATAGAAACTTAGGGATGTTTACTGGGTGAGTTTTCACCTTGTACAACACAGGAACCCCATGAAGACAAGGCAATATGGGTGTCCTTCACCTCACCTCCTGCTGCTATTTTGGACGGACATACAACTCCCATGTTGCATGGCACCTGTGTCTTGTGATTTGAGTCTCACTTCTGTGACTACATATAATGGAGGGAGAGGGGTAGAACAATGGGACAGATAAGCTTGCCACCATAACCTGAGTCCTGGGACACCCTACCCCATAGTCTACTGCCCAGGCCTTTGCCATTTTCCCATTGGCAACAAGGGATCCAGGAAATACTCAACACCCCCAGCAACTCTATGTCCACCTTAGCCTCTAACTACACAGATACTGCAGGTCAGCTGGGGAAAGGAGAGGTAGAAGCTGTGACATCTCCAAGTCAGGAACTATGACTTGATGCCAGAGCACCTGGAAAGCCAGTGTGAAGGTCAGTCACCAGCTCTCCACAGGGACTGTCTTCCCACTGAGTTCCACGGTACCTGGCTCCCCTTCTGGCAGAGTTTCGGGGAGCATTAGCCGCGATCCTCCTTTAGCCATACCAAAGGAGGACATTGGGAGCCACTTGCTCCAGATGTCTAAGCATCCTTGCCTCCTGCCTACCTCCTCCCACCCCTTTGTCTAGGGACCACAGGACTGGTGTTTAGTCAGCCAGGAAATGAGTCAAAACAACGTAAGTGCTTACAGCACTGATGCCCGCGGGATCTGATCTCAGTGGATCGCTGCTCAAAGCCACGCAGTCCCGGATCTGAAAAGCAACTACAAAATAAGCCAAGTGTCTCCTTGTATTTCTTAGGTTCCATGAAGGAGAACACAGCCCATTGACATTCCTCCTCTTTTTACTTCTACATCAGAAAAGCCACAGCAGAGTCTTCCTGCCAGGCAGAAGGAGAAGATCATAGCAGAAAAGGGGGCAGATCCTTGAGTAGAAGGAGGCAGAGGCATGGGCCAACCGTCATCATACTTGCCCTATGCCTTGGGTCACTCCCTAAAGAGGAGGGCCCCAAGATTCTTGGTGGGCAGGGGAGTGGGCTTCTCCTGAAAGTGAGAAGAGCCTTTGTAGAGGGTGAAACTGGGATCTATGGGATTTTTTTTTTTTTGGTCAGTCATGAGGCCTGAACTCTGGGCGTGGGCGCTGTCCCTCAGCAATTCAGCTCAAGGCCAGAGCTCTACCACTTGAGCCACAGCACCACTTCTGGCTTTTTCTGTTTATGTGGTGCTGAGGAATCGAACCCAGGGCCTCATGCATGCAAGGCAAGCGCTCTACCACTGAGCCACCTTCCCAGCCCCTCTATGGGAATTTTTGTTTGTTCTGTGCTGGTACTGGGGCTTGAACTCAAGGCCACCTGCTCTCGCTTGACTTTTTCACTCAAGGCTGGTGCTCTACCACGTGAGCCACGTCCTTCTCCACTTCCAGATTTTTGCTGGTTAATTGGAGATCAGAGTTTCATGTATATGTCTGCCTGGGCTGGCTTTGAACTGAGATCCTCAGATCTCAGCCTTTTGAGTAACTAGGATTACAGACCTGAGACACTGGCACTCAGCAAGACCTGTGTTTTTGCTGGACCTGATAGGCCATGTCAGGGTCCCTGGTGAGGGACCTTAAGGCCTGGAGTTGAGCATGACCAGCGATGATGGTGATGAGAAGACCAACAGGTGGTGAAACTGGCAGGATGTGAGATGTGAGGGTGAAGGTGATAATACCTCTATAAGGCACCTACTGTGTGCTGGCCATTCAGCTGTGGAAGCCCAGCACTGAGGCTCTATTATAGGGCCAAAAAAAGGCCAGCCAGCTTTGAGCCTCTGGATGCCTGCATCTGGGACCTGTGACTACCTCAGCAGAAAGGTGACATAGATTGAGGCACAGAAACTTTCCAGGAAGTTCCAGATCCAGATGGAAGCCCCATTTCCCCTTCCGGTCTCTCTAGCAGATTTCCCTAACTGAGCAGGCACTTCCTCCTGTTGAGCCTAATGCAGTCTGAGAATGTTGCATGCTGCTCACAAAGGACTTGGCAGATCAAATGAAACCTATTAGCCACCCTGGGTATAGATCAATCCTGCTTCTAATCTTGTCTCCTACCAAATGAGGGCCTGCAGCTCAGGGCTGTTGGGAGGGTTAAGACTGGCTTTCTAAGCACCTAACACTGTCTGCAAGACCCCAACCTACTCTCCCTCCCCTCTCTGTAACTGGCATTTTGCATTTCAAAGTAAAACACATCAACAGAGGCCCTCATTGGTCACCTATGAGAGCTGGTTACCTTTGATTTCACACCTTTCTGTGCATTTTTGCTTATGATCCTTACAGCCTTTAATTAACATGCTATGCAAATTGATGAGAGGAGTCAGGAAAGAGGCCAGAGCTCTTGCATTAAAACCAAGTCTTTGTAAGATCTTGATAGAAGGGAGGGGGGAGAAAGCCTACTGAATTAAGTGGGCAGGACAAGTGTAAAAAACAGGAGGAAGAAATGGAAAAATATAGAAAGATTTCACAGTCACATCGCTTTGCAGTGTCTTTAAGCTCCTGCTTCAGCTTAAAGCATCTGAAACAAGTCATAAATACTGAGACTTGGATTCAGTTTATACACACAGGGCTGTGTGGGCCCCATCTCTAAGCCCTGAAGCCTGCCTCATAAGGTGGGCACATAGATGTACATTTCTATGTTTAAAATGAAAATAGACTGTTTGGAGGATGAATATATCCTGTATCACGACACCCACTGTTGAACCAGCCAAATCTGGTCTTCTTGAGTATAGAAAAGAAGCCTTTTACTGTGAGAGCTCCTTCTCTTCCCCCCCCCACCCCCAGTTCCACCCCCTCCCTGTTCCTGAGATGGTGCCCTCTTCCCTCTCATTGGTACTTCACTGGGTGGACTGAGATAAGGATCCAGGCCTCCTGGCTCCCTGTTCAGCTCTTCTGGGGGGAAGATCCTCAGGTTCTCAGGTTCCGGAGCCTGTCAGAGCCTGCTCCTCTGACCTGTAGCCTGGGCCTCAGTGTTCTCATCTATGAAATGGGTGGCACTATTTCTTATGGGTTATTCTGAAACCTTTAGCCTTACTAGGTGGAAGGCCTTGGAATTGCTTTGCCTACACCAGTTGGGATCATTCGCTTCTGCCAGGCAAGGAGAGAGGGTGTCAGAGAGGGTGACTGGGGGTAGGGGAGAAGTCTGACG
Organism: Dipodomys ordii; assembly: GCF_000151885.1. NCBI lineage: Eukaryota > Metazoa > Chordata > Mammalia > Rodentia > Heteromyidae > Dipodomys > Dipodomys ordii. The sequence goes on from NW_012267247.1 coordinate 6,687,706, forward strand.
AGGGAGCTAGCCCTCCCTGCTAGAGCTGGGCATACAGAGCTCAGATCCTAGCTTCTGCATATCAGCTTTCCCTCTGACTAGCACAAGGAGGACTCCACCATCACCTCACCCCCCCTCACATACGCGCACACCAGTGCCTTACCTCCAGACCCCCAGCAGTGTTTCTTATACCCTAGCTGGCTGAGGTTTTCAGTCATTTTGTCATGGCAGGAGAGAGGCCTGGCCTGACCCCCTCTGTTCAAGCAGCAGCAGGAAGGGTGATCTCTCTTTATGTCTGGCTTTCCAGTGGTTTCCAGTGACAGTGATAGTGACTCAGATCTCAGCTCCTCCAGCCTGGATGACAGACTTCCGTCCGCTGGGGTCAGGGACATGAAAGGTGATAAACCTGGAGGAGAATCAGGTAAGTGTGGGAGGTCGACTGTTTGTTTTCCAAGCCGGAGGCACAGAACGGCTTGGCTGAACTCCTCTGGTAGAAGCTTCCCTGTCTAGTGTATGAAATTGTTGGAGATGAGGTAGGGTTGTGCTTAGAGAGTGCTCCCCCATGAGCTAAAGCCTTAGTGCTCCTGAAGAGCCACACGGACTAGAGGCAGGTCTAGCCAGCCATGCCCTCTGCCTGGACAACAAGCTCCCCCAGGAACATTCCCCAGCTGAGATTTTGCCTTGTGAATGAAAAAAAAACAAAACCAAAAAGAAAACTGTGAAAATCAGGCACCACGCTTGCTTAGCTAGTCCAGATCCACTGGAAACTGCAGTGGAGTCCTTATTCCTGCTCACCTCCCTGCTGGCCCTTCTTTTTTAGCACAAGGGAGATGGAGCAGAAAAGTTCCTGATTTTGCTATCTGTGTAACATCACTTCTGTGAGGGTCATATGACAGAGGGTTAACTCACATATTGAAGGAGAAAAGAGAAGGCCTTAGGAAGGAAAAGGAAAGCAGTTTCCTTACCTTCAAATCAGGTGAAGAAGGTTCTGGGAACTGGGTTTTTTGTCTTTTTATTCTTGGGAGGGTTTTGGTGCGAGTACCAGGATTGAATTCAAGGCCTCATATTTCTCAGTCAGCTTGCTTGTTCATGGCTGGTGCTCTACTGCTTGGAAACATGCCTTCAGTCCAACTTTTTTGCTGGTTAATTGGAGATAGAGTGTTGTAGATTTTTCTACTAAGGCTGGCTCTGAAACTTGATAGTCAGGTCTCAGCCTCCTTAGTAGCTAGGATTATAGGTGTGAGCCACCAGTGCCAGGTGAGGAACTGGAACTTTGAAAGAAGTTTCAGGAAGGTCAATTTTAGTGCAAAATTTAGTCTTATAATAATTGCCCCAAACTGGACTTTTTTAAACAGCTTCAGGTGTTGTCCTAAAACCAAGACTGAGTGATCCTCTGCCAGAGCTGATGTGAAAGGAATTTCTGCTAGGAATGGAAGTTTGGGATAGATCAGAGGTAGTAAAGGCTTGGGCACACATTCTATTTCTCAGTGTCTGATGCTATGGCAGACATTACTAGTCGATCATGAAATACTTTTTTTTTGTTGGTCATGAGGCTTGAACTCTTTGCCCGGGTGCTGTCCCTCAGCTCTTCAGCTAAAGGCTAGCATTCTACCACTTGAGCTACAGCACCACTTAAAGTTTTCTGAGTGGCTTTTGAGAGATAAGAGTCTCACGGACTTTCCTGCCTGGCTTTGAAACGTGATCCTCAGATCTCAGCCCCCTGAGTAGCCAGGATTACAGGCATGAGCCACCAGTGCCCTGCTTGAGAGAGAATTATTTAATGAATATAATCAGGAAGTAATATCTCCTCTTTACAGCTGAGTTAACATACCATTCCTCCACCCTCATTCTGTAAAGATAGGAAAAGCTAGTAATTATGCATTTTCACATTGTTCCTTAGTGAAATGGCCTAGGGTCCATTCTGTTGCCTTGGTATATCAGACCAATTAACAGAGACAGAAGTTAGGTCCTGTTAGAAGATTCTTGAAGACAGCATCCATGTGAATGAGAGTAAACTCCCAACATAGGAGTTGCGGGCAGATAGTCCTATGATTCCAAATGAGAAGATATGACCAGCTCCTGGCTAGGCTGAGTTTTATCCCTGACTCAGTTTTGGATTCAGACAGCACAGAGCCATGCAGGCCCACATGTGGTCTCTTGCAGGTGGCAGTGTGGGGGCCCCCTGGATGGAGCTCACCGGGCTGCCCAGCCACCTCTCTGGGAGCCAAAGCAGTTTGGCCAGCGAGGCTGGGGCAGGTCCTGCAGACCCACAGGGAGGCACCCTGCCCCAGCCTGAGCCCAAGGGTTCTGGTGAGTATCACCCACACCTCCTAGCTGCCACTTCTTCCTGCTGTCCTGCACACACACACACACACACACACACACACACACACACACACACACACACGGCGCCCTCTACCTCCTCTAACACTCCACAGTGGTACAGTAGTGTGTAACATTTTCAGTTCTCCATGGTGACCAAGCATGGTGCCAGATGCTGGGTAACAAAGGTGAGGTACTGGTGATGCCTGGGTTCTAATGAACACACAGAAGCAGAGAGAGACAGATAACAGGTCTTGAAGCACTCAGCCAATGGATGGAGAGGATCTGGCCCAGAGTACAGGCTCTCTGCACTTGGCCCAGCCTTGGCTCCCTGCTTCCCACACCTCTGTGGTTCCTTTCAGATGAGCAGAAGGCATACGGCTGTGTGGGAACTGACTGACCCAGTGAGGACCCATTCCATCCCCACCTGTCCTCACTTTTCTTTCTTCTCCCAAAGGCAAGAGATACACCTGGGCGAGTCCTCGCTGTTGATGTGGCCTCAGTCCGTCCCCTCAGCCTGACCTGGACTCTGATGTTTGTTTCATGAAGCTAATTCTCCAGTGGAAATTCTAAGAGAGAGAGAGAGAGAGCACATGAGCACTGGAGCCAGGCTGCCAGGCTCCTTTCTGAAGGGGGTCTGAGCCCATCAACCTGTGTCCATGACCTCTAATTTTAAACCAGTGTTTGGGGGCTGAACCTTCTAGTCCCACCCAGTGCCTTTCTGCACCCTCCTGGCAAGGGCCTCTTCATCCAACACTCCTCTACCCCCTGGCCTTCACCTGTATTTATTGTCCTTCCCTCATTCCCCAGACTGCCCCAAGTTCACGTTTAGGGTCTTGGGCTGGCTGGAAGGGCCCTTCCTGTATGCACTGCAGCTGTGTCCTGCAAGGCATTCTCTGGAATGGTAGTCACAGTGAGAACTGTAACCCAGAGTGTTCCCTTCATTGTGTGGGTATACACGGAGCCCAGAACAGGTGGGAGGAGAGATGGCCACACTTTGCCTTGCTCCAGGAGCTCTGTTTAACCTTACTCATTGTTAGGTTTCTTGAGTCCCTCCATGGGCCTCCCAGACTTTTCTCAGCCAGGAAACATGTCTCCCCTAAGACATGAATTCACTGATCTTTAGTAGATGCTGGCTGGTATGAAATATACTCAGTATAAATGCTTCTGAAAAACCCTTTCCTGAAAACAGAATGTGTGTGTGTGTGCGTATGTGTGTGTACGTGTGTAATGTCTCTCTTTCCTTCCCCCACCCACCCCAGTCTCATAAACTGGGAGCTCCCAGGCCTTAGCCTTTCTCTTTGCCACTGGCAGAGATAGAAAAACTCACTGTTTTCCTGTGACATGTTATGCTTTAGAATTGAAACAATAAAGATTAGAATTTGCATTGAGCTGGTGTGGTGATCAAAGACCCTGATGGCCTGTGTTTCTGAGCTGCATCAGGAGAAGTGGATGAGAGAAAAGAAAAAACAAAACAACACAAAAAAACATAGCTCCATTGATTTGCTGCCATGAAAGGAATGAGCTAGATCTATGTGTGTCTTAGAGTTCACAACCCTAATGCTGAGTAAAAAAGCAGGCCATCTAAAAAAAATCTAAATGAGTTATACATATGTACCTGTATATGGGTTTATGGGTTTTGTGTGTTTTTTGGAGCGGAGGGATATACTAAGAATTGAACCCGAGGCTTGCATGTGTTAAACAAGCTGAGTGCTAAAACAAAACAAAAAACAACCAAAAAAAGCATACACACACATACACACTTTTTTCCCCCCATCATGGGGTTTGAACTCAAGGTCTGGGCGCTGTTCCTGAGTTCTTTTGCTCAAGGCTAGAGCTCTACCACTTTGGGCCATAGCTCCACTTCCAGTTTTTGAGTAGTTAACTGCAGATGAGTCTCACAGGGACTTTTCTTCCCAGGCTGGCTTTGAACTGTGATCCTCAGATCTCAGCGTCCTGAGTAGCTAGGATTACAGGTGTGAGGCATTGGCACCTAGCTTTTGTTTTTGTTTTGTTTTTTGTCAGCCATGGAGCTTGAATGCAAGGCCTGGGTGCTGTCCCTGAGCTCTTTTGCTCAAGGCTCTTTTGCTTTGCCACTGAGCCACAGCTCTGCTTTCCTTAAAAAAAATTTAATGGTTAAAGACTTCTGGTAACATACAGTGGCCTGAAGACATACATAATTTCTTTTGTTCCCCATCCCAGTTCCCTCTAAAATGACACAAAGATATTAAGATGGCATAAACCCCAAAAACTTACCTGAGATTATGAGTACTTCTCTGTGACTCAGTTTTCTCATCTGTAAAAATGAGGACTATTATAAACATGAAAGCTATACCAAGCATAGTGGTGGGTTTCTGTAATCCCAGCTACTCCAGAAGTGGAGTCAGGAAGATCATGGTCCAAGACTGGCCCAGGCAAAAGCACAAGACCTTACCTCAAAAACAAACTACAAGCAAAAGGGCTGAGGCACAGCTCATCAAGATGGCATAAAAAGACAGTCCAGTGACTGACTGATGGTGCTTGGGACCAGCTAATGTTCCTACTCTGGCATTTGGGATTTTGGAAGCGTGATGCCCAGCTGGATCAATTCTGCTATTGGCTAGATCCTGGACAGCTGCTGGGGTCTTGTTAGAGACTTTGGCACAGTAGACGACAAAACAGACATGGCCTCTGTCCTGTTGAGTCACCCAGTAGACTAAAAACAGATCACCGGTGCCCTCCCCAGAATGACTGTTGTGAGGGTGAGGAGCTGAAGAGGAGCAGGCTGGGAAGGTGCATTTTTACATCCCCTGGTGATGGAGAGGCTCCGTAGGTCGAGACTGCCGTGCAGACCCCTTGCTCTGTGGAAACCATTTCCCTGCATTTCCTAGAATTGACACCAGCACCAGCTGGGGGACTTGACACAGACCTTGCAGGGGACAGAGGGGAGGGGAGGAAGACCAGGCTCAGTGTGCAAGGTGAACCCCCATCTCCGTGTGACTCCTCAGGAGAAGCCCTGCTGCGTGTCCCACCCCAGGACAGAACTAATGCATCCATGGCAGGATCACCTCCAACAGCTCAGCTCATTAGAGCCATTTCCACCCCCCAAAAGTGGGAGCTGCCATCCTTCCTTAACATGACAACACCCACTCTCTGGCATTGCACCTCCAGGTTCCTAGGAGCCTGTGTTCTGGGTCTGCATGTCCCCGCTCCTCCTGTGAATGTCGCTGTGTCCTGCCCAGTGCAGGGCGCAGCAGGGGGAGGCTGCCAACTCAGGCAGGTAGGCCTCCTACCAAGGATGCCAGGCAGCACCCCCACTCACCACCACAGTCCTCCATTCTACAGAGCCAACGCCAAAGACAGACGAAGCATTTTGCCATGACGGGAAGATTACCACTATGGCTTCTATCACCCCTGCTACCAGCTCTGAGGAATCCTTATGTTCCTAAGAGTCACATCATTTTCACACCATCCATTTCACAGAGGAGGAAACTGAGGCCCAGAGAGACCCTGAAACACCTGTGTTTGCATCTGGGGCAGTTGAATACCAGAACATGCCCTTGAGGCTTTGCTTGTAAAAACAAATCAGGATTCTGAGAACAGAGAAAGTTGGTATAGGCAGAAGGGCAGCCCCGCTGGGTCAGTAGCACAGATGGAAACTTCTAGAGAAGAACGGGAAGAAACAATCCCTTATCCTACTGCTACAAAGAAATTTTGCCAACACCCCTCCCCCCCCACACACACACTTATTTTGTCCATGGCTCTGTGTAACCAAGAGTGGCAGGAACTGACATCTATCTTCCTTCATCAGGGTGAGATAGTGAAGCAGCTGTCCCTTCCAGCCACATTTGGGAGAGTAAAGTGTGGCTTTGGCCTAGAGAGCTTCCAGAAGCTTCCGGTGATCAAACAGCCCTGCCTCCCCACCCGGGCTGTCTCTGCATTCACTATCACCCCTCCAGGGCTATAAGAGCCAGGCCAGGACATGTCTGGCCCCTGCAGTCCAAGAGGAGGAGGAGGAGGAGGATGCTTCACAGACCCCCAGCTCATCCCCTCACCATCCATACCCAGAATTTGTTTCCTTGTCCCAAATGGAAGCTCTGTACCCATTTAGCAGTAGCTCTCCACACCCACTTTCCCAGCTCCATAACCACCACCAACTTCCTGTGTCTTATTTCTGACCACTCTGTCCTTCCTTAGGGAGACAGTCCAATAGGGTCTGGCAGTATCCTCAGGGCACACCTGTGCTGTGTGTATTTAGGGCTGAGTTTATACCCACTGTGTGGGCATAGGGCATCTTGCCTCTTCAGGTTTGTGTGTGTATATGCGCCAATATTGGGGCTTGAACTCGAGGCCTGGGCACCATCCCTTAGCTTTTTGGTGGTTAATTGGAAATAGAGTTTCACAGACTTTCCAGCCCAAGCTGGCTTAGAACTTCAGTCCTTAGATCTCAGCCTCCTTAGTAGTTAGGAAGACAAGCAAGCATAAGCTACTCTTGCCTGCCTTTCCCCAGTCTTCCATCCACAGACATTTGATTTGTTTTCCCCTCTTGGCTGTTGTAAATAATAATTGCCATGAATACAAACATCTGTTCAAGTTCCCACTTTCAACTCTTGGGTAAATGCAGGTGTGGAATTGCTGGATCATATGCTACTTTTGTGGGGGGTTTTATGTATTTGTTTTGAGCCATTGTTTCATTCTAAACTGGGCTGCCCTAGAACTCTCAGTTTTCCTGCCTCTGCCTCCCAAAGACTAGGATTACAGGTATGTACTTCTATACCCTTGTTTAATTGTTTGAGGCACTCCATACTGCTTCTGCAGCAGCTGTACCATTTTATAGCCCCCAAAAGAGCACCAGAGTCTTACATCATTTCCTCTTACAGCCGATTGCTCTCCTGTACCTCCAAGGGAACAGGTGTCTGCTGGGGACCAAGGCTGCTTGGCCCCCTGCCTGAGTAGGGCCCTGTGCTTAGTTTCTTGCTTTTCTGTTATCATCTGGAAATGCTTAAAATTTTTCAAATAAGATTCCCTCCTCTTCATCACAACTACTACCACCACCACCCCAGGCCTTGTAAGTTGTGTAGCTGCCTCTGAGTAGCCATGTCTTTCTGGGTATAGACTCCACAAGTAACATTCCACCAACAGTCAAGGCCTTCATGGTGAGTCCTCAGACTCTTTGCTGAGGGGGCAGCGTGGGCAAGGGCCAGGGTCCCTGACTGGATGACCATGAACACAGGTCCTCATCATGGTGCTGTGTGTTACTACTCCCATCTGTGAGACAAGAGAGCGGTGCTAAACCATTTTCTAATAGTGTGAGGCAGTGGGTCAAACTGCCTGTCGGTGTGCCATCTAAGGCTCCCTGCACATACCAAGGATGAGACTAAAGGGAAAGCCTGGTGCTGGCCTTGCCTCGACCACATGGAGAGAAGGCTTCCTCAGGCCCTACAGGAAGAGCACTGGTGGAGACCTACCACAGCCAGATCCTGGTGCCCCCTGCAAACAAGGTCTGTATGTTCTTTTCCTCCGCTCCCCACAACGGTTGGCACAAAGCTTTGCCAGTGATCGGGGCTCCAACTTGCACACTAACCCCTCCAGGCTGTCTTGTGCAAGAAGCTAGGGAAAGCATTGCCCACCCCCAATCCCATGCCTGCAGAGTAGCAAGAGGAGGGGGGAGAGAATGGCAGGTGGAGGAGAGAGGTGGGTGGTAACTCTGAGAGCCCAGGAGCCCCCACAAGCTGCCACATCACCACTGAAACAGACTGAAACTCTGAGCCCTTTGATGCGGGCCCCAGGACGTCTGCAGCTTCTTCAGTGCCAATTACTGGAGGAATAATTCAGTGTGCACACCCCCTGCCTCTCAGCAGACACTCTTTGGGGACATTTTAAGTCTGACTGTACCTGCTGAGCAGCTGACAAGTGAAGCCTCTCTCTCCATCCCTCCCTCCTTCCCAATTGCCATTTCCTTCCCCCCTGCCCAGATTCTTTACGAGAAATAGAAGACCCAAAGCTGGGTCCTCCTAAGGATGGAGCCTGGCAAATTAGTCCTCTAGACCCCCTGTCAGTGCTTCTAGAATGTGATAGAGCAGTACTAAAAGCTTTTGTCTTCCACTGGCTTCTGAAAGGCAGAAGCCAAATCTTATTTATCTTTAAGTCCCTGGTTAGCTGTCAAGAAATACTGCTAAATTGATGGAGACTGGGTGGGTAGATGGATGGATGAATAGATGTGTGGATGAATGGATGGATGGATCGATCGATAGATGGGTAGATAGATGGAAAGAGGGATGATGGGTGGTTGGATGGACAATAGTGGATTAATGGGTGGATGATGGGTAGATGGATGATAAATGGGCACATGGAAGGGTAGATGGGTGGATGGAGGGAAGGATGATGGGCGAGTGAATGGATGGATGGATGGATGGATGGATGGATGGATGGATGGATAATAGACAAATGAGTGTTAAGTGGTAGGTGGGGTTTAACTTTTGGTCTTTGGGCAAATGAATAGAGAGATCAGTGGGTCCAGGTATAGCCCTCCAGAGCAGGAATTAAGACTATCTAAAAAATGATCAGAGTAACCAGGCACCAGTATCTCACACTTGTAAATCTCGCTACTCAGGAGGCTGAGATCTTAGTATTCCTGTCCAAAGCCAGCCTGGACAGGAAAAGCCATGAAACTATTTTTTTTCCCTCTCCCCACCCCCACCCCCACCCCATGAAACTCTTATCTGCAGTAAACCACCAGAAAACCTGAAGTGGCGCTGAGACTCAAGCAGTAGACCATTAGCCTTGAGCTGAAGAGCTTAGAGACAGCACCCAGGCCCAGAGTTCAAGCCCCACAATCAACAACAACAAAAAATTACAAGAGTAAAAAGGGGGCTAGAGATGTTTCAGCCTAGCAAGCATGAGGTCCTGGTTCAAACTTGCTGCCACAAAAAGTTTAATAATATTAATAAGTGGAGTTATGGCTCAAGTGGTAGAGTACTAGCCTTGAGCAAAAAGGTGCTTAAGAACAACACCTAGGCCCAGAGTTCAAGGTCCAGGACTGGCAAAATAATGATAGTAATAGTAATGCTGGTTGTGTTGAACCTCAGAGCATATTTAAACAGAGCCACAAAACAGACATGAGAAGAAAGCACATTTAGAGAGAAGAACAGGTCAGAGATCGGATGAGGCAAGGGATCCCTAGGTGAAGCCCTTTGCCCTGTACCCAGGGAGTGACCGAAGGGGCTGTGCTCCATGGCCCTGTCACAGTATTTGCACTGTGGCGATTGAACACTTCCTCATCTCACCCTAAATGTCCACAATGTCCCCCACACACACTTCAATGTCTTGTGGGAATGGATTTTTTTTTTAAGTAGCAAAGGTCATATCTGACTCTGATTCACAACTTGTACATGGGCCCTTCTGTCCACACCCAGGACAGAGTCAGAGGTGCCACACACTGACCTAGGAGTTAGTTTTCCAAGAAATCTTAGCAAAGACTTTGGCTTTTCCCAGAACCCTGATTTCTTTGGTGAGATGAGGAGCCTGGAGATCCCATAGCCAGGGTGACCAGCCATCCTAGTTTTCCCAGAACATAGGAGTTTCCAGGGAGAGAGACTGGGTTTTCAGTGTCAAAACCGGGGAAGTTCCTGGGCAAAGTGATCCGTAGAGACAGCTAGTCCTCGGTCACATGTGTTGCAAGGGAAGGTCACACTGAGCCTTATACTAATTCCCATAAACTAGTGGTAAAGATGAGTCCCTGCCTTCCCCCACTTCACAGACAGGGGAAACAGACTAGGAGAGGTGAAGTACCCGGCCAAGGACAGCCAGCCAGTGGCAGAGGAAAGATTCGAGCACATAGCCTGTGCTCCTAACTACATGCTCATAGTGTCAGCCAGCTTTCCCATGCTGTGGTGAAATGCCTGAGATCAACTAAAAAGAGGGAAGGTTTTCTCCGGCTTCAGTGTTCAGGCAGTGGTAGCATGGTCCTGTTGCTTTGGGCCAGTGAAGAAGGCGTCCTATCATGGTGAGAACATGTGGCTCTGCTCACATCATAGTACCTGAAGAACAAAAAAAAGGAAAGAGGAGAGGCCAGGGTCCCACCGCTCCCTCCAATGACTGCACCTCCCCTGACTAAGTCCCGCCTCTTAAGAGTTCCATAAGTTCCAAATAGCTCCCTGAGCTATTTGAGCACACTCACTTCTGGAGCTACCCTGGTGGCTCACGCTTGTAATCCTGGCTACTCAAGAGGCTGAGCTCTGAGGATTGAAGTTGAAAGCCAGACCCAGCAGACAAATCTGAGGGACTCTTCGCCACCAAAAAGCTAGAAGTAAAAGCATGGGTCAAGTGGTCAAGTGCCAGCCTTGAACAGAAAAAGCTAAGTGAGAGGGCAAGACCCTGAGTTCAACCCCAGTAATCACACACACACACACACACACACACACACACACACAGGACCCTCGTTTGTATCCTTGTCTCCACTGTGTTCCATATCCCATCCTACCCTCTGCCCCCTCTTCTCTCCTCTCCAATTCCCCCCCCCCCCCCCCCCCCCCCCCCCCCCCCCCCCCCCCCCAACACAAATCCTCCCCACGCCCTCTTGCTGGCATCCCTCCTGGCCCAGGAGGCAGCATTTCCTGCCTGCCCAGCCTGGGGAATTCTGAGCTGGGAATTCAAAGAGCTCAGCACAGAATAGACTCCAACAGGGTCAGCTAGTGGAAATAACAAGATGATAAATTATTCTAGGGAAAGAGCGATTTTCCTTATAGCCTACTTGACTCACAAAACATCGTGATCATGTTGGAAATTGGAGGAGTCAGAGCTGGTATCTGGGGAAAGAGAAATAAAAGCTTTCTGCCTGCTGCTGGCAGCACAGCCCCCAGGTGTGAGAGTGAGTGTGGGGGTCAGTTCCAGACTGGGCACACAGCTGGCCCCAGGCAGCCATGTCCTCCCTTAGCTGGCCCCAACCAGCAGGGCCTGCTACTCTCTTCTGGTCCTGGCTCTGACGAGATCTTGGACGCATCACTTAACCTGAGGTTCAATAAGTTGCAGCTGTTGGGCCTCTAGGCCGGTCAGGCACTGGCCTTGGGATGCTTCTGCATGCTCTCAGATGCTTGCAGGTAACAAGTTTATCCTTTCCTTTGCTTGTTTGAGTTTTTTGTTTTGTTTTGTGTTTTGAAGTTTTTTTTTGTTTTCATTTGTTTTTCTGTTTGTTTGTTTTGGGTCAGTAATGGGGCTTCAACTCTTGGCCTAGGCTCTGTCACGGAGCTCTTTTGCTCAAGGCTAGTACTCTATCACTTTGAACCATAACACCAATTCCAGTTTTCTGGTGGTTAATTGGAGATAAGAGTCTCATGGACTTTCCTGCCCAGGCTGGCTTTGAACTGCCATCCACAGATCTGAGCTTCCTAAGTAGCTAGGATTACAGGCGGGAGCCTCCAGTGCTCAGCTCTTATTTGGGTTTGGTTCTGGTTTTTTAGTTTGTTTTTGTGATACTGAAGATTGAGCTTAGTCTTGCACTTACTTGCTAGGCAAATTCTCTACCACTTGAGCCAAGTCTACTCCTTTTTTTTAGTTTGTTTTCAGACTTTTTTTTAAATGCTGGTCCGAGGCTTGAACTCAGGGCCTGGACACTGTCCCTGGGCTTTTTTGCTCAAGACTAGTGCTCTACCACTTGAGCCATAGCTCCATTTCCAAGTTTTTGGTGGTTGGAGATAATCCCACGGACTTCCCTGCCCGGGATGACTTTGAACCATGATCCTCAGATCTCAGCCTCTGAGCTACCTAGGGTTACAGGCCTGATCCACCAGCACCTGGCAAGTCTCAGTCCTGATCCACCTACCTCTGTATGCCAAGTAGCTGGGTTATAGGTATGCACCACCATATTCTATTATAGTTGTTTTTATTGCTGCTTTTATGGAATTCTTTTTTTTCTTTTGGTGGTGGGGGTCAAACCTAGGGTTCTGTGTATGCTAAACACAGAGTTATACGTATACCCAGCTCTTGTGGAAATCTTGGATGGATGAGGAGCACCCTCACTTTCCAGGTAAATATTATCTTGTAAATTTTGATCTCTCAGAGAGTTTAGGAAAGAAGGGGACCTCTTTGCCCTCACACTGAATGGCCCTAGGGAATAAGAACTACAGTTGGCACCTAACAAACACATCAAGAGACCAGCCTGAGATACGCTTCTCCTAGCTCTGTTGCTCATGCCCCCAGGGAGATCAGGCATCTGCTGGTGGACAGGAGATAAACGAGCATCACCAAATTGTTGTTCTGGGCTTGCTGGGAGGCCAGACTCGGACTCTGAGATGAGCTCTGTTCTAAAGACATTTCTCACTGTTTAAAGGGTTTTGATCCCTTCGCTGCCCAGGAACTGGCTGAGTTCCCAGGGCTGAAGTTGCCTTGAAGTTGACTGCTGGGTAAGACAAAGAGCTTTCCCCTGTTTTCTTATGGACTTCATCCAGAGCCTGAGTTTGCAGCATAAAGATTTCAAACATCCTAAGTAGGTTTCTGCAACTAGACTTTTTTTTTTTTGGCAAATACAAGGATAAAATTGGGGGTGGGGGCAGACACAGAAAGAAAAATAAGACCCAATGCCAGACTGAGGCAGACTGAGCAGGGGGTATCCTAAAGAGACTCAGACTCAAGGGGGATTCATCAGCCAGAAAAATAACTTAGATTTGAGGGTCCACACTTTAACTTGCCAACCAAGAATACAAGACCAGCATCCAGGAGTGGTAGAGCACACTTGTAATCTCAGGACTCAGGAGGCAGAGGTAGAGGCAAGAGGCAAGATCTCTCATTCAAGGCCTTGTGTAAGATCACCCTTATAATAAGATCATTTCAGAAAGGAGAAAATTTTCATAAAACGGCTTTCTTATAAATGAAGGGAATTTAACCTTGTGAATAACTTACTATAACTGCCCTCTGCTTCTCCCACTTTGTCTTGGACCTGACAGGAAGACGTCCTCATGAACCAGTCAGCCTATCTATGGGCTTTTGCAAACTACCTGGACAGGGCCATGACTTGGGATCTGGATGCCAGAACTCTGGATAGCTGCTAGGTCGTAGGGTCTTCTGAACATATGGCCTGGAGTTGAACTCAGAGCCTAGCTCTTGCTGGCATAGAACGCTGTAGGTAACTTTGCCTCAGTTTCCCCATCTGGACAGTAGTAGTAGTTGTTGTGCCCATTTCTTAGACTGACAGTGAGGCCATGTGTGGGACACACTGTGTGTACTTGGTCCTAGATTCCTATTGGTTGTCTATTTGGTTGAACTCAGGGCCTCAGACTTGCTAGATAGGGACTCTACCACTTGACTCAAGCCTCCAAACCTTTTTTTTTTTTTGGGTCCGGTCATGGGGCCTGAATTCTGGGCCTGGGCGCTGTCCCTCAGCTCTTCAGCTCAAAGCTAGCGCTCTACCACTTGAGCCACAGCGCCACTTCCGGCTTTTTTCTTTTTGCTTATGTGGTGCTGAGGAATCGAACCCAGGGCCTTGAGCATGCAAGGCAAGTGCTCTACCACTGAGCCACCTTCCCAGCCCCAAGCCTCCAAACCTTTTTACTTTTGATATTTTTCAATATGGTCTCAAGTTTTTGCTGGGACATCCTGGACTCCAACCCTCTTATTTCCACTTCCTACATTGCTAGGATGAAAGACACATGTCACTACACCCAGATACTGGTCTCATAAACTTTTGCCATGGCTAATAGCTGCCTCCCAAGTAGCTGGGGTTATAGGTGTGATCCACCATGCCATCTACTGTCGCTTTTTCGCTGAAGTCCCCACATCCCCTTGTGGCTCTGTGGAGGGAAGTTCAAATGAGTGCAGAGATAGGAATGGTCTTTGGAGTAGAAGCTTGAAAGCTACTTGGTAGAAAGGGGGCACAGCAGTCCCTGAGATCATGCCCACATCTATTCTCCTGGGCAGAAACTATGACAGGCCTGTAGCAGCACCTGGGCAGAAGCTGTGGGGCTCAGGGCTAAGCCCCACAGTTAGTGCCTTTGGGGAGGTACCTTATCAGAGGGGCATCCCAAAAAGCTATACCCAATCTCATACCACAAACACAGTAATTCACATACCCATGCACATGTGCACAAATACATGCACACACACTCTCTCTCACACACACACATGCACCCTGAGCCAACAAAGAGCCTTAGAGCACCAACTATGGCTAGTTAAGTGTCTGTTCAGCAATGTGCATGCACATGCCTGTGTGGGTGTGCACCTGTACGTATTGCTTGCTTACACAATTGTATATACAGACACAATTGTATGCACATCAGAGTGCCGCATGCCATGCGTGGAATTATAAGTGCCTTCATGGGTGTATCTTGAGTGTGAAAGAATTCAAATGTTGGCTCTGCCACATCTTCCTCCCTCCTTTTTCTCTCTTTCTCCCTCTCTCCTTCCCTCCCTCCTTCTCTCTTCTGCTTTCTCCCTCTGTCTCTCTCCTCCTCTGCCCCACCTTCTACTTCTGTCTTCTTATTTTTTTCTTCACAAAGAAAGGAAGGCAGCAGAAGAGACAAGCAAGGGGCCAGGCAAACTTGGGAGTCACGTAGCTTGGTTAAGGTCGCAGTTCTACCACTCCCTGTCTGTGTACACCTAGGCATTTCCCTCCCTGAGCCTGGCCTACACTGTGGGAGCACAGCACTGGATGTTTCACCCCACTGCAGGAGAGTTCTCAGCTTCACAGTGGCCATGACCTGGGACCCTGGGGCTGACTGGGACCAGCCCTGGGGCTCACAGTCTGTTTCTGGTAACAGTGACCTGGGCAACCTCTTACCTTCTCTGTGTCTCCATCATGCTAAGACTTTTCTCCTTTCCAAATCACCATTAGGACCAAAGGTGACATGTGTAACATCCTCGGGGCAGTGAGGTATTTACTAGGAGCTTTCTAAGGGGAGGTTACCAAGATGTCTATCCTAAAGCACTTCCAGCAGGCTACAGAGAAAATAAACAGCATTTAGATGTGTGTGTGTGTGTGTGTGTGTGTGTGTGTGTGTGTGTGTGTTCTGGTACTAGGGCTTGAAGTCAGGGCTTTAGACACTTATTTGGAATTTTTTATCCCAAGCTGGATCTCTACCATTTGAGCCACACCTCCACTTCTTGGTTTTTGGTGCTGAGGAATCGAACCCAGGGCCTCATGCATGCAAGGCAAGCACTCTTTCACTGAGCCACCTTCCCAGCCCTCAGTTTTTGTTGTTTAATTGGAGTTAAGAGTGCCACAGACTTCTCCTGGGATTACAGGAGTGAGCCACCAGCACCCAACACATTTAGGCTTTATTTTTTTTTGGGGGGGGGTCGGTCATGAGGCCTTGAACTCTGGGCCTGGGCGCTGTCCCTCAGCTCTTCAGCTCAAGACTAATGCTCTACCACTTGAGCCACAGTG
>NW_012267247.1:6703410-6718507 GCF_000151885.1 Dipodomys ordii
GGGGGTCGGTCATGAGGCCTTGAACTCTGGGCCTGGGCGCTGTCCCTCAGCTCTTCAGCTCAAGACTAATGCTCTACCACTTGAGCCACAGTGCCACTTCCAATTTTCTGAGTGGTTTATTGGAGATAAGAGTCTCACGGTCTTTCCTGCCCAGGTTGGCTTTGAATCAAGATCCTCAGATCTCAGCCTCCTGAGATTACAGGCGTGAGCCGCCAATGCCCGGCTCATTTAGGCTTTTTAGAAGAGATAGAAATGTTTTGAAACTGGATTCTGCTGATGATTGCATGGCTCTGTAAATTTACTAAAAAATCATTAAATTGTACACTTGGAATGGTTGGATTTTATGGTATATAAATTATACCCCAATAAAGCTGTTTTCTTTTTTCTAAGCATTTAGAGTTGAGGGGAAAACAACTGGCTGGATTATATATGCAATATTTTACCATCTATGAAAAGTTATAAACTATATGAAATGATACTGCTCTAATACAAATGTGCACAGTAAAAACATCAAAGGCGGCCTGTGATGACGTAGGTAAGTTTCATAATTGAGCATATAGTTAAGGGTATGGTTGGGATACAAGAAGGGAAGTTTTATTTTTATTTTATTATGTTTTACTGTATTTATTCTTTTTGTGTGTGCTGATACTGAGGCTTGAACTCAAGATCTCATATTCTCAATGGACTTTTTCATTCAAGGCTGGCTCTTTATCACTTGAGCCATACCTCTACCTCCAACTTTTTGCTGGTTAATTAGAGATAAGAGTTTCAGGGACTTTCCTGCTGAGAGGGCTTTGAACTGAGATCTTCAGCTCTCAGCATACTGAGTAGCTAGGATTATAGGCATGAGCCATCAGTGCCCAGCTTATATTTACACTGTGTGTGTGTGTGTGTGTGTGTGTGTGTGTACATGTGTGCGCGCACAGATCCTAGGGCTTAAACTCAGGGCCTGAGCATTGTCCCTTAGCTTTTTTTGCTCAAGGCTAGCATTCTACCACTTGAGCCACAGTGCCATTTCCAGCCTTTTCTAAGTAGTTTATTGGAGATAAGAGTCTCAGGAACTTTCCTCCCCAGGCTGGCTTCAAACCTCAAGCCTCATATCTCAGCCTCTTGAGTAGCTAGAATTACAAGTATGAGCTACCAGCATCCAGCTATATTTACACTTTTAAGACAGCAGGAAAAACTGTGCAGTGGTATCATGAGCATCAGAATACAGTGGGTACCGGAGGCTGTCGTGTGGGTGACGGGAACTGGAGGAAGGACAATTCCATTTCCGACTTGGCTGGCAATTTTGCTGGCGTGTGCTATAGGGCTGGTCATTACCCCTGGCATCTGCATCCTGTGCAACTTTAAGTATAGCAGTCATAGTTGCGTGTGTATGTGTGCGTGAGCGCACGCACGCATGCTGCGGATGGAACACAAGGCCTTTGCATGCTAGTCATGCACTCTGTCACAGAGCTACACATCCAGCCCCTAGAGTCCCAATTTTTATAAGTTGAAAAGAATCTCTTTTTTAAAAAAAAAAAAAAGATGAAACTATTTGGTGGATTCCTTTTTGAATTTGTTGTGTTATTCTTTATACCCTGGTGTATTAAACTTTAGATAAAATAAAAGGCCTGTCCGGCAGAATGAGATGAGGGCTACAAGGAAAATGGGAACACATTGAAGAGCCTGGGGAGAGAAAAGGAGTTGGTGGTGTGGAGCCCCTCCCTCTTCAACCTGGGGAACTGTCCCCAGTTCCCATGACACAGACTGCCCGTCAGGCTCCCAGATGACCCAGAGTGCCATGCAGACAGTAAGGGAAGGGGCCTCAGACAGCCTCCCTGATTTACCAGGCTCTCCACGTCGCCGGCTGATGGATGACCACCCCCCTCTCTCTAAGCACTGCTGTCTCCAAGGCCACCACCACCACAAGAGCAGCAGGAAGGAACCACTAGCCTGGGCTGCTGGGCCCCTACAGGCCTCCTTCCCAGCTACCTTGCCAGTAATGCCATTGATTCTGACCTTGCCCATCACCCCTGGGGACTGAGTGCCCAATGACTGAGGGCCACACTAGGTGGCTGTCAGAAGGAGCATGCAGCCAATACACAATAAACAAGCCAAACACCAGTGGATCACACCTGTAATCCTAGCTACTTGGGAAGCTGAGATCTGAGGATAGAGGCTCAAATCCAGCCAAGGCAGAAAAGACCATGAGACTCTTGGGCTGGGAAGGCACTTGCCTTGCATGCCTGAGGCCCTGGGTTCAATTCCTCAGCACCACATAAGCAAAAAAGAAAAAAGAAAAAAGCTGCAAGTGGCACTGTGGCTCAAGTGGTAGAGCACTAGCCTTGAGCTGAAGAGCTGAGGGACAGCGCCCAGGCCCAGAGTTCAGGCCCCACGACCTGAGCCCCCCCAAAAAAAGTCCATGAGACTCTTATATTCAAGTAACCAGCAAAAAATCAGAAGTGGTAGAGCGCCAGCATTGATTAAAAAACCTAAGGGATGGGCTGAGAATGTGCCTTAGTGGTAGAGTGCTTGTCTAGCATGCATGAAGCCCTGAGTTTGATTCCTCAGTACCACATATACAGAACAAGCCAGAAGTGGCACTGTGCCTCAAGTGGTAGAGTGCTAGCCTTGAGCAAAAGAAGCATAGGGACAGTGTCCAGATCCTGGGTTCAAGCACCAAGACTGGAAAAAAAAAGAAAGAGCAAGCTAAGGGACAGTGCAAGGTACTGAGTTTAAGTACCAGTACTAGCACAGAAAAAAATAAACATAACAAAACACCGGTGCTTACAGATGCTTTTAGTGGTTCCTCTGGCTTCTCTAGGAGTCATCCTTGAGCTGAGACCTGAAAGGTGAGAATGTGCCATCATGAGAAGATTTGATGTGGGGATACTCCAGAAGGACTTTGCTAGTGCAAAGGCCCTGAGGTAGGTCTGGGCGTTGGTCTGGGACTGAGCAGGCATTAAACAAGGAAAGATGGGAGAAATAAGTGAAATGGGTTCTTCCAAAGCACTGAATAGCCTTGCCCCTGTGGGAGGGGGCCTAGGTACTGTC
Source organism: Dipodomys ordii (assembly GCF_000151885.1). Taxonomy (NCBI): domain Eukaryota; kingdom Metazoa; phylum Chordata; class Mammalia; order Rodentia; family Heteromyidae; genus Dipodomys; species Dipodomys ordii. The sequence goes on from NW_012267247.1 coordinate 6,706,450, forward strand.
AATACCAGGCTAAGGAACGGCCCCCAAAACAACCAATTTGTGGGCCTCACCAGGTTAGACTTAAAGCCTTGAGCTGGAGGCTGTGCCCAAAGATTGTAGGAGGGGATAGGACCAGCCTCCTATCCCTCCACTGCCCTGGACAGAGAGGGCACAAAGCTAGGATCCTGGTCCAACTTCAGAGTTACTGTGACATTTCGTGGTTCAGTCACCTCTCTGGGCCTCAGTTTCCACATTAACAAAATGTTCTGTGCTGTGAAAGCCCTGCTTGAACACGGCTGGGACATTGGGAACACTGGGGCATGGCTGACCCCTGACAGGACCGGCCCAGAGCTGGCAACTCCTGCCAAGGATCTGAACCTCCATTATCCCCAACACACCCACAGAGAGAGGCTTGGCCATGTTCAAACTAAAGGTAGCCTGTCACAGCCTCAAACGTTGGCTTTGACTCTTTCTAGTTATGAAATGTTGGGTAAATAATGCAATGTATTTTATTGTGCTGTTGTGTGTTTATCTCAGTGTTCCAGGACAGAAATATACTCTTGTTAGGACAAAGCTAGCCTGACACTTCGTGGATTTGGTTCGAACACGCTGAGCACACTCTACCACCAAGCTCTACTCCCAGCCCCTTGCTGCATTGTTGAGTCAAGTTTAAGAAAAATAAAAAGCAGGGCACTGGTGGCTGACACCTATCATCCTAGCTACTCAAGAGGCTGTTTAAAGTCAGCCTGAGCAGAAAAATCCTATAGACCCTTTTTTAATGCCAATCCTGGAGCTTGAACTCAAGGCCTAGGCACTGTCTCTGAGCTTCTTTTTACTCAAAACTAGCACTCTACCATTTGAGCCACAGCACTACTTCTGGCTTTTTCTAAGTCATTTGTAAGAGATAAGAGTCTCATGGAGTATGTTGCCCTGGCTGGTTTCAAACCTAGGTCCTCAGATCTCAGCCTCCTGGGTAGCTAGGATTCCAGATGGGAGCCATCAGTGACCAGCACCTCCTCCAGACTCTTATTTCCAATTCACCAATAAAAAGCTGGAAGTGAAACTGTGGCTCAAGTGTTAAAGCACCAGCCATGAGCGAAAAAGCTAAGGAAGAACTTGGCCATGAGTTTAAGATTCAATACTAGCACACAGGGTATGGAGGTGGGAAGGGAAGGAAAGGGAAGGGAAGAGAAGGGGAGGGAAAGGGAGGGGAGGGGAGGGGAGGGAGACTTCAGCTGAGAAAGTGGTTTCTAGGAAGGGAGGTGAGTGAGAGAGTGAGGTGAGGCCAAGGGCATATTTCACGCCTGGCTATGGTTTGGGTTTGTCCTGGAGGCCAGAAGTTTTCAAATTGTGCCTCCGATTCTGCGACCCTGAAGGGATTGGGCCTCTTGAGGGGTTAAGGGCAACAGGGGAGAAAGGAGGCTACTCACCCCTGTAGACTAGGTGTCCCTTCTTTGAGGTCTGACCCCACCACTCCACCCTAGCACCCCAGCACACGTATGACTTACCTAGGGCATTCCTCTGTGGGGCAGAGAGAGAGAGAGACTGAAAGGAAGCAATTCATGCTGAGGCCAATGGGAACTAGGGCCACATGCAGGCTGGCAAAGGCAGGAGCAGTATATGGAGGGTGTTGGGGTTTTCATGGGGCTGATGGACCGCATCAGGGGCAGAGTCTTAAAGGAAATGCGGGGGAGGGGATACACTGCCAATTGATAAGGAATAGTGAAGGGACTGGGCTAGGACAAAACGGTGGAGAGACCCAGGTCATCTGAGGTCTGTGTACACACAGGAGTGGAGCCAGGGCTGGAAGGAAGTGTGGGGGCTGGGGAAGCTCAGCCCAGTGGGAAGAACCAGGCCACTAGATCAATGGGGTACAGCCATGGTGGGTGGGGCTAGGCCAATGGGGCACAAAAGCTGGCACCTTCTGCTTTAAGGAGAGCCTTGGGATCACTGTACCCTCCCATGAAGTGTCCTCCACCCCGACCCCCACCTCCCCACCCCCACCCTTGCCACTTCCTTGTGAGCTGCTGTTTCCAAGCCTGCTTGTTCTTGCAGGGGTATCTATACAAATACATATGTGTGCTTGCTCTCTCTCTCTCTCTCTCTCTCTCTCACACACACACACACACACATACAAGGAACACATTGGTTTATGCCTCTTTCTTTTTTTATTTTATAATAAATCTGAAGCTCAGTCCTGTAATCCTAACTACTCCGGAGATTGAGATATGAGCTGTGGTTCAGTGTGGTAGAGCACTAACCTTGAACAAAAACAGCTCAGGGACTGTGCCCTTAGTTCAAGCCCCACAACCACCACCAACAACAACAATAATAATAAATCTGAGAAATCAGAACACCAATGTGCCTTCCACATCAAAGCTGCTCTATTCTCCTTTTTTACCTTGAGACATATTTGGCTATGTAGCTCAGCTTATCTACCTCAGCCTCCAGAGTATTGAGGTTACAGGTGTGTTATCACCACACTCAGCTGCTTTGTTCTTTGTTGTTGTTGTTATCGTTTGCTTTTGAAACAGGGTTTTGCTATGTTACCCAAGCTGGCCCCCAGCCATTTTCCTGGCTCAGCCTCGCAAGTTCTGGAATTACAGATATATACCACCATGCCCTCCTGCTTCAGCCTTTTATTTGTTTTATTTTTTGCCAGTCCTGGGGCTTGAACTCAAGGCCTGGGCACTGTCCCTGAGCCTCTGTGCTCAAGGCTAGTGGCTCTACCACTTGAGCCACAGCGCCACTTCCTGTCTTTTCTGTGTATGTGGTACTGAGAATCGAACCCAGGGCTTTATGCATACTAGGCAAGTATTCTACCACTAAGCCACATTCCCAGCACTGCTTCATCCTTTTAAATAACCTGTATAATGATTTCTCCATACAGGAATGACACTATATTTAATCAATCCCTTACTGATAGAAATTCTTTCAGCTGGGCACCAGTGGCTTATACCTGTAATCCTAGCTACTCAGGAGACTGACATCTGAGGATTGAAGTTTGAAGCCAGTGTTAGCAAGAAAATCCATGAGACTCTTATCTCCAATTAGCCAGCAAAAAAGCCAGAAATTGAGCTGTAGCTCAAATGATAGAGCCCTAGCCTTGAACAAAAAAACAAAAATCAAAAAGCTTAGAGACAGTGCCCAGGTCCTGAGTTCAAGCTCCTACACAGAGAGGAAAAAAAGAAGAAAGAATTCCTCCATTTCACTTTTTACATTTCTTTATTGACATCATGTGCCTACCTTTAGAGGCAAAAATGAATTAGCACTAGTTAGAAGGAAAACAAATTAGAAGAGAAACCCTTTAATTTCTCTCTGAATGTCAAGACCACAAATGTTGATGAGGATGTAGAGAAACTGACAGGAAAGGGATGTCTAGTGGGAGGAGACTGGCTCTAATCAGTGCAGGGAACAATTTAGGAATTCGTGGTCAAGCTAAAGGAAGGCACTTACTTAGCCCCTGGAGTAGCAATCCCCTGTTCAGGAGTTACAAAAGCATCAGCACTCCTACGTGTAGGCCAAGAACTAGAGCTAAGGTATGGTCCAGTGCCAGAATGCTTGCCTGCATGCTCAACACCCTCGATTCATCCCCAGCCCTGCCAAAAATAAATAAATAAAGGAAAAAAAGAGACAAACGAGAATAACCATCACAGCACATTGATAATAGGGAAGTATAGGGACCAACTTACATTCCAAAATTAGAAAAAAGAAGTAAATTACCATGCATTCCCAGAGTAGAATAGTACAGTAGGGAAAACAAACACAGCTACACCACAGGCAGGAAGAGACCTCACAAACATTGTGAGTCAGACCTAAGCTAATGAGGATCTGTGCATTCTATAGCATGTGTGTGAAGTTTTAATGCAAACTAAACAATGCCATTTATTGCTTAAGTACATATTTATTGAGTAAATATAAAAACAAATGCATGGTTGCCAGGTGCCAGTGGCTCACACCTATATTCCTGGCTACTCAGAAGGCAGGGATCCGAGGATCAAAGATTGAAGCTAGACCTCACAGAAAGTCCATGTGACTTGAGCTGTGGCTCCAGAGGTAGCGTGCTAGCCTTGAGCAAAAAGCTCAGGGACAGTGCTCAGTCCACTACTTCAAGCCCCCAGGACCAGCACATACATACACACACACATATACACAAAGGCATGGTATGGAATTGACCGAATTCAAGATACTTTTTGCCTCTGCAGAAAGCCAAGAGAAGGAGGAGAAATATTGCATCAGGGCATTTCAAACACATTTGTAATGCTCTTTGGTTTTTTGTTGCTAGCCCTGGGGCTTGAACTCAGGACCTAAGTGCTGTCCCTAAGCTTTTTGGCTAAAGGCTAGCCCTCTATCACTTGAGCCACAGCTCTACTTCTGGGTGTTTTGGTGGTTAATTGGAGCTGAGAGTCTCACAGACTTTCCTGCCCGGGCTGCCTTTGAATAGAGACCTTCAGATTTGAGTGTCTTGTGTGGTGTGAGGCATTGCTGCTCAGCATTTTCTGTTTGTTTTAGACAGGGTCCCACTATGTATCTGTGGAACTAGTTATGGAACTCAGGCTGACATCTAATTCCCAATCCTCCCACCTTTGCCTTCCAAATGTTGAGATTATAGATATGTACTACTATGTGGGGCCTATAACACATTTGTAGTAAGATACAAATAACAAAGTTTGCCTTTTTAATCATTTTATGGGTGTTGTTAATTGAACCCAGAGCCTCTTAAATGCTTAGCATGAGAAACTCAACCCCCCAATTTTTGATCATTTTAAATGTACAATTTGGTTTTACATTCACAATATTATACAACTTTTATCACTTTTTTTTTTTGTCGATTGTAGGGCTTGAACTCTGGCCCTGGGTGCTGTCTCTCAGCTCTTCGACTCAAGACTAGCACTCTACTACTTAGTCACAGTATCACTTCTGGTTTTCTGGTGGTTTATTGGAGATACGAGTCTCATGGACTTTCCTGCCTGGGCTGGCTTTGGACAGGAATACTCAGATCTCAGCCTCCTGAATAGGCATGAGCCACCCGTACCTGGCTTTTTATCACTATTTTTGAGACTTTTTCCATCACCCCAAACAGAAACTGAGCTCCTCAGTTTGGGTACCCTCCAATCTGTGTTCTGCCTCTATAAATTGACCTAGCCTAGATATCTCATGTAAGCAGAATTATATCCTAGTGTGCTTTTACTTCACTTTCCATGTTTTTAAGGTTCATTCATGCTGTAGCATATATAAGAGCTTTTTATTTTTGTGACTAGACAACACTCTACTACTGAGCTATCTATCAGATTTTGTTTTGTATCCATTCACTTGTTAATGGGAACCAATTGTAGCACCTTTGGCTATTGTGAATAAAGCTGTCACTGAACATTGGGGTTTGAACTCAAAGCCTCCTCATACTAGGCTGCCTGCTGCTCTACTGCTGAGCCTCACCTCTAGCCCTATTTTGCTAGTTATTATTATTATTATTAGTCAGTTGTGGGGCTTGAACTCTGGGCCTGGGTGCTGTCCCTGAGCTCTTCTGCTCAAGGCTAGTGCTCTACCACTTGAACCACAGCACCATTTCCGGTTTTCTGGTAGTTATTTGGAGATAAGAGTCTCACAGATTTTCTTTTTTGAACTGAGATCCTCAGATCTCAGCCTCCTAAGTAGCTAGGTTTACAGGTGTGAGCCACTGGCTCTCAGAGCTAATTATTGTTAAGATAGGGTCTCACTTTCTGTCTGCACATGTGGCCATACTGAGATCTGCCTATCCGGGTTCCCGTAGTTGCTGGGATAACATGAACACTGTGCCATGGTGTGTTTCTCTCTATTCAAATGGAGTCTCTTGGGGCCCTTTCTGCCTGGGCTCACCTGGAGCTGAGATTCTCTTCATCTTCTCCTTCAAAGAAGTTATGATTACAGGTGTGAGTCACTGACTTTTTTTTGGGGGGGGAGGAGTCCAGTCATGGGGCCTGAACTCTGGGCCTGGGTGCTGTCCCTCAGCTCTTCTGCTCAAGGCTAGCACTCTACCACTTGAGCCACAGCGCCACTTCGGCTTTTTTCTTTTTGCTTATGTGGTGCTCAGGAATCGAACCCAGGGCCTCATGCATGCAAGGCAAGCGCTCTACCACTGAGCCACCTTCCCAGCCTGACTTTTTTTTTTTTAAAGAGAGGATCTTGCTATGCTGCCCAGGCTGGTCTCGAACCCCTGAGTTCAGTTATCCTACTTCAGCCTCTATAACTACAGGTATATACCACCATGCCTAGCTCCCATGCTCAGCTTTTCCCTTTTTAAAATATTTATTCTTGGGCCGGGAAGGTGGCTCAGTGGTAGAGTGCTTGCCTTGCATGCATGAGGCCCTGGGTTTGATTCCTCAGTACCACATAAGCAGAAAAAGCCAGAAGTGGCGCTGTGGCTCAAGTGGTAGAGTGCTAGCCTTGAGCTGAAGAGCTGAGAGACAGCACTCAGGCCCAGAGTTCAGGCCCCACAATTGACCATAAAAAAAGCACAAAAATATTTATTTTTATTTATCATTTGTTTATTTTTTTGTATAATGATACATTTCAAACCCAGGACCTTGTACATGTTAGGCAAGCATTCTACCACACTGAGCTATACCTCCAGCCTCTTAAATTTAGGATCTTTGAGGAATTTGGAATGAGTTACTTTTAAGTCAACTGATGGGTACATTATACTCGAAACCCTTTTTATATGACTGAACTATTTTATGAATTTAAGAGGTGGAACGGGTTATAATTGGAAGCTCCCACTTGCATTGTTAATACCTTTGGACTGCATGTGCCTTGCATTTCAAAATCATTAGTTTGAGTACTTCCTTTTTTTTTTTTTTTTTTTGGGCAATGCTGGAGATCACATTGAGGATCTTCCACATAGTAGGCAAGTGCTCCACCACTGAGCCATACCCTCAAGCCCAAGTCCCTGCCACTTGGATACATTTATTACACTCGGATGTCCACCCCACCTCTGACTTGAACCAAGCCCCTGAGCTGCAGTAGCCCTCAGGCCTGGGGCAAGCCCATCAGTGCTATTACCCAAGACTCCCAGAGATCATTTCTCCCAGAGGTCCCAAGAGAACATAGCATTTTCCCTTTATAGGAAAATGATCTCCCTGAGCTAAATCCCTCCTAGAAGATGGGCCTCTTTCTAGCCTGGTCGCCCAGTCCATGGCCATTGTGGAGGGACAGGGCCTAGACTCTCTACACCCAGGGGGCAGAGGGAGCCAGACATCAAGAGACCTGGTTGGGTCACAAGCCTGCCTTGTGGGCTCTCTTGCCAGGCCCTCTGTCTCTCCAGGCCTCCGGTGCCTCATCTGGAAAGCTGGAGCGGGTGAGGTGAGGAGATCCCACATCCCAGGTGCCTCATTTAGCCCATCATTGCAGCTCCAGAGCATTTGACATCTGCAAAACATCATTAGGTAAGTGTTAACTTGTCCCCACTGCTAGGCCAGTGCTCGTAAATGTACTGTGACGAGTGTAATGTGTTTAGGAGAATGCACATAATAAATTATCTGAAAGAGCTGTATTTTTAATATCGCTTAGTACATCAAATTTGCCCTGAAGTAGACACAAGCTATATTGCAAACACTTTAACAGACCCCCCACCCCCGACTCCCCCTTGGGCCATGGCTTTGGTGAGTACAAAGGTACAATGAAGGCAAGGGTCCCACGGAGAGAATGGCTCTGACAGCCCATCCTGATTTACCCCCCACCTCTGTCATCCAAACTCTAAAGAAAATCAGAGCTTTGCTGGGTACCTGGTCCCCTGCAGCCCACAGCACGGGGCCTGTAACAAAGGCATCGCTCAGTAAACATTTGTTGAAATGTGACTTCATAAATAAATGAATGGACAAGAACCTCTAGATGACTCCTCGCTGCCAGCCAGCAACAATGTTTAGAATTCCTCTACCAGCATCCCCTTTGGGTTAAAAAAATTCCACTTAGTACAGACAAGACTCTAGCCACACAGCAGGAAAGGAGCTCCCCAATAATCAGGGAAAGATGGAAAAATTGTGTGTGGGGGTGTTATGTACCCAGGATACATGGGAACTAGCCAGAAGTACCAACCAAGGACACCCAGACAAGTATGGGGTAGAGGCTGCTTCTCAAAAGTCATGTCACAAGCCAGGCCCAGGTGGCTCGTGTCCGTAAGCCTAGTTACTTGGGAGGCTGAGATCTAAGGACTGCAGTTCGAAACCAGTCCACGCAGGAAACTCCATTTGACTCTTTTATCCAATTAACCAGCAAAAAAAAGCTAAAAGTGTAGTGTGGTTCAAGTAATAGAGTGCCAGCCTTGAGCACAAAAGCCTTGAGTTTAAGCCCCATCCCAGAAGTCCCCCTTCCCCCCAAAACGCATCTACCTATTGGAAGGCAAAGTATGCACTGGTTTTTCTGAGCCAGGGAACATATCCTAATAGCCAAGGTGGGGTGTATCAGGCTCCCCACTTTGGCTTTGCTAAATCCCTCTGGAAATTTCAGTACTGCCACTTCCTCCACATAACTCCCTCTGGCACTCACCTTCCCAGATGAGAATTGCTAAGTATCAGGAGAGGGTGTTGGTGGTGATGGTGTGCATTACACATGTGAGCAATGTGGGAGCTGCCAACAGGTTGAGAATCGCTGGGAAGCCATTTGCACCTCCTAACCCAGTCATTCTCAGCCTTCATTGTGTATAAAAATGATCCAGGAGAGCTTTGTTGAGACACATCTGGAGCTGTACACATTCTGGGTCAGTGTGAGGTAGGAAACTGGAATCTGCTTTACTAATAGACATCAGAATGGGACAGGGGCATAAGGTTCCAGATGTTTATGAACAAGAGCAGATTCTACCCATTTAACTTTGCCCAAGGGCCAGTCCAAACTGCCCATCCTAGCAACATGACTGATGGGGCTTGGCCATTGACAGCTGCTTCAAGAGCCTCACACATGGCAGCCAGTGCAGTCTTGGCAAGTGCATACACTTCTCGATGTGCTGCTGCTCAGCATCCTTACCTGGTCCTGACAGCAGACAGGGAGAGCAGCCAGGTGCTCTGCACTGATGGAGAAACTGAGGCAGGCCTTTTAGTGGTTAATTGGAGATAGATAAGAGTCTCACAGACTTTCTTACCTAGGCTGGCTTAGAACTGGAATCCTGAGACTCAGCTTTTTAGAAGTTAGGATTACAGGCATGAGCCATCGGCACCTGACTAGACATTAGCTTTTTTTTGGGGGGGGGACCAGTCATGGGGCTTGAACTCTGGGCCTGGGCGCTGTCCCTCAGCTCTTCAGCTCAAGGCTAGTGCTCTATCACTTGAGCCACAGTACTACTTCTGGCTTCTTCTGCTTATGTGGTGCTGAGGAATCGAACCCAAGGCCTCATGCGTGCAAGGCAAGCGCTCTACCACTGAGCCACCTTCCCAGCCCCTAGATATTAGCTTTTGAATCCAAGTCTGTCTTCTTCCCTAACCCACATCTTTCTAGAAATTGGACACCTGTCCACTTCTATCCCATCATGGCTCCACCTCATCTGCACTGGGCTCATATCTGCAGTTTTGCCACCTGTCAAAGGTTTTCTCCACATACACCCCACAAGGTGAAAGCATATTGGGGTTCCCTGGCTCTATTCTTTGGAGGCTAGGCCCTCTACCCTACTTCTTCCAGGCCCTGTCCCCCAAGAGCCAACTCCAGCAGAGCCAAGAGCGACGAGCTCATCTCCAAAATGCTAGACCCACAGAGGGTCAAGAGGCCAGGAGGAAGCCATCCTCCATCCCAAACCCTAGGGAACACAGGGTCAGGGGTCAGTGTATCCAGACTCCTGCTCCTGGTCTGTGTCTTACTAGCCACTTGACCACCTAAAGCCTCAGTTTACCCATCTGCAAGATGATTAGCACATCGTCTTACGCCTCAGTAAAGAAATTATGAAACTTCAATTCTATTCTGTATTTTAATCCCTGTATCATTACATAATCATGATACAGCCACCTCTGGCACAGCAAAAGTCGCTGTGTGCCTATTTAAGACTAATCCCCTTAAGTAGTCCTAGAAGGAAAACACCACTGAGCCCAGGCTCCTCCGCCCTTCTCTGGACTCTCAAAAGGCTGGAGCTATGCTCTACCAGGACCCAGGGTTTTTCCACTGTAATCTCTGAAGATCTCAGTGCCTTCTCTCCTCTTCCTCCTCTCTCCTCCTCCTCCTCTACACCTTTCTCCATCCAGTTGTTCCTTAGGTTTTACCTGCCCGCCCAGCTCACTCTGAGCCCCTGGGGCTCTGTAGGGATAGGGGAGAAAAGAGAGTGGAAAGATAAAAAAAAAGTAGAAGATCCATGGGTTCTAATCCTAGCTCTCATCAATCAAGCAGTCATTTAGGGCAAATCCCTTGCCTCAGTCTTAATTTCTTTCTTTCTTTCCTTCTTTCTTTCTTTCTTTCTTTTTTTGTTGTTGCTGGTGGTGGTGATGGTGGTGGTGGTCATGGGGCTTGAACTCGGGTTCTAGGCACTGTGTTCTTTTTGCTCAAAGCTGGCATTCTACTACATTGAGCTAGAACACCACTTGCAGTTTTCTGGTGGTTAACTGGAAATAAGAATCTCGCCGGGCGCCGCTGGCTCACGCCTGTAATTCTAGCTACACAGGAGGCTGAGATCTGAGGATCGAGGTTCAAAGCCAGCCCGGGCAGGAAAGAATGTGAGAATCTTATCTCCAATAAACCACTAGAAAACCAGAAGTGGCGCTGTGGCTCAAGCGGTAGAGCCCTCGCCTTGAGCTGAAGAGCTAAGGGACAGCGCCCAGGCCCAGAGTTCAAGCCCCAAGACAGATTAAAAAAAAAAAAAAAAAGAATCTCACCGACTTTCCTGCCTGGGTTGGCTTTGAACAATGATCCTCAGATGTCAGCCTCCTAAGTAGCTAGGATTATAAGCGTGAGCCACCTGCACCTAGCTCTTAATTTCTTTAAGTACATGCTCTGCTTGTTTTCTGGACTGGTAAAGGAATCCGAGAAAGATGTTGTAACAGTCAAATGTGGTTGTCAAAAGTAGATAGAAAGGAACACAAAATAACATACAGTTCACTGCTACTCATCAGTGTCCATTCATAGGGAGTGGGGTGGGGGGACGGAGAAAACAAAACAGACCTTATTGAGCACCTTGAACCTGTTAAACTCAGTGCTAATGGATCCTCCTCACAAAGCTGTGAGGTTGGAATTCGCCCCAACTGGGGAAATCGAGGCTGGGAGGGTTCAAATGACCTTCCTGAATGACACAAATGCAAACAGCCAGGAAACAGCCTCTATTACCGCTGCTCTTCACTCTCCATGGGGCTTAGGGTGAATCGTGGCTTGGGACCCTTCTTTGAGACCCATTGGAGGGACCCAGCCCAAGAATTCCATCCACACCGGGGTTTTCTGGGGCACCCCTGTATACGCAGCAGAGTCTACTCCCAGGAAGCTGGACACTAGCTTGTCAGGGATTTGTTTAGTCAGGTAACCGTGTGGGAGGCCATAGAGGGTGGGCGGCTGACCCCCTCTGTGCCCCCTCCTGACCTGAGGTCCAGATCCTGTCCCGGGGGGGGGGGTCCTTCACTCAGTCATGGTCTGAGGGGTAGACACAGGTTAGAGTGCTCACCTTTGTATGTGACAGGAGTAAGTGGACATAGGCAGGGCCAGGAGTGTCCTGGGACAGCTGAGGGGCACATGTCCTGCTAGTGTGCGCGTGACCTGCTCCCACACGCCTAAGCGTGAGTCTCCTAGAACGGATGCCAGGCCCAGGTACCCCAGCGGCTTCGACAGTGGAGGGGGGGGTTGTCTATTATTTGTGCCTGGTGTCCTTGATCCATGTGCGTGTGTGTTGAGTGCGTGTTGGGAGAAGTGTTGTGCCACAGCATCCTCCACCAACTCTGCACGCTAGCTTATCTGCGGCGTTCTCATCCTTCATCCTGGCATGGGTGGACACTCCCACTAAGTGTCTCCACACGCGTTCGTGGGTGCCTGGAGTGTCTGTGCACACCTGCCTGCGCAGGGAGAGAGAACGGAGCCCCGGACGGGCTGGAGCGTGTGCGCGCAGTCCTGCGGGCCCCCGGCTGGGGCTGGCTCCCCGCGGGCCCTCTGC
>NW_012267247.1:6719728-6739851 GCF_000151885.1 Dipodomys ordii
GGCCCGGCGGCCGGCACAGCGCCGCGGCTTTACTGGCGTGGGCCGAGCACCAGGAGGACCGCGGAGCCGCTTGTCCTTTGGAAAAACCTTGGCGTTTCTTCCTCCCGAGAGGTTGGACCCCGTTGCGGCAGCGCTAGCCCGGGCCGCCGACCTTCACCCACCTGTTACGCCAGCTTTCCGAGGCAGGAGCCCCCCCCCAACCTCCCTCAGCCGCGCCCCTTCCTCCCGGGACGGGCCCCAGCCAGTGAGCAAGTGCCAGGGTCCCCCAGGCCGAGGGAGACCAGGCTGGCAGGAGCTCCTGGCATTTTGTACAGACCCTGAGGGTGCTTGCCTCACCCCACCTGGTCGTCGGGGAAACTGAGGCCCAAAGACGCCACAGGCCGGTGCCTGGTCGTCTTGCATGGGGACAAGGAGGGGGTCACTGCATGGAAAGCCCCCAACTCATTTGAGGCCCCAGCCACAACGCTTAGACCTGGAAATCCACCATCAAAAGAGCCAGGGGTGGCAGGGAGGCGTGGACCTCGCAGAGCCGGGGGTCCTGCACCAGCCCCACCATGGCTCCTCCATCCCCCCCCCCCTTACAGCAACACTGGCTGTGCCTGGCCTGGGCACTCACTCAGGCCTCTGAGCTGGAGCCTGGAGTCCTACAGTATGCTTCCAGAAGCTGAAGGTGGGGGTTCACAGAGCCACCTGGGGTGCAGACCCCTCATTGCCCCACCTCTGGGATGCCATCAGCCGTGGTGGGTTAGAGCTGGCTGCTTTGGGGAACGTTGCTTGCTGTACACTTTCTCAGGCCTGGATCACAGCCCTGCAGCCCACGCATATTGAGGTCCTGCTGCGGGGCATGAGGGCTTGGGAGCAGTCCTCTCCCTCACTTTCTTGCTGGCTTGGAGAAATGGGGTCCAGGGAGCTTATTGCCTGCAGGGCTGTGCCCTGGATCTGCTCCCCTCCCAGCTCCCAGCACCCTGTGCAAGGCTCCTCCCTAGCTTACTGGCCTCTGGGGAAACCCTGAGACCCACGTCAGCCCTTTGACTGCCCTTCGACGGAGCCACCCCCAGGAGAAGGGATGGGAAGTTGTTTCTGTTTCTAGCATCTTGGTTGCCGAACCAAAGAGGTGAGCAGGTGGGCAGGACTTCCACCCAAACCTCCGGCCACTCTCCAGGTTCTACAGCAGGCCTAGGCCAAGAGGGGAGAAACGCAGCCATTGCTTTTAGTTGTCCCTGAACCCATAGATGGAGAGAACCAGAAAGCCAGCAGCTCAAACCATCTCCCTCCAGGTCCCTGGGCTCAGAGCACACAGGTGTCCCCCCTGGGGACACACTCACACAGGGTGGTCAATACCTTTGCCAGCTTGAAGTGAGGGGCTGGCCACACCCATATCATCAGGACACACTGGAAGTTTGGGGGCCAAGGAAGCAGGTGTGTGGATGAGCCAGGCTGCCCCCCTTCAAAGGTACCCATCCTAGGCATGGAGCCCATCCATGGCTGGGGAGCACAGAAATCTTGGGCATCACAGGTTTCGCATCTGGCTGAGTTCTGACAACCAGATACCTAGAATAAGCTTAAATGATTCAAGCCAGATGGTTTGTTACAGCTTTAGCCAGGGTTATGCTATTTGCTGCCCTAATTATTGGATTATCTCTTCTGACAAAAAAGAAATTAGGGCGGCGGCTGTGTTGTCTAAGCAGAGAAGGAAGTGCTGTTTACGAGGCTTTTTTCTCCTCTTTAAAGCCTTTTGTTAGTCACCCCAAAGCACATACCTGGGACCCACATATCCCCTGCCCATCTCCCAGAGGGACGATTACGGGGAGAAGGCAGAGCACAGGGAGAAAGCACCAGCCCAGGCCTCCCCACTTTCCAGGTATCTCAAGCTGTCTGCTACCTCCCCCTTCTATACAGGCCCTGTGGCCACCGCCCCCCTCCAAGAACCTTCCCCCCCCTCCCCCCCTGTGCTACTGCACACAGCCCCCCAGCAGAGATGCAGTCCCACCAGCTCGGTTCCTCACTGGGGCAGTGGCTATAGGTGCTTTGGTTTGCAAGTAACGGAAAGCCAATTCCAAGTGGTTTAAACGGAGGACAGTAGAGGGATCCTGTGGGGCAAGGGTGTATTGCCACAGCAGCCCCTCACCACCTGTTTCTCTCCCCACTTGGCCAGCTCTTTGACTCATTCCCAAGCAGGTATGGGTGGGGGGCACCCAGATGCGACCCACAGTCCTGATGATGCTGTTAATCTCCATCACCTGAACAGGACCCTCACTGTCCAAGTGGCTGCTGTGGGTCCAGACATCAAATGTAACAATAAGGTCCTACCTTCCATTTGAAGGATGGGTCTCCTCCCTCAATGTCAAGTTTAAGATCAAAGAAACCTCACTCAGAAGATCCCAAGAGACCTGTCCTTTTGTCTCATTGGCCAGAATTGTGCCACCTGCCCAGCTGCAAGCTGCCCCTGCCTGCCTTACCCTGGGTACGAGCAGGAGTGATGGTTATTGAAGGACAAGAGGTGAAGGAGAGGCATCATGGCTGGGTGTGGCCCAAGGGCTCTGCATGGCTGGGGCAGATCCCAGATCACTGGGTATGATTTCCCTTCCTTTGAACTCCAAACTTCCGTGGGGCTATTTTTTATATACTCAACTTTCCAATGCCGCCGTGTGTCAGGCACTATGCAAGATTCAACCTCTGACCTCAGGGGTCCAAACAGGAAGCTCCGGCTTGCTCCCACAGAGAGGGCTCTGCTCTGAGGCTGTGTGGAAGTGAGGAGCAGGCTGGCCCTATGAGAGGAGAGGAAAGGGGACAGAACCATGAGCACAGAGCATCGAAGTCCGGGAAACAGCTGGCAGAGGCACGTAGAGAGCAGGCGGCTGAAGCAAGAAGAGCTAGATGATAAGGTCCAGGCCTTAGTGGTTATATCACAGGTCTTGAATGGAATCTGGGAGGTGGAGAACTTTTGGATAATTTCAAGCAAGGAAATGAAGAGATGGATAACAGTCCCACAAACCTTTGCCTCTAAGGTTCTGGGAAACAGGGATGTGTAGCACAGTCCTCTATCCCTCCCTACCCCCCTCCACCTCCACAGTGTCTACCTCAGTTTCATACTGAGTCCCTATTCCCCAGGGCCTAGGGGTCAGGCAAGTTCAGGTGCAGACTAAGGTCACAGTGAGGCTGCCAGGCTCCCCCGGCCCAGCTTGGGGGGTGTTCAGCCTTAGAGGAAACAACAGGGCCTGGAGCTTGATTTTCTCTGAATTAGCCCCATTAAAGCTCTATAATTATCGACAAGCGGGTGACAACTCTCAAAGGCCCATTAGTGACCAACCTTCATTATGTTTCCAAAGATGTAAACTTTCATCAGGGCATATGATTTGAGTGGCTCCAGGGGGAAGGTGGCGGGATCCTGGGGGCACACAGAGACACAGCCTCCCCTCCCTGCGGGCCTCCCTCATCCCTCCACAGGCCCGGATGCATTTCCAGCTCCGACCCTGCCCCAGTACCCCTTCTGTGTGTGTCTCTCTCTCCTGCTTTATCCCCCCAAAGACTACAATGAAAGTAACAGAAGTTTCAGGAGTTGGGGGCTGGGAAGGTGGATCAGCGGTAGAGCGCTTGCCTTACATACCTGAGGCCCTGGGTTCGATTCCTCAGCACCACATAAGCAGAAAAAAGCCGGAAGTGGCGCTGTGGCTCAAGTGGTAGAGTGCTAGCCTTGAGCTGAAGAGCTGAGGGACAGCGACCAGGCCCAGAGTTCAAGCCTCACGACCGGACCCAAAAACTAACAGAAGTTTCAGGAGTTAAAGGGGAAAAAAAAACTGCCCAGCTCTGCTGGGCCCCCCTGACCAGGTCACCTCCCATTCTGGGCCCTATTTCTCCCTTTGGACCATAGGCCTCCTATGTCTCTCCCTATCCTCACACTCTTACCCACACATCCCTCAAGACTCTGACCAAATTTCCACTTACAAACTAGCTTCCCCCACCCACATATCAGGGCTTGAGCTCAGCGTCGCAACCGCTTGCCTGGCTTTTTCACTCAAGGCTGGTACTCTAGCACATCAGCTGTATCTCCACTTTCAGCTTTTTTTTGCTGGTTAGTTAGAGATAAGAGTCTCTCAGATTGTCTGCCACGGGCTGGCTTCAAACCATGATCTTCAGATCTCAGCCTCCTGAGTAGCTGGATTAGAGGCATGAAGTCACCAGTGCCTGGCTCCAACTAGCACGTCTTACAGAAATCCCAGTGAAGTAAGGAACTGCAGCAATCCCTTCCTGGGACACCTGGGGTGTGTTGCCCCTTCCCAGGATGTGGTTTCCCTCTGTACACAGGGCCTTCCGAGGAGTAGTGGCAGAGACCCTTCCTGTCCTGCAACCCTGCTCCTTTTGGTCAGCAGGGAGCCCATCTGTCTCCTTGGCTCATCTTTTCCTGGGATTGGAAGATAGCATGACTTGTGTGCTTTCACACATGATACCCCACCAAACCCAGCTCCTGGGAGCAACTGGCGAGCAAGGTGGTTTGAATGGAGGCCCACTGAATTCCTTGCTAATGTCAGAAGGTGTGGCCAAGGCAGACCTGAAAGGGACAGAAGATTGGTTGACTACCATTCAAAACCCACAGCTCAGGGCTGGGAAGGTGGCTCAGTGGTAGAGTGCTTGCCTTGCATGCATGAGGCCCTGGGTTTGATTCCTCAGTACCACATAAGCTGAAAAGTCAGAAGTAGTGCTGTGGCTCAAGTGCTAGAGCACTAGCCTTGAGCTGAATTGCTGAGGGACAGCGCCCAGGCACAGAGTTCAGGCCCCACAACTGGCAACAAAACAAAACAAAACCCACAGCTCAGCCTGAGGTCAGTGGCTCATACCTGTAATCCTTGCTATTCAGGAGGCTGAGATCTGAAGATTATGGTTCAAAGCCAGCCTGGGCAGAAAAGTCTGTCAGACTGTCATCTCTAATTAACCATCAAAAAGCTGGAAGTAAATTGTTGCTCAAGTGGTAGAGCATCAGCTCGCCTTGAGTGAAAAAGCTAAGTAACAGCACCTACTCAGACCCTGTGTTCAAGCCCCAATACTGGCAAAAGAAAAAAAAAATCTTACATCTTTGAGATTGGTATTACCGCAGCCCAGGCCAGGTAAGTCTTGGGCCTATGGCTGGGTCGGTGGGTACAAGAAGGCTGATGGGTATTTCTCCTGCTTATCCTCACCTGCCCACTGCACAGATAGAAGCAAAGACACAAGCAATGAAGGACCAGACTGAAGCCGGCATGTTCTACTCATGCTCACTCCTGACCTGTTGACTTGTTGTATGGCCACAGTTCTAACAAGCAACATGGGGTTCTAATTGGTCTCATGGATAGAAATGAGTAGGAAAGAGAATTGTCTGTATTACCATAAGGCAAATAGTCTGCTGCTGTGGAGGGAAGAGGCAGAAAAGAGAATATCTTAGCCGGCCACCAGTAGCTCACACCTGTAATCCTACCTACTCAGAAAGCTGAGATCTGAGGTTCATGGTTCAAAGCCAACCTGGATAGGAAAGTCCATGATTGTCTTATCTCCAATTAAACACTAAAAAAAAAAATTTCCAAAGTAGCACTGTGGCTCAAGTAGTAGAGTGCTAGTCTTGAACAAAAGAACTCAGGGACAGCACGCTGGCCCTGAGTTCAAGTCTCAGGAGTGGTACAAAAGAAAAAAAAGGGCTGGGCACCGGTGGCCTGTAATCCTAGCTACTCAGGAGGCTGAGATCTGAGGATCACCGGTCAAAGCCAGCTCAGGCAGGAAAGTCCATGAGACACTGATCTCCAATTAACCACCAGAAATCTGGAAGTGGCACTGTGGCTTAAAGGGTAGAGCGTTTGCCTTGAGTGCCCAGGCCCAGAGTTCAAGCCCCGCGACCACCCAGAAAAAAAAAAATCTCACACAAGGGGGCTTCTGGATCCCCCAAGGAGGGATTGCTTCCCTCCCCTCTGTGTATGACTCACAGGATGATCACAGGCTTCTAGAGACTCTGGTTACTCAGGAACTTAAGTGACCACTGGCACGTTCCCCCAGAGACAGGGAGGGGTGATCCAGTTTAGAATGGGTTCCTTCCAGAGCAGGTCTCCCAGGAGCCAGCACGTTTATCTAGAAATGTCACTGAAATAGATCTGCTTCTGTAATCGTCCGCAACCCAGGTGCTGCAGTGGCCTCTTGTGTCCTGAGCCCCTCTGTGCCAGGAGACAACACCTACTGATCATTCTTGGCGCAGGTGAAGCCTCGCCTCCTCCACGAAGCCTCCCCTGATGGCCCTATCTCATAGGGAGTGCAGGTGTCCTTCCTTGTGACCCAATAGCTCTTGGCTAACCAGACTGTTAGGACCTGCCCAGCAGTTGGCAGGACCAGGATTTCTGAGTCATTTAGGAATGTGCTGGGGTCTCCCTCACCCCTGCTCTGGCCTTCCTACGGGAGCCTCTGGGGCACAGAAGACACAGCTGCTGGGAATGACACAGCTGCACCTGGTTGTTGCTGCCTGCTCTGCCTGCCCCTCGTGAATTGCCTTGGGGGTAGCAACATAGGACCTAGCTGGCTCATCACAGTCCCCCCAGCCCCTCCTCAAGGAGCCAGGGGATGGGGGAGTGAATCAGCATGTCAGCCTGGCCGGGGCTGGGGCCTTGTTCACCTCACGCGTTCCTGTGGTACTGCTCATGTAAAGGGAACCTAGACCTGGTACCCAGGCCAGCAGTTGCACAGCGGGGGCTGGGTTCCTGGGGCACGGGCACCACACTGGGCCAGGCCAGGCAGTGCAGTTCGGGCTGAGGCCTGGGCAGCTGCTGGAATGTGATTTGGGTTATCACTCGTGGGGCCTTGAGTGGAACGTGCATATGCGCACACACAGGCACACACACAATCTGAGCATCAGCTCCTTCTCTAGACAGTGACAGAACATTGTCACTTTCCACAGTTGGGTGGGGCAGGGGTATAGGTAAAAGAATTGGCATGCAGTTGGTATTCATTTGGTGGTTTGGCGTTCTTTGATTCCTCAATCATTGTATGCCATTATACTGGAATGGTTTTTATTGGATGTGTGTGTGTGTGTGTGTGTGTGTATGAGAGAGACTTAATTATTTGCTTTTTGCAGTGGTAGGAATGGAACAGGGCTATGCACACGCAAGGCAAGTGCTCTTCCACTGAGCACACCTGCTCTGTGTGTGTCATTTGCCAGCAAAGGAGTGTTGAGGATTCAGTGGTGGTGGGGATGTTTCTCACTGTGAATGAGAAGGACTGTCTGGGCTCTTGGCCGATCTCAATGTTCCTCAGCATTAGGAATTTCATATTCTTCCCTAATCTCAACACAGAAGTCTTTTGGGAGGAGGCTGAGATATGAGGATCATGGTTTGAAGCCAGCCTAAGCAGACAAACCTGAGACACTCTTCTCTCCAATTAGCAAAAAGTCAGAATTGAAGGTGTGGGAGCATGCCACCCTTAAGTGAAAATGCCAAGCAAAAACATTAGGCCCTGAGTTCAAGACCCAGCACCAGCAAAAAAAAGAAAAAGAAATCATTTGATAACTTAAAATGTTGCTAAAGCTTTCCCTAGATGGTTTCACTAAGCTTTTTGTTGTTGTTCTTATGGGGCTTGAACTCAGGGCCTGGGTGTTTTCTCTGAGCTCTTTTGGCTCAAGGCTAGTGCTCTGTGACTTTGAGCTAAAGTCTTAACTGCCAGTTTTCTGGCAGTTAAGAATCTCTTTGGCTGCCTTGGCCGGCTTTGAACTGTGATCCTTCAATCTCAGCCTCTTGAGTAGCTAGAAGTATAGCCACTAGCTCCTGGCTTTACTAAGCTTTGGTGTGACAGTAATACTTTGGTTGCTTTAATTAATTCCAGTCATTAAAAAAAAATAATCTGGGGGCTGGGAAGGTGGCTCAGTGGTAGAGCACTTGCCTGAGGCCCTGGGTTCGATTCCTCAGCACCACATAAGCAAAAAGAAAAAGCCGGAAGTGGCACTGTGCCTCAAGTGGTAGAGTGCTTGCCTTGAGCTGAAGAGCTGAGGGACAGCGCCCAGGCCCAGAGTTCAGGCCGCACGACAAAAAAAATTATCTGTCACCTTTTGGTTTGCACAGCAGCCATGAAAACAGTGAGTGACAGCTAGTGTCCATTGGAGCTGGTGGCCTGGGAATTGGGTCTGCTCACACCTGTGGTTGATGTGGGATCGGCTTTATTATTGCTGCCTCTACTCCATGCAGATTCAGCACATTTGAATATTCTGCAAAGGAGTATGAAGGATCTTCGTTCTGTGCAAATCTTTCCAAATCAACCTTTTAATCTTGGGGAGGCCTGGAGAGGGGGAGAGTGGCTCTTCAAACCCCACAGGAGGGTGGCATTCCTACAGGATGCAGCTCCAGTGTGACCCATGTCTTCCTCTGCCCACAGCCGCCCTGGGCACACTGGACTTCAGCCTGCTGTACGACCAGGAGAATAACGCCCTGCACTGCACCATCAGCAAGGCCAAGGTAGGCCCTGCCCCTGCTCCCAGCTCCAGGCTCCTGAGGAATGGCCCAGAAATGGGAGGGCAGTCTCCCCCCATGCTTTCTGTTCAGGCTTCAAAGCGTCTATGTTGTGTGAGGTGCAGTTTGAAGGGGGGAACTTCTTACCTAGACCTATTGCCTATTCCTAAAAGTATCCTTACAAGCTGGGCACTGGTGGTACACACCCGTAATCCTAACTTAACAGAAGGCTGAGATCTGAGGATGGAAGTTCCAAAGCAGGAAAATCTGTGAAACTCCAATTAATCATCAAAGAGCTGGAAGTGAAGGTGTGGCACCAGCCTTGAGCCAGAAAGCTAAGGGACAGTGCCCAGGTG
Organism: Dipodomys ordii; assembly: GCF_000151885.1. NCBI lineage: Eukaryota > Metazoa > Chordata > Mammalia > Rodentia > Heteromyidae > Dipodomys > Dipodomys ordii. Next base: position 6,728,532 of record NW_012267247.1, read on the forward strand.
CTGAGTTCAAGTCCTAATACAGGCGGGGGGGGGGGGGGGGAGACAGTTCTGTACAGTTGGTGCATTTGGTGGAGCAAAAGCGGCCAAGGAGCCAGGCCAGGCTTGGGGGAGGCAGCCTAGAGGAGCTATTGAAGATAGGACGCAGGAAAGCTAGGTCTGTCCTGTAGGAAACAGGGAAGGCTAAATGCAGAGGTCCCCTGGCCTCCCTACCCCAAGCAGTGTGGACCCTACTAGTTTGCTCTGCAAGCTGCAGGTGCCACCAAAGGAAGCTGACACTCCAGCAAGGGCCCTGAGAGCCTTGCTGTGGGGCTTATGGGTGTCTGTGAGCCCCCTGCAGCTCTATCCATGAGCCAGCAAATGTCAGCTGTGTTCTGATCTGTGTTTCTCCATCCCCCACCACATGGCTCCCTCTGGGAGGAAGGTTCCAAAGTTGATGTTCTCTCGAAAGGTAAGAGCCTGCGTGGCCAGTAGTGTCTGGTAGGTCAGTAGAGCACCCTGTAAGGCTGTAAAGTGCCCAGTAGGGCTGTAGAAGGGCTTAGGCCAGCCCTACTCAGGGGGAGGGGCTGCCATAGAGCTGCCTGGCCCAGATACAACCTGCTCTACCCCTGTGGACACCCAGAAGGACAAACTACCTGGGCTACACCAGCCAGACGGCCACACAAGGATTATCATGGCAAGTGTGAGGACCCGCCACATTGGGCCTAGCTGCTCTATCCTCTACCCCTTCCCTTTCCTATGGACTTTAAGCCATGACTTGGGAGATGCCCAGACCCACTCCAAAGAATGGAGGTCAGGCTGTGGGCCAGGCAGACCCTTCTCCTCTCCCCTCTCCTAGCTTTACAGAGCTTGTCCAGGCTTGGGGACTAGACATTCGGCCACCCTTTTCCCTCCCCCACCCCCATGCAGATTCCAGACTCATCCTACCTTCTCTATCTTACCCCCGGTGTGCGTGTGTACGTGCATGTCTGTACGTGCACAGATCTCTGCGATTATTGGTGCATACACTAATGTGTCCGCTTAGGGTGCATATCTGAAGGCATCAGTGTGGGAGTCCCCTGAATCACAGTGGGCCCCCTCTAATTCCTTCTCTGTAATTGCATCTGTGCAGGGGAGATATGGGGCTTTGGGGTGGAGGGGAGCCCCAGAATAGGAATTAAAGCACGACTGAGGAAGTGAAGGCATGGATCAAGTGTACAGCACCAGCCTTTACCAAAAATTCTAAACAATAGTGTAAGGCCCAAATAAAAATAAACCAAATAAAGAGCTGGGTGCCGGTGGCTCATGCCTGTAATCCTAGCTACTCAGGAGGCTGAGATCTGAGGATCATGGTTTCATAACGCAGAAAAAAAGCCGTAAGTGGCATTGTGGCTCAAATGGTAAAGTGCTAGCCTTGAGCAAAAAAGCTCAGAGTTCAAGCCCCAGGACTGGCAAAAAATAAAGTAGGACTGACTCAGTTCTTCTCAGGGGGCCCTGATAGAGGGGATATATCCAGGGCTGACCCCTGCCTTGGGTGAAGGTTGGCTTCTCTTTGCTCATTTGTAAATGAGGCTCATTGCACCACCCTGTGTGGCTTCTGTGAGCTGAAAATGGGGGAACGGGCAGCACCTGTCGTTCTTAAGTACTCAGTGCCTAGTACTGTCCTGAAGGGCAGCGGCACCCACTCAGGCCACAAGGCACAGTCCTGGAGGACTTGGTCAAATAATGCAAATGTAAACTTTACCATGGTAACCACTCTGAAGTGTGCAGGGCAGCTGCAAGGTGGTGCTCCATCAATACCATCCATTCCCCAGAACTAAATTGGTTTTATTCTTTGTTTGTTTTCATTACTGCAGGTTGAAACCAGGGCCTTGCTTAGCAACCACTCTCCCACTTCAGCTGTACTTCCGGCCCTTTTAACTTTGGTTATTTTGAGGATAGGGTCTCCATTTATACTCAGCTAACCTGGACCACAGTCCTCCTATTTATGTCTCCCTGTGTAATGGGGATGGCAGATGAACATCACCATGCCCATCTATTGATTAAGATGAGGTTCTTCCAACTTTGCGTGTGTGAGAGAGAAAGAGAGAGACAGAGAGAGGGGCGGGGGGGGGCGGAGGAGCATGCGTGTGCATGAGTAAACCATGACCAGGGCTTAAACTCAGGGTCTCTTGCTCAACTTTCTTGCTCAGGACTGGTAATCTACCACTTGAGCCAAGCCTCTAGCCTACCATTTTGCTGATTCATTGGAGATGGAGTCTCACAGACTTTTCTGCTAGGGCTGGCTTTGAACCACACGTCCCTAGATCCCAGCCTTCTGAGTAGATCAGACGAGTGCTTGTCATTTCACTCAACCCCAAATCCCCCACCAGTCACTGCTGGAGCGTGTCAGAACCCTTTCCTTCTCCTGGCTGGCCAGGTGGTGACCTTTGCTTTGACAATGCGGAGAGCGGCCTCTGAGGCCCTCACCAGCCATAGCCTCTGCCATCTGTCCGGGGGACAGCAAGACCTGGGATCTGGGAGGAAGACCGTCTCTCTACGTCAACCCCATCTGAACCCTTGGTGCCAGCACCTCCTCTGCTGCCCTCCCTTGGCTTCAACTTTTGTCTCTTGTAGATATGATAAGCTGAAGAGACTCCTTCAAAAGACCCTCACCTCCTTTCTTCACAGGGTCAGGCTCCCTGTGGGCAGCCCCCGACAGACAGCTGAGGGAGGCATGCTTAAATGGTCACAGGCATGACACTGGGGCCAGGGCCAGGGCCAGGGAAGCCACCTGCATGAAGACAAGAGTAATGCCACTTCTGGCAGTGTCCATGTCAACTCTTCATGCTTCTGGCCACCTGGGTATCCAGGACTGGCCTGGGAGAGGGGTGCAGGGACCCCATGGCAGTCTAGGGGTCAGAAGGACAGAGCAGCATCACGCCTGGCGATCACACTCCCTCCTCTCCCTCCCTACCCCCCCGCCCAACCTAATCATGAGGATCCCAAAGAGCTGCAGATTTGACTCAATGAAAACATTTTAAGCCACGATAATAAGCAATTGTGTGAGAATTATAGAAATAAAACAGAAGCCTTCAGCCGTCCCCTGCTCACATGGAGTCACCAAGATTCCCCAGGATCCTTTGAATGTTGCTATAGGCTATGAAGAGAGGGCAAGAGGCCTGGATGAGCACAGGCCAGGCTTGGCCCAGGGCCCCTTGCCTAGAAAATGAGCTCCAGCCAGCCTGCCCACCCCCCAACCTCTGCCCTGTTTGGGCAGCCAAAAAGTGGTAGGTGGAAAGCCCCCTAGTTGACCATCCAACCTAGAGGCCAGGCCTGGGGGAGGAGCCCAAGAGTGCCCTGGTTAGCAGCAAGATGGGAAAGATAATGGGCCTGTTGCTGCACCTCTCACATGTCACCCCTGCCTACTCCCCCCACCAGCACCCTCTCTCCTCCTTCTCCCCCCACGGCTCCCCAGCCCTGTGCACCTACCCAGAAGTAAGAAGGCAGTTTCCTGACAGAAACTCCTGCAGGCCAGTGGTACCTGTTTGCCTCTCAGGCCATGCATACCTGAGTTGTCGAGAACTGGAAGCAGCGTTAGGAAGGGGTGCCATCTTGTGGAAGAACCCTCTAAAGCCAGGCAGCCTGTGGGTCTGGGAATAACTGGCTAGCTGACACTGAGGCAAATCCAGAGAGAAAGCTGAGCACTGAGTCCAGCCGGCCTGCCAGGATGTGGAACACACGTCCCAGCCACCAAAGCAGTATGTGCATGAGTGGGCAGCAGGTCACGTGGACTCAGGGTCAGGAAGGGAAGTGTCCAAGGAGCCCATGTTGGAGAATGGGAGAGGAACCTGGGAGACAGAAGGGCCTCCCCAAAGCAGGGCAATGAGGCTTGTTTGTCCCTGCCTCTCATGACCCCAAGGCTAAGAAAAGAAGCCCCATGGCAGCTTCCATGGGCCAGGGTGTTGTAGGGAGGGGAGACTGACTCAGCCCTACATAACCCATCTAGGACCTTGAGGTTGGGAACTTCTGCACAGAGGGTATGAAAGGGCCGAGCCCGGAGGCTCCAGGGACACGAACCATTATCTGCTGGCTGCTCCGTGTCCAACTTCCAGCTCACACCCTCTGCTGGTCTCTGCTCTAGGGCCTGAAGCCGATGGACCACAATGGGTTGGCAGACCCCTATGTCAAGCTGCACCTGCTGCCAGGAGCCAGTAAGGTGAGAAGGACAGGGTGGCATAGAATCCCTGCATCCCTGCCCCCCATGTTGGATGAGCTAGACAGCAGACAGAAACACAAAGGGAAGAGGAGAGGCACTACACCAGCCTGGACATGACACATGGTGACAAGACATTCTCTTGGCAGAAGAAACAGCCTGAACAAAAGCCAGCAAGAGGGGACATGAAGGCTGTCCCCTGCCTCCTGCAGAATCAGTGCTTCCTACAGAGGCCTGATGCTGAAGTCCTCCTCAGGGCAGCTCCTGTGGCTGCTATGACAACCTGCCACAAAGTTAAAAGCTTAAAATAACACATTTATTATCTCCCTGGTCTGGCTGTGGATTAGAAGTCTGACAGGCCTCACTACACTGAAAATCAAGATGTCAGCAGGGCTACATTCCTTCATTTCTTCTGGAGTCCGCAGAGCAATGTTATTTCCCCTCCCTTCACAGCTTTTAGAAGTTAATCTGTATGCCTTGGCTTGTGGCCCCTTCCTGAATATTCAGAGCCAACCACACACATCCCCTGACCTGCTCCGTCACACTACTTCCCCAGTCCTCTCTTCTACTTTGAAGGATGTGATGGGATGACAGGGATTCCTCTCTAGGATAGTCAGCCTTTTTTTAACTTGTCAGTCTTGGGGCTTGAACTCAGGACTGGGCACATCTTTGAGCTCTTCTGCTCAAGGCTAGCACTCTACCACTTTGAACCACAGCTCCATTTTGGTTTTCTGTTGGTTAATTGGAGAAGCTGGGTGCCAGTGGCTTATATGCCTATAATCCTGTCTACTCAGGAGGCTGAGATCTGAGGATTACGGTTCAAAGCCAACCCAGGCAGGAAAATCTGTGAGACTCTTATCTCCAATTAACCACCAGAAAACCAGAAGTGGTGCTGTGGCTCAAAGCAGTAGAGCATTATCCTTGAGCTAAAGAGCTCAGGGACAGTGGTCAGGCCCAGAGTTCAAGACCCACAACTGACAAAAAAAAAAGTCTCACAGACTTTTCCTGCCTATGCTGGCTTTGACCCATGATCCTCAGATCTCAGCCTCCGGAGGAGCTAGGATTACAGGTGTGAGCCACCAGTGCCTGGTGATCACACCCACGGGTTCCAAGCATTAGGATGCTGTCTACTTTGGAGGCCATGATTCTGCCTACTGCGCTCATTGGGTGATAATAGAATCATTTTTTTCCTTACCGTAGGCAAATAAGCTCAGAACAAAAACCCTGCGGAACACTCTGAACCCCACGTGGAATGAGACCCTCACTTACTATGGAATCACAGATGAAGACATGATCCGCAAGACACTGCGGTGGGTGAGGGTCCCGGCCGCCCGCCCCCCCCCCAGCCCTACCCACAGGGCTGCCCTGCCCAAGGCCAGAGCCCCACTGGTTGTGGAAGCATGTGGAGAGCCCCCCATCCCCCTGAGACTGAGGTGCTGGCTTTGTCCTTCCCCGCAGGATCTCTGTGTGCGATGAGGACAAGTTCCGCCATAATGAGTTCATCGGGGAGACACGGGTGCCCCTGAAGAGGCTGAAGCCCAACCACACGAAGACGTTCAGTATCTGCCTGGAGAAGCAGCTGCCGGTGAGCGGCCTCCGCCCCCACGTGCGCGGCCACAGGTGTGGGAGGCACGCGGGACTTCCTTTTGGAGGTGTGGGGGTGAGTGGACCCAGAGCCAAGAGAGGGGACCATCCCAGGAGGGGTCAGAGGTAACAGTGGGAAGTGGACACTTGTCAGTGACATTGGGATATCTGGGGGGGTTAGGGCTCAAACTTGGTATCTGAGCTAGCACATATGTGACCAGAGCCACACCTCCAACACTAGGTTTCCTTTCCTTTTGTGTGTGTGTGTGTGTGTGTGTGTGTGGCTGGTTGTGGGGCTTGAACTCGGGGCCTAGGCACTGTCCCTGCAGTCTTTCACTCAAGGCTAGCACTCTACCACTTTGAACCACAGTACCCCTTCCGGTTATGCGGTGATTAGTTGGAGATAAGAGTCTCACAGACTTTCCTGCCTGGGCTGGCTTTGAACCATGATTCTAACCCTCAGATCTCAGCGTCCTGAGTAGCCAGGATTACAGGCGTGAGCCACCGGCGCCCGGCTCTGATTTTGTGTTTTGTGCTGGGAGCAGGGCTTGGCTTTCTTTGAGAAAGGCTAGTGCTCTAACACTTGAACCACTGCTCCACTTCTGCCTTTTTTGCTGGTTAACTGGAGATGAGTCTCACAGACTTCCCTGACCTTATTGCCGTCAAACTGTGATACTCAGCCTCCTAAGTAGTTAGGATTACAGATGTGAGCCACCAGCACCTGTTTCATTTTTGGCTTATTCTGGCTGGGGCTTGACCCCAGGGATTTGAACATGCTAGACAAGCACTCTACCACTTGATCCAAGTCTCCAACTCTCTGCTTCTTGGGCTCAGATTGGCCAGAAGAAGAGGGAGGAGAGAGTAAGGCCCCTCGTAGGCCAGAGACAGACTTGCTTCCAGATGGATGTACCAGCAGACTGGGCCTCGGGTGAGGCAAAGGGCAGTTCCAGATCTGAGGCCTGAGTCCCTGGAGGAACAAGGCAGCTGTTAACTAGGGGCAGCGAGAGTGATAGCCATGCAGGAACTCAATTGGACCATGTTAGGCTTGAAGTGCTTCTGAGATGCCCAGAGGAGACAGCAAATAATTCTTTTCCTAGAAATTGCAATTGTTTGAAAATGATGTCAGAAGAGATTTTGCCCCCTGGCTGGCTTCAGCAGCTGAGCCCTCCCAGAGCTTTGGTCTCTGTTCCCATCTCTCTCACTCTCTCTCTCTCCCTCTCTCTCTCTCTCTTCTCTCTCGGTGCCTGACTTCTTTCACTGGGTGGGAAAGGGTGGGGGAAGCTGGGTGCTGGTGGCTCACAACTGTAATCATGGTTCAAAGCCAGCCCAGGCAGGGAAGTCGGTGAGACTTTTATCTCCAATTAACCACCAGAAAACTGGAAGTGGCGCTGTGGCTCAAAGTGACAGAGTGCTCACCTTGAGCTAAAGAGCTCAGGGACAGCACCCAAGCCCTGAGTTCAAGCCCCACGACCAATAACAACAACAACAACAGAAAAATGGGGGGGTGGGAAGAAGCCACAAGTGCTCAAGGCCAAGAGAAGCACTGACCCTCAGCTACCAGAATATGCACATGGACATGGGCACCTCCCTTCCAGGGGCCTGAGTGGTGAAACTCAGGAAGATAAAGCCCAGCAGCCTGTGTGGAGGACCTGGCAGGGTGTGGCCCTCAGGATGTGGACTGGCCCCAGTGCTGCCTTTTTTATGGTGTGTGTGGGTACAGTCTGAGATTTGAACTCAGGTCCTCCAATTATGTGGATGGAACTCAATTAATGAGCCACACCTCCAGTCCTGATTTTTGCTAGTTAATTGGAAGTAAGAGTCCCATGGACTTTTCTGTCTTAACTAGCTTTGAACCATCCAGATCTCAGCCTCCTAAGTAGCTAGGATTCCAGTGTGAGCCAACAACGCCTGGCTCCAGTACTGCCTGGTTTTGTACATCATGATCCATCTACTCCCTTTCGCATCTCTCCCCCTCACAGACGCCCTGCGATGGGTGGGACCTTTTCTGCCTTATTAGTCACTAACCACAGATTACCTAGTTTTTCCAAATGTTCCTCATCACTTAGGAAGGCAACACAGGCTCCCATGGTCCTTGTGTTCCTGAGCTCCAAACACACACACACACACACACACACACACACACACGCACGCACGCACGCACACACACACACACCCCTCCCTCTGTGTGAGTGGCAATATGGATGTGCACAGATTGTGTGTACAGCCCAAGCACAAAAGGAGCCTAGCACAGAGTCCTGGGAGAAGCCCTGGGGGAACAGGAGGCGTGGGCTCTAGCGGAGGGTGCCTGAAGGGGCTTCTGGGATCGTAGATGGAAGGAAGGAGCCCATTGTGTCAGGAGGACGAGGCGTGGAGAAGCTTTTCGCTGGTTGGTTGGGGGCTGCTGCCACACTGAGGCCCGCAGCCTGCCCTTGTGGTGGGGACTGGGCATGCTAAGGCACACCAGAGACTGGGTGGCTTCCCTGCCGCACTCCCAGCCACCCTGGGGCTGGAAGAGGCAAAGGTCCAACTTCCAGTCTTTCACAAAGCTGTTCCCTGAAAGATGCTAGGAAGTGACCCAGGACACTGGAGCTAGGGGAGGCTTGCCTTCTAGAATGTTCCATGTAGCCTGGACAAGCCTTTCATCTTTTCTCTGAGGCCCACCCTAGCATGAAGTTGAACCCAAAGGGGACCATCTGACACACTGTTTGTTCCCACCTGAAGGTTAGAACAAGTTTCTGTCAGATATAGCTCAGTGTCAGGCCTTTAGCCAGCTCTGAAGTTAAAAACTATCCAACTAAGCCACGTACCAACGGCTCACACCTGTAATCCTATCTACTCAGGAGGAGGAGATCTAAGGATCACAGCTCAAAACCAGCCAGGGCAGAAAGTCCCAGATTCTCTTATCTCTACCAAACTATCAAAAAAAAAAAAAAAAGCCAGAAGTAGACCTGTGGCTCAAGTGATTGAGCACTAGCCTTGAGCAAAAGCAACTAAAGGACAAAGCCTAGGCCCTGAGTTCAAGCCCCAGGACTGGCGTGTGTACACACACACACACAAAAAAAAACACACATACACACACACACAAGTAGATCTAGGCTCACTGGCTAACACCCATAAATCTCATCTACCTGGGGGACTGAAATTGGGAGGATCACTGTTTGAGGCCAGTCCTGGGAAAAAAGTTAAGACCCCACCACCACCATTTCAACCAATAAAAAGTGGGGCGGGGAAGGTGGTTCAGTGGTAGAGTGCATGCCTTATATGCATAAGGCCCTGGGTTCAATTCCTCAGCATCACATAAGCAGAACAAGTCAGAAGTGGTGCTGTGGCTCAAGTGGTAGCATGCTAGCTTTGAGCTGAAGAGCTGAGGAACAGCATCCAGGCCCAGAGTTCAGGCCCTGTGACCAAACAAAAAAAAAAAACAAAAAGTGAGGCATTATAGTTCAAACCCATCATCTCAGTTACCTGGGATCACAGTCCAAACTAGCTTGAGCAAAAAGTTAAGATTCTTCTTGAAAAATAATGAAAGCAAAAGGGCTAAAATCAGTTGAGCACCAGTGGCTCACACCTGTAATCCTGGCTACTCAGGAGGCTGAGATCTGAGGGTCACAGTTCAAAGCCAGCCCAGGCAGGAAAGTCTGTCAGACTCATCTCCAATTAACCACCAGAAAACTGGAAGTGGTGCTGTGGCTTAAAGTAGTAGAGCACTAGCCATGAGCAAAAAATGCTCGGGGATGGTGTCCAGGCCCTGAGTTCAAGCCCCATGATAATAAAAGGGAGAAGGGCTAGAATCATGACTTGAGCAGTACCAAGCCTGTATGGCATGCTCAAGGATGTAAGTTCAAATTCCAGTACAAAAAAAAAATAGAATCTGTCTTCCAGAGACCTAGAATCTGAGGGGAGACACATGAAGAAACAGGGACCAAAGCAGAGAGAGAGGATAGCCAACTTCCAGGTCAGGAAAGCCCAGGCTGGAGCCACTTGGGTGGTACCCAGTCCTAGAAAGAGCAAGGCTCATGGGTAACAGGACAGGAGGGCGCACTGGAGAGAACACAGCCTGAGCTAAGGTGTGGCATATGAGCTGACCTCAGCGCTGAAGACCTCAGAGCAGGCCAGGTTTAAGGCAAGATGGTGAATATGTTAGGCTTTTTGGGCCTGACCATCTCTGTTCACCCACTCATTTCTGCCACTGTAGAGCCAAAGCAGCTTAGAGGAGATATAAATGGAAGGATAGTACTATGTTCCAATAAAACTTTATTGATAGACACTAATTTTTTTTTTATGGAACTGAGGTTTGAACTCAGAGCTTTGAGCTCACTCAATTTATTGCTTGGCTGAGTTACTACTTGAGCCACACCTCCAGCCCTGCTTTTTGCTGGTTATTTTGGAGATGGAGTCTGGAGGACTTTCTTCCTGGACTGGCTTTGAACCCGTGATCCTCTTAGTCTCCTGAGTAGCTGGGACTACAGGCATGAGCCATCGGTGCCCAGCCTAGGTTATTTTTTGAGATAGAGTCTTGTACTTTTTTGCCCCAACAATCCTGTAGCTGCAGTCATCCTAACTATGCTAGGATTATAGGTTGTGCCACTGTGTATAGACTTTGCCTTTTTTTTTTTTGACCTTTCAAGAAGGAAAAAAACACTTAGCCCTCACTTATGAAAAGTCAGCATCCAGCCTGACTTGGTCTGTAGATCTGTATATGCTGAGCTGAGACATGCAGGGCCATGGCGCCAGGCCCAGGCCACGGGTGCCAGGAGCTGGGAGGGTCAGGGTCAGGGGTCCACCGCAGACAGATCCCTTAGGAAGGAAGAGGTAGCAGAAAAACCTGAGAAGACACAGCTGGGGCCACTTGCAAGGAGCCCTGACAAGGCCTGGCTGTGCAGCACAGGTGTCCACCCTAGAGAAGCAAAGAGAGCTGAGTGCCTGCCCCGCCCAACAGGTGGACAAGACAGAAGACAAGTCCCTGGAGGAGCGAGGCCGTATCCTCATCTCTCTCAAGTACAGCTCGCAGAAGCAAGGCCTGCTGGTGGGCATCGTGCGCTGTGCACACTTGGCCGCCATGGACGCCAATGGCTACTCAGACCCCTACGTGAAAACGTGAGTGTGCTGCCAGGCCTGTGCCCGCATCCCCCCCTCCCCACTGGCCAGGGCTGTGCCCAGCGCGGCCATAGTTGCTTCCTTTGACAGCTCAGGAACGGACAAGGGAGGGTTGAATGTGGCCAATCTGTTTCACAGGTGGGGAAACGGGCTCAAAAGAGCTGAGTGCTTTGCCCAGGGTCACATGGAGAATAGTTACCTCCTGGTGCTATTCCTCACCCGTGACCCTCGGGTGCGGAGTCACGTGTACATTGGGGAAGGGGACAGGAGAAGGTTGGTAGCCATGCCGGGAGAGGGCAAGAGGCTGGAGACGTGGTAAGGGAGCTCGCTGGGGTCCGTCCCATGTGCCCAGCCCTATATTTGATGATGGCACTGAGGTGAATAGAGGCTCACGCCAGTGACCTGAACCCGTCAGGTCAGGGAAGACTGCTTTGAGCCTGGCGGGACAGATGTGGTCAGGAGTGAGGA
>NW_012267247.1:6741462-6766806 GCF_000151885.1 Dipodomys ordii
GAAGTGGCGCTGTGGCTCAAGTGGTAGAGCGCTAGCCTTGAGCTGAAGAGCTGAGGGACAGCGCCCAGGCCCAGAGTTCAGGCCCCACGACCAGACCCCACACACACACACCAAAAAAGAAAAGATGGTTAATTGGGCCTGAAAGTCAAATTTAGCAAAACAATGTTTTCCAGTGGAAACCCATATGAGGAGCTGGGAATGTGGCTTATTGGTAGAGTGCTTGCCTAGCATGCATGAAGCCCTGGGTTTGATTCCTTGTACCACATAAACAGAAAAAGCCAGAAGTGTCACTGTGGCTCAAGTGTTAAGAGTGCTAGCCTTGAGCAAAAGCAGCTCAGGACAGAGCCCAGGCCCTGAGTTCAAGCCCCAGGACTGGTAAAAAAAGAAAGAAAAGGAAGAAAGGAAGAAAGGAAGAGAGGGAGGGAGGGAAGGAGGGAAAAGAAAAACCCAGGTGAGGGAGAATGGAGTAATTGTGGGAAGACAAGCCACAGACTCAGTCTTGGGGAGAAGTTTGAAAACATGCATTAGGGCTGCAGGTGTATTCTGCCAGGTTCATCTCCTAGAAACTGCAGCAGGTGGAAAGCTGTTTATAGCAGTATTCCTTGTAATAGCCAGACATTTGTCAGCAAAATAGATTAATAACATGTGGCATCTGCATACAGGAGAGTATTAGGAAGTTAAAATGAATAAATTAGAACTCGCTGAATTAGCACAGCTATCCAAAAGGCGAACCCCAGGAGCATGCATGGTTTGTCTAGGTATTTTCTGCATCTGTGGACTCCTCCACCTTCGGATCAAAAATATTATTCAAAAAAGTAATTGCATTGTGCTCCCTGATCACAGATAACAACAACTTCCACCGCATTTGCACTGTGTATGGTATTACAGATGGCCTAAAGCATTCGTAAGGATTGTCTAGGCTATATGTAGATCTGGAGCCTTTTATACAAGGGGTTTGAGTACCCCTCGATTTTGTTATCCAGAGGGGGTCCTGGCAACAATCCCCCACAGATACACAGGGACCCTGTATTTTTTTGTTGTTGTTATTGTTTTGTCGGTCGTTGGGCTTGAACTCTGAGCCTGGGCACTGTCCCTCAGCAATTCAGCTCAACACTAGCACTCTACCACTTGAGCTACGCCACTTCCGGTTTTCTGGTGGTTTATTGGAGATGAGTTTCACGGACTTTTGTGCCCAGGCTGGCTTTGAACCTTAATCCTCAGATCTCAGCCTCCTGAGTAGCTAGGATTACCCGCGTGAGCCACTGGCGCCTGGCGACCCTGTAATTTCTTGAACCCTGCAGAACATGTCTTGAGTGGTGGTCTCTGGAGAGGCAGTTTCGCGTCTTCACCTCTACCTGTGATGCTAGATTTCTCTTCAGACAGCAATACAGTGTGAAGCCACAGCCTCTCCTTCCGAAGCAGGGGAAATGAGGGTTCAGGTTAGATTCCCAGCAGTGCATCTCTCAGCTGTGGTTTTTCTGGGGGAAGGTGAGGTGTCCGTCATGGGACTTGAACTTGAACTCAGGTCCTGGGTGCTGTCCTTAGGCTTTTTGCTCAAGGCGAGCACTCTACCACTTTGAACTATAGCCCCACCTCCGGTTTTCACGAACTTTTCTGCCCAGGCTGGCTTTGAACCTCAATCCTCAGATCTCAGCCTCCTGAGTAACTAGGATTACAGGCGTGAGCCAAGGGGCCACCAGCTATGGTCTTGGTGAGGCACCGTGGCCCAGGAGGAGAGCTGGGGATGGCAGGCTCAGAGGAGCAAGCCTCAATGGGCTTTCTCTTAGTTACTTCCCTAACCCCCATCCCTGGTGACCCCAGCCGCAGTTTCCCCAGGCTAAGCCCCTAAGCGTGATGGGAAACACAGAGTTAAAATCATAGGCACGATGTGCCAGGCCTGAGCGGGGGTCTTAGTTATCCCTCCCACAAGGCCCTGCGCTCGCTCCTGTGGCCACCTGCATTTCATTTACATGAAACTGGGAGCAACTTGCTCTGCCACACCAGGCAGCTTCCTCCTGCTCGGCCCTCTCCCCGCACCCAAAGGGATCCTTCCAGGAGCCTTTGGTAAACACAAGGGCGCAGGTGGCTCACGCCTGTCATCCTAGCTACTCAGGAGGCTGAGATCTGAGGATCACAGTTCAAAGCCAGCCCAGGCAGTAAAGTCCGTGAGACTCTTATCTCCAATAAACTACTAGAAAACCGGAAGTGGCGCTGTGGCTCAAGTGGTAGAGCGCTGGCCTTGAGCTGAAGAGCTGAGGGACAGTGCCCAGGCCCAGAGTTCAAGCCCCACAACCGACCAAAACCGTCCCAGGAATGACGGGGTGGAGGGGTGGGGGTGAGGGTGAGGGCTTCTTGAGCTGCGGTGTCAGCGACCTGGTTGGTGAGCACAGAGAACACAAGCGCGCTAGGGAGGGGGCGTGGCGAAGCCAAGAGTGGGCGGGGCTGCAGCAGATAGTGGGCGGGGCCTGAGGGCTGAGTTGGTGCCACGAGGGCTTGGCAAGGCCTGCAGGGCATAGCCAGAAGGGAGGGGGGCGGGGTGAGAAGGAAAAGGTGAGGCCAGGACCTTGGCAAGAGAGGAAGGAGCAAAGGAGTGGTGAAGTGAGGCCTGAGAGGCCAGAAGCTATTGATTCCTTATGAGTCGGGGGAGGTGGGGGCAGGGATTGTGGGGCTTGAACTCTGGGCCTGGGCGCTGTCCCTCGGCTCTTCAGCTCAAGGTTGGTGCTCTGTCACCACAGAGCCACTTCCAGTTTTCTAGTGGTTTATCACGGACTTTATTGCCTGGGCTGGCTTTGATCCGTGATCCTCAGATCTCAGCCTCCCGAGTAGTGAGGATTACAGGCCTGAGCCAGCAGGGCCCGCCCGCCCCGCTTGATTAGGAGTCTTGGGGACAAAAATATGTGCACATGTTCCATGTAATATCTTTGGAATATTTCCAATCTCCTGTTGATTGTATCTGCTAATGTAGAAGTAAAGGACAGACCAACTATATTGCCATACCGGTTTCTGGCCAAGATTTTCATAGCATCCTCGGATGGATGCTGACTCTGGTGTCTGGCTTCTTGAGCCCAACAGGATGCTTTTAAGGTTCCCACGTTTGATGGTGATTTGGGTCAGTGTGTTAAGTCTTCCTTCTTGCTGTGGGTATAAACCACAGCTGTGGTCAGCCACAGGTCCCCACTAAAGGGCATGTAGATTGTTCCCAATTTGAGTTGATTGTGTAGTGCCCACGTCGCAGGACCCCCACCAGGAAGACCAACGAGAGTCAGACGGTCCAACATGCAAAAGCAAGGTTTTATTTAGACGGGCTGCAGCTCTGGCCTTGTCCTATACTCCAACACAGCGGAGCCTAGGAGGAGAGCCCCGAGCTAAAGATTTGCAGGGCTTATAAAGGCAAACAACCAGGTGTTTGGATTACCATAATGTGTTTCTCTGCTAGCTGAGATAAACAAGCAACAAATAAATGGTCACTGCCTCAAAATGGAGTTACTTTTACCCTTCAGTTGTATGAAGCTGATGTAAATAGATATCCTAATTTCTCCTCCCACTTTTGTTGACATAACTTTCTAATGTCTCTTTAATAAATCAATATTGTCTATGTAAGGAAAGTTACAAATTGTTTTGTGTGCCAGTACTGGGCTTGAACTCAGGGCCTGGGCTCTGTCCCTCAGCTTTATTGCTGACACTCCACCACTTGAGCAACAGCTTCTGGCTTTTGGTGTTTAATTGGAGAAAAAAGTGTCACAGACTTTTCCTGCCCAGGTTAGCTTCTAACTGCAATCCTCAAATCTCAGCCTCCTGAGTAGATAGGATTACAAGTATGAGCTACTGGCATTTGACTTATAAAATGGCATTTTTAAATGACAAAGGAGGGGCTGGGAATGTGGCTTAGTGGTAGAGTGCTTGCCTAGCATGCATGAAGCCCTGGGTTTGAGTCCTCAGTACCATATAAACAGAAAAAACCAGAAATGGCACTGTGACCCAAATGGTAGAATACTAGCTTTCAGCAAAAGCAGCTCAGGGACAGTGCCCAGGCACTGTTCAAACCCCAGAACTGGCAAAAAAAAAAAAAGGAAAACAGTAATAAGATGCCCACAAGGTTTGAGCTAGAAGTTGATACCACCTGCCTGTGGACCTATCATGGCACTTTTAGGACTCCTGTCATTCCTTTGACACTGAGCCGTGCACCAGGAAGCTGGGAGTGGCAGACTGAAGTGGCTGTCATCTAGAGCACACTCAGCAGGAGTAAAGCAACTGTCACCCAGTTATCCGTGCAGGGGCAGGGCAATAGGTTCTCCAGGCTATCACTGGGCATGGCTTCCAAGCTCTATCCATAAGCATAACAACTGTGGAAGCTTGGACAAATCAGTCCATCTCTCTGAGTCTCTGGAGAAGGCAGCTTGTCTGCATCTGTCTACCAGGTGGATGCTGCAGAGCTTAGCCTAGCCTCCCTCTCCAGGCCTTTTTCTCCTTGAGGGAAACACATTGGAAAAACTTGAGGATGGAAGTTGTGGTATGTGAATTCATCAAGAAAGTCTTTTTTGTTTTTGTTTTGTTTGCTGGTCATGGGGCCTGAACTCTGAGGTGCTGTCCCTCAGCTCTTCAGCTCATGGCTAAGCCACAGCGCCACTTCCAACTTCTTCTGCTTATATGGTGCTGAGGAATCGAACCCAGGGCCTCATGCATGCAAGGCAAGCGCTCTTCCACTGAGCCACCTTCCCAACCTCAAGAAAGTCTTTTTTTTTAGTATCACTGTGCAGCCTTCTGACTGCTTGGTATGACAGGCTAGCATCACAATGCCTGGTGCTCACTCACCCACACTTGCACACACCCATGTCCTGCACAACCAGTCCTGGAGCTTGATCTCAGGGCCTGAGCACTGGCCCTGGGCTTTTTTGTCCAAGGCTTGTGCTTTACCACTTGAGCCACAGCTCCACCTTTTTTTTTTTTCTGTAGGTCGTTAATTGGAAATGAGAATCTCATAACTCCACTAACTTCAAACCTCAATCCTCAGATACCAGCCTTTTGAGTAGCTAGGATTATAGGCATGAGCTACTTATGCCTGGCTATGCATTTTTTTTCTTTTCTTTTTTCTTTTTTTTCTGGTCAGTTCTGGGTCCTTGAATTCTGGGCCTGGGCGCTGTCCCTCAGCTCTTCAACTCAAGGCTAGCGCTCTACCACTTGAGCCACAGCGCCACTTCCAGATTTTTTTGCTTATATGGTACTGAGGAATTGAATCCAGGGCCTCATGCATGCAAGGCAAGCACTCTACCACTGAGCCACCTTCCCAGCCCACTGGCTATGCTTTTAATCTGTTTATTTAAAGAAACGTGCTAGTGGCTCATGCCTGTAAGCCATCTGGGAGGCTGAGAACAGGCAAATCACAGTTCAAGGCCAGCCTAGGCAAAAAGTTGGTGGGATCTCTTTTCAACCTGTTCCTGGGCATGGTGGAATGTTCCTGTTGTCCTAAGCTAAGTGGGAGTCTGAGATTGGGAGGATCATTTTTCCAATCTAAGACAGGCAGACCAGGTCTGTAAAGAAGCTGGACATAGTGGCACCTGCCTATCATTCCAGGTAGGACAGGAAATTAAACAGGCAGATTAAGGTCCAGACACACAAAGGCAGGAAGCAAAGCCTTCATCTTAAAACCAATAAGTACAAAAAAGGCTGGAGGCTCAACTCAGCCTGCCTAGCAAGTACAAGGCCCTGAGTTCAAGCAACAGTACAGCCAGAAAAAAGAAACAATTGAACAAAGGACCAGCTCTGCTGAAAACATTTTTCTAGTTGGAAACATGAGCTTCATGAAAATTAAACTTCCAGAGACAGGCCCATTCTCTTCCTGGGGG
This sequence comes from Dipodomys ordii, assembly GCF_000151885.1. Taxonomy (NCBI): domain Eukaryota; kingdom Metazoa; phylum Chordata; class Mammalia; order Rodentia; family Heteromyidae; genus Dipodomys; species Dipodomys ordii. The sequence continues at coordinate 6,747,306 of NW_012267247.1, forward strand.
ATGGAGGTTCTGTGGGTACCACCAAGACCACTTCCTTCTCCACAGCAACTATCACCAGCCACAGCGCAGTGCTGGGAAAGCCCATGTTGAGGGCTGGGACCTTGTCTCCAGGGACAGGAGCAGTGCACAGTCCTGCCGGCTCCACTGTGGCCCATGGCCCTCCCCCAGCACTGACTGCCCTTTGGTTGTAATTACAGATACCTGAAGCCAGATGTGGACAAGAAATCCAAGCATAAGACAGCAGTGAAGAAGAAAACCCTGAACCCAGAGTTCAACGAGGTACGAAGGGCTGGCACGGCTTCTTGAGGGGCCTTCGGACTCCCCAAGGGGTGGGTGGGGATCTAGAGGAGTGGGGGTTTGCACTGCAGGAGCTGGTGGTAGCAAGAAAGGGGTGAAAAGCAGATAGGAAGGCCTCCTCACAGAAGGGGCGAGGCCCCCCTATGGGTGGGAAGTGGCCGGGAGGCTCCACCCTCCCAGGACGGGGATCTGAGCAGAGGGAGAAGGATCCTAAGGGGAACCTGCGCCACAGCTAGCAAAGGAGAGACTCCACAAAGCAAAGCCAGCCCAGAAGTCAGGTATGAACAGGACCCCCCCCCCCACACACACACCCCCCCACACACACACAGCAAGGGCGCTCAGAGCCACAGAGGCTGTGGATGAGGAGATGGAGACCTCGGCTGAGCTCTTACCTTGGGTGAGAGCTGCCTGCCCACCTCCACCCCTCCTTGCCCTCACCATACTGCACACCCCTCCCCCCCATGTGGCCCTGCCCTAACACTCCCCTCTGCCCAGCAGGAGTTCTGCTATGAGATCAAGCATGGTGATCTGGCCAAGAAGACCCTGGAGGTCACAGTTTGGGATTATGACATTGGAAAGTCCAATGATTTCATCGGTAAGGGGACAGTGGGAATGGATTTGGCCCCTCCTTGCTGGTCTCTGGGGAAGCCTGGGGCTATGGACCATCTGTCCCCAGTGTAAGGTGTTTCAGATATTGTCCCAGCCTGTCCCATGTGACAAGTGACAGATCCATAGAGTGGCGTCTGAGAGTGAGGTGATCTGATGGTCAAATCCTGGGGCTGGACTCTTGAGCCCATGTGGCCCCTAGTGGCTGTGACACAGTAAGCCTGCCACGGCCCTACCCTTTCTCTCCTCTTCTCCCACCTTTACTACTAGGATTTGAACTCGGGGCCTGGCACTTGCTAGGCAGGTGCTTTAGCATTCAAGCCATGCCTCTAACACGTTTTGCTCCAGGCCCTGAGCGGCCTCAGCTCACGATCCTCTCAAACAGCTGGGATTACAGAAGTGTACCATCATACTTGGCTTACTGGAATGGGGCCTTGCATTTTGCCTTGCTGGCCTCAAGTTGTGATTCTCCCAATCTATGCCTTCCAAGTATCTGAAATTACAGATATGAGCCAGTACACCAGGTCTTCTTTCCCTTTTCCGATCCCCATTCCTCAGCCCCTAACACCTACCATGCCCCCTTTCCCAGCACTGTCCCCATCCTAGTGGAGAAAGAGCAGGACCTGGGGCTCTGACATGGGGGGATGGGGAGACAGAGTACAGCTGAAAGCCAGGCCTGTGCATTCACAGAGCCTGGTGGGCAGGGGAGAGCCCGCTCCTGGTACAGACTCTGGGAGGAAGAACCTCCCAGGGCCTCTGGTCACGAAGGCCCCCGGCCCTCCCTCTGGCCCCTCCTGCAGGCGGTGTGGTCCTGGGCATCAATGCCAAGGGCGAACGCCTGAAGCACTGGTTCGACTGCCTGAAGAACAAGGACAAGAGGATCGAGCGCTGGCACACACTCACCAACGAACTCCCCGGGGCAGTGCTCAGTGACTGACTGCCCACCCTGCCACCCGGCCGCACAGGCCAGGCCCTGGGCTTCCTCAGCTGCCACCAAGGGCTGTGGCCCCAACACTGGGCAACCTTCAGAATACCTGCTCGGACACAGAGCCACTGCAGCTCCACGGCTTGGAGAACCCAGTGCCCAGCCACTCAGAAAGGGAGGGGGACAGGGACGCCAGAGCCCGGGGGGTCCAGGATGGCCAGTGGCAGGAAGAGGCCTCAGCACTGCCTGGGACTGGCTGAGCTCCATGCTCTGGTGGAGCCAAAGAGAGCAGAGCGGGGAGGGTGGGGAGGCACAAGACGGGACGCTAAAGGCGAAGGCAAAAGCGGCGTTCCGCCACATCCATTCCCCTTGTGCTGCGGGCAGGTGGAGAGCCAGTGAGCCAAGTATAGCGCAGCTCCGAAGGCTCCAGCGGACAGGAGTCTGCGAGTCCCAGGGAGGAGAAGTGAGCCGTCCATCTCAGCAGGGAGCCGAATGCTGGCCTCTACAACAGGGGGGCGAAGACCACCAGAACAGCTGGCCCCTGCAAGTGGTGTTACTGTGGCTTGCAGGAAAGTAGGGAAGGCTTCCTGGAGGAGGCCGTGCTTAGCTAGGCCTTGAAGGACGATCAAAGTTCTAGGCAAAGAAGACGACAGTCCAGGCAGTGGGAGCAGGGCCTAGAGGTTTGGAAGGGAGGAAAAGAATGGGAGTAGGAAGGTGTGTAGTCTTGGAGTCACTGTAGAGAGCGGCATTCCTGGGGAGGGGGAGGAATGCAAAGTTCCATGCTCAGACTCTTGCTTTCCCGTTCTGGTCCCTTTGTCCTCCTGAGGAGACCTTGCTAAGTTGTCCTCAGCTACAAGAAGAGGTTTCTTTCGACCGAAGAAAACATTCCTCCATGCCCCTTTCCCATCCCTCTGGGCTCAAGCTGGTGTCAGGCCCCTTCATGGCTACCCTGGACATTCTGTTCTAAGGTGGCCACGATGCCCTTTTCAGGAGTATCAAGTGGCAGTCCAGGAGGATCTTGTTTCCAGAAGGCCTGTAGAGCTGCCTAGGAACTAGGAAAAAAGAGACCCTACCACGCCAGTCAGTCTCTCCAGGAAGAGTTTGAGAGGATCTCAATTGTAGGATCCAAAGCCCCAACCTTCAGGAACATTGATTGGATAAACAAATGCAGAACCAAGGAGTTTCAATCCATTCTTGTCTGACTGAGCCCAGACGTCCTGAGGAGGGCAACCCAAGGCCCTAGCATAGCTGGTACCAGGATCCAAGGCCTCTGGGATGACAGCTTGAATCCCAAATCATTCTCATCCCTTTTCTAGTTGGCAGGGAAAACATCTCCAGTCCCCCCCTCCCCTGGCACTCTTGCTGTGCGTGGAGATGGGTTTCCCATCCTGAGGAAAGTTTTGCCCTGTGTTTGGGGGGGCAGCAGACACTGTCTTCACAACTCTTGGGTAGGTGGGAGAAAGTGTGATAGTTGGCCAAAGCCACACAGCTGGGAGAGGCAAACCAGGTCTCAAACCCTTTGGTGAGGACTTTGCAGGTCCTTACCTCCTGGGGTACTGGGTACTGAGTGTGGTCTGTTAAATTCTGGAGATATGGGGTCTTGTCTCCTAATTGGCTCTGATACCATCCTGCCACTTCAGGTTTGTTCTGTGGTCAAGGAGCTTGAGGCAAAGGCCCTCTTCTATGCTCATAGCCAGAATGGGGACTGTGTGGTGGCCTATATTTAAGGGACCCTGTGTATGGGTGAGTGCTGGATACATCCTCCGCTTCATGTTCTGGGCAGCCAATCCAGACAAGGAAGTGCAAAATGGCCCCACTAGAAGGGTGTGAACCCTATCTAGGATGACTTTCTTATAAGACACTTGGGGCACATGGGGTCCAGCTGAGCCAAGAAAGCAGGATTCCCAGTACCCAATTCAGGGCTTTCTACTACCCCAGGCTGTACAGGAGTGGACTTGGCCATGAAAATGATCCCTGTTGGCCATAAGACAGAATGGGCGCTGTCTTCTGACTACCTTGCTCAGGTGTAAAATGGGGAGCTCAGCAGGAGCCACTAGGAATGGCAAAATCTTCCCTTGGGTCCTGAGACTATTCTAGGCCTTGTGCACATTGCATTTAAGAAGAGTGCTTTGAGAAGCTGCAGAATCGGCTCTGCTTTTGAAGGGCATCTTTCCTTGGGCCCATTACTCACACAACGCTTTTTTTCCCCCCTAAAAACAAAAGTCCAGAATTATTCCAAAGTCAGGTGTCAGTAACTAGGTCTCTGCCCCGCCCACCGCTACCACTAGCCCATCCGGGATGGGCCTGTCTTCCAACCCTGAGGCAGTAACCACCTGACCTCTAGTGGCGAGAGGGAGGAACTGCACCTCCCCGGCCCGCCGAGCTCGGGCCGTGCATGTCCTGCCCTTTGTTCCGTCTCAAACCAAGTGAACCTCCCAATGCATGGACTCTGGCTGTCGTCGACGCAGACTCTCGTGCACTGCTTAACTGTTTTGCTACCATGTGACGGCTGCAGAAAGTGTCCTCAAACTGCAGCCTCACCCAAAATTTTTGTACTTTTCGTCTGGCCTTCCCAAAGGTGTCCTTTTTAAGTCTTATTAATATTTATAATGGCATATAATCCAAAGTAAATGGAAATGTCATATTGCAATATTGATGTGGGATTCATTTTAGCAGATTTGGAGGATGAATGGCTGGTTGAGGGGAAGGCTACTTACTGGAGCTTTCCTCTTAAGAACCCACTGGAGGCATGCTGCTGTTACAGTTGGGGAAACTGAGGCCCAGGAACATGAACATATAGCCAAAACTCATACTCCAGCCTTGCAAGACTTTGCATAGCCAGACCAATACACCTGACCTGTTGGCATCTGCGTGTGTGTCCTGACCACACACAGAATGAAATGTGGGAAAGTGGCAAGCAAAATGACTGGGCAGAATCAAAGACATGAATAAAAAGGATTACTGGGCACCAGGAGGAGAAGGGGCTAAGACCTGAGAATGAGGAGGGTATGAATAAGGAGATAGTGAAGGTGGCCCAATAGCTCAGTCTATAATCTTAGCTACTTGGAAAGCAGGGACGGAGGATTATGGTTTTGTCAGCCAGGGCAGGAAAGTTGAAACTTCATGTCAATGACTGAGTGCAGTAGCACGGGCCTGACATCCTCAGTGACACAGGGAAGCCTAAGTAGGAGGATCACAGCCAAGCAGAAACCAAGACCTTACTTCAGAATTAACCAATGGAAAAAGGGGCTGGAGATGTGGCTCATACGGCACAGCACCCACTTTCCAAGTATGAGACTTGAGTACTCCAGCACTAGAAACAAAGAGAAACCATTATTTTGTGTGTGGGAAGGAGGAACAAAGGGACTAAAAATCAGGTGGGATTGGGCATCATGATACACACCTATAATCCCAGTTGTCCAGAGGCTGAGGCAGCAGGAGCAAGAGTTCAGGCCAGCAAGACTTAAAACAGCAAGACCCTGTTTAAAAAATCAGACCCAGTTTTTGCTGGGCACTGGTGGCTCACGCCTGTAATCCTAGCTACTCAGGAGGCTGAGTTCTGAGGATGGCAGTTTCAAGCCAGGCTAGGCAGGAAAACTCTGTGAGACTCATCTCCAATAAACCACTAGAAAACGGGAAGTGGCACTGTGGTAGAGCACTCACTTTGAGCTGAAGAGCACAGGGAAAGCACCCAGGCCCAGAGTTCAAGCTCCATGGTGGACAAAAACAAACAACAGATAATTCCTAGTTACCCATCTGGTTATCCCAGAGTTGAAACCACAGTTAAGCACAGAGCAGGACAGCAGCAAGAATTTCTTGAACAAGTGGATAAAATCTGCTGGCCAGACATTTGCAGAGAGCCAAAGCAGTGTGTCTGGGGCACTGGTTCTGATAGTGTTGGGCCCAAACATATGCTCCCAAAACTGGAGTACAGAACCACTGGTTTACTCTGAAAGACTGTGTCAAAGTGCTGGTGGCTCATGTCTAATCCTAGCTATTCAGAAGGCTGAGATTTGAGGATGGATCCTGGCTCGAAGCCAGCACAAGAAAAGAAAGTCTGAAAGACTCCTATTTCCAATTAACGAGCAAAAAGCCAGAAACAGCTGTGGCTCAAGTGATAGAGCTTTCATTAACCCTGAGCAAAAAAGCTAAGGGAGAGCATGACCCCACACACTCTTATTTGGAGATGTGGTGCTGGAGACACGGGGCTGGTGATCCAAGTGGCCTCCCCAGAATGAACTTACTGCAGGGTAGGAATCAGAAAGCAGAGAAAATAACATCTCTCAAGGGTCTTGGGTTTCCCCCTACAGCTCTCTGAATCTTCCTGTGTCCCCTCCTCTCTCTGCAGGCTCATGGGCTCTTTTTAAACAGCCTTACTAAGGTGGGTATAACTGATACATTAATTATCAATATGCAGTGTTTGAATATACACAATGACCATGAGACCTGCCAGCACCCCATCAATAAATACACATATCAAACACCTCCACCTCCCAGTTTTCTTGGAGAGGGTTAAAAGATGCAAACCTCAGCTATGTTGAAGTGCATAATATTATAAACACTGTTGTACAGCTCATCTCTGGAATAAATCAGCAGAAAGGACACTATATACCATTTTCCCCACCCCTCACACAAGCACCACTGTAATCTTGGCTTTGGAAAGTCTGATTATTACAAATCCTTCAAATGAAGCCGTGTCTGTCAGCATAAGCCAGTGTAACTGGCTTAGTTCATTAGCATAGTGTCCTCCAGGCCTATCTACATTGTGACAAAAGGCAACATTTTTTTTGGGGGGGTCCAGTTGTGGGGCCTGAACTCTGGGCCTGGGTGCTGTCCCTCAGCTCTTCAGCTCAAGGCTAGCGCTCTACCACTTGAGCCACAGCACCACTTCCGGCTTTTTTCTTTTTGCCTCATGCATGCAAGGCAAGCACTCTACCACGGAGCCACCTTCCCAGCCACAACACTTTTTTTTTTTTTAAATTGGGCTGAATGACCCTTCATTCAGCACAACTGCTTTTCCCTTTTTTCCGCTGATGGCACTGAAGTTATAGCAGCTTATCTGGGTCTGGGTCCAGCACCATCTGAACCAGTGCCTCAGACACACTGCTTTGGCTCTCTGCAAATGTCTGGCCAGCAGATTTTATCCACTTGTTCAAGAAATTCTTGCTGCTGTCCTGCTCTGTGCTTAACTGTGGTTTCAACTCTGGGATAACCAGACAGGTAACTAGGAATTATCTGTTGTTTTTGTCCACCATGGGGCTTGAACTCTGGGCCTGGGTGCTCCCTACGTATATTTGTTAACAGATTTAATCCACTTGTTAAATAAATTCTTACTGGAAGCCTGCTCTGTTTGGCTCTGGCTTGGGCCCGGTAGGGGACAAACCAGACAGATGTGGTCCCTGCGGTCATGAAGGGGAGTGAGGAGTCACGGTCTGTGATCTGTCAGTACACAGTGATGGCTCAGTGGCTTTTCAGTCTGCCTCTCCACGGCCACCTAGGAACATTGTCAGGGCCCCTTAGCTCAGATTTTTAGGAGAGAAATGAGTCGATTGAAGTTGACTCCTCCTTGGGTCAAGGGGGAGGAGTGACAATGACACTTGAAACCATAGTTGGGGACAAGACAGTCACACACTGCTTTCACACCAAGTCCCCAAGCCAGCAGCAAAAGACGAGTGCCATCCAAAGAAAAGGGATAGATGCCAAAAAGCAGTGTCCTGATACTCAGAAACCATCTCAACAGCAAAGAACAGCCAATCACTAAAAACAAACACCAAAACAAGGAAACGACCCAACGGCTCACACGGAGCCCATGATTTCCACATGGCCCCTCTAAGGTCAGGGAGCTATGGCTGCAACTTTTCCCAGTATCAGGATTTGAACTCCAGGCTTTGTGCTCTCAGCTTTTTTGTAAATCACAGCTGCACTCTACGACTCAAGCCTGTGACTCCAGCCAGCTTTTCCCTCTGTCATTTTGGAGATGGGAGTCTCACACTGGTCTTCCAGGCTACTTTCAAACCTCAATCCTTCAGATCTCTGCCTGAGTACCTACGATTACAATGATGAGCCAACAGTGCCAAACTAGCCATTTCTCCATTTGTTATTGTTGGTTGTGGGGCTTGAATTCTGGGCTTGGGCACTGTCCTTGTACTTGGGTGCTGTCCCTGAGCTCTTTTGTGTTCAAGGCTGGTGCTCTACCACTTTGATCCCCAGCTCTACTTCCAGTTTTTGAGTAAATTGGACTCATGGGCACTGTGGCTCAAGTGGTAGAGCACTAGCCTTGAGCTGAAGAGCTCAGGGACAGCGCCCAGACCCAGAGTTCAGGCCCCATGACTGGACTCAACAAAAAAAAAGGAAAAGCCGGGGGCAGGTGGGGTGGGCTGGGCTGGGAAGGTGGCTCAGTGGTAGAGTGTTTGCCTTGCATGCATGAGGCCCTGGGTTCGATTTCTTAGCACCACAGAAGCAGAAAAAGCCAAAAGTGGTGCTTGTCTCAAGTGGTAGAGCACTAACCTTGCGCAGAAGAACTGAGGGGACAGCGCCCAGGCCCAGAGTTCAGACCCCACGACCAACAAAAAAAAGAAAAAGCCAGAAATGGCACTGTGGCTCAAGTGGTAGAGTGCTAGCCTTCTGCAAAAGCAGGTCAGGAATAGTGCCCAGGCCAGCCGAGTTCAAGCCCTAGGACTAGCATGAACACATGCACGTGCACACACACACACACACACACACACAGACTTTTCTGCACAGGCTGGCTTTGAGTTGTGATTCTACCTGTCTCAACCTCCTAAATAGGATTAAAGGAGTTGAGCCGCCAGTGCCATTAAAAAGTTTTTAATATTTCTATCACACCATACACGAAACAGATTCTGCCTAATTCTAGGTCTAGATAGGAACCCTTTCTTTTATTTGAGACAGGGTCTCATTGTGCAAAACCTTCTGCATGTAACATAGGCATAGCACTTACCTCAAAGGAAAGACTTGCTTGATTAACATTCCTGAGGTCCTGGGTTTGAGCTCCTTTGCTCAAGTAAGAGGAAAGAAAAAAGTATATTAAAACAGAGTGAGGGCTGGGAAGGTGACTCAGTGGTAGAGCGCTTGCCTTGCATGCCTGAGGCCCTGGGTTCGATTCCTCAGCACCACATAAAAAAAAAGGTGGAAGTGGCGCTGTGGCTCAAGTGGTGGAGCGCTAGCCTTGAGCTGAAGAGCTGAGGGACAGCGCCCAAGCCCAGAGTTCAGGCCCCATAACTGGACCAAAAAAAAAAAAAGTGATAGTAGCAATTACAACTCCAAAAGCAGACTGTTCCTAAAACACCTCCTCCTACAGATCAGAAAGAAAATGACCACCTAACCAAAATAATCAAGTGGATATCTAACAAAGAGGAATATTTCAACATATTAAAAAGTCATCAAGGAAATTAAATGTTACCAAATCAAATCTTGAATTAAATCCATTTACACACATAAAAGAATGGCTGTGCCAAGTACCAGTGGCTTACGCCTGTAATCCTAGCTACTCAGGAAGCTGAGATCTGAGGATCACGGTTCAAAGCCAGCCCAGGCAGGAAAGACTATGAGACTATCTCCAATAAACCACCAGAAAGCCAGAGGAAGTGGCACTGTGGCTCAAGTGGCAGAGCACTACCTCCCACCACCCACTTAATTCCTTTAATATACATACAACATAAATGCATACCAAAACGTCCAAGAATGTTTACGTGTGTGTGTGTGTGTGTGTGTGTGTGTGTGTGTGTGTGTCCTGGGGCTTGAGTTTGGGGCCTTGGCACTCTAAGCTTTCTGCTCAAGATTAGCACTCTAGGCCTGGGAAGGTAGCTCAGTGGTAGAGTGTTTGCCTTGCATGCATGAGGCCCTGGGTTAGATTCCTCAGCACCACATAAGCAGAAAAAGCTGGAAGGGGCACTGTGGCTCTAGTGGTAGGGTTCTAGCCTTGAGCTGAAGAGCTGAGGGACAGCGCCCAGGCCCTGAGTTCAGGCCCCAGGACTGGCAAAAGAAAAAGAAAAAAAGAAAAAGTAAAACATCAACGGCATACACATAGGACCATTTCTCTACATTTTCATAAAGCACAATTAGCATTTCTTAACAATTTTATCTTCCATCTCCTTGTTCTGTTTTGGTCCTGAGCTCAAAGGTTTATTGCTCTCACTCAGATTTTACAATTATGGCTAGAATTTACTGGGCTTGAACTCAGGGCTTGGGCATTGTCCTTGTGCTTCTTTTGTTCTAGGCTAGATAGCACTCTACAGCTTGAGCCACAGTTCCACTTCTAGCTTTCTCTAAACAGTTAATTGGAGGTTAAGTATCTTTTAGACTTTCCTGCCCCGGCTGGTGTCAAACTATGACCTTCAGATCTCTGCTCAGAGTAAGCAGGATTACAGCTGATCTCTTTTCAACATTGTTTTACTGGAGAAATGGGCTAATTAAAATAGAAAAGCAAGCCAGAATCTTTCCTTATCTCCTCCCCCCAAAAGCAATGGTTACTCTCTAGGACACCCCGAGTTTTAGCTATTTGCTAGTTAATGGACAATAATCTCACAGGATTGCCTGGCCTGAGTAGCTTTCAAACAGAAATCCACAGATGTCAGCCTTCTGAATACTAGTATTATAGATATGAGCTTTTACATCTCCTTAATGGTTAAGATTTTACTAATCATTTTTCTGGTAGAGGAATAGTCAAGTCTGAATTTCTTATTACTTTTTAATATTTTATATTTTAAATACACAGTGCAGTTAAGCCAGAGAAACATGTTTGCATTTTGCTTTTTTTTTCGGGGGGGAGGGGAGGGCCGGGGGGGGGTGTCTGGTCGTGGGGCCTGAACTCTGGGCCTGGGCACTGTCCCTCAGCTCTTCAGCTCAAGGCTAGTACTCTACCACTTGAGCCACAGCGCCACTTCCAGCTTTTACTGTGTATGTGTTGCTGAGGGATTGAACCCAGGGCCTCAAGCATGCAAGGCAAGCGCTATTGAGCCACCTTCCCAGCACTGCATTTTGCTTTTTTTTCAAGCTGGGCACCACTGGCTCACACCTGTAATCCTAGCTACTCAGGTGGCTAAGATCTAAGGATTGCAGTTCAAAGCCAGCCCAGGCAGGAAAATCCATGAGATTCTTACCTACAATATACCACCAGAAAACCGGAAGTGGCGCTGTGGCGCTGCAGCTCAAGTGATATAATGCTCACCTGGAGCTGAAGAACTCAGGGACAGCCCCAGGGTAAGTTTAAGCCCCGTGACGAACAACAAAATACATTTTGGGGCTGGGAAGGTGGCTCAGTGGTAGAGTGCTTGCTTCGCATGCATTATGTAAGTAGAAAGATAGAAAGAGCCCGAAGTGGTGCTGTGGCTCAAGTGGTAGAGCGCTACCCTTGAGCTGAAGAGCTGAGGGACAGCACCCAGGCCCAGAGAGTTCAAGCCCCACAATCGACAAGACAAAAAAAAGTATTTTTTTGTTTATGTGCTACTGAAGAATTGAACCCAGGGTTCGATGCATACTAGGCAAGCATTCTACCACTGAGCCACAATCTGAGCCAGGAGTATGCAAGCTTGAATTTATGGACCTACCCTTGCTAGGCAGGTGTTCTACCTTAAGCCACCCCACCATACCTTTCTGTGCTGGCTATTTTTTTTGGGGGGGGTGTCTGGTCAGGGGGCCTGGCTTTTCTTCCTTTTTGCTTATGTGGTGCTGAGGAATCGAACCCAGGGCCTCAGGCATGCAAGGCAAGCGCTCTACCACTGAGCCACCTCTCCAGTCCTATGTGCTGGTTATTTTTGAGATAGAACCTCACATCTGGGCCAGCCTGGACTACGATTATTCCTCACATTGTCGGGAGGATAGGGGTGCACCACTGTGCCCTGCATTTGGTGTTATTTTTTTAAGATAGGCTCAAGACAGCAATCTTTGGATTTCTGCTTCCCAAGTAACTAGGATTACAGGATTGAGCTATCACACCCATTTTCTTCTTTTGTTCTTAAGTTTATATAAAGGCAGGAGCCAGTGGCTTGCACCTGTAATCCTAGCTAGTCAGGAGGATGAGATCAGGGTTCAAAGCCAGCCCAGGAAGGAAAGACTCTTAATCTCCAATAAACCAGCAGAAAACCAGAAGTGGCTCTATGGCTCAAGTGGTAGAGTGCTCACCTTAAGCTGAAGAGCTGAGGGACAGAGCCCCGACCAACCTCCCCTCCCCCCACCAAAATTACATTAAAACCAAATTCTAAGTAGGTATTTACAACTATAGATGTGCCATTACTGGAGAGGGCAATTTAGGGGCTGAAGTGAGTCAAACTAATCAATCCTTCAACATCAAAAAGATCTTTGTAGGAAACCTGTAAACCACCTACAGCTCAGAGGCATGAGTGTCCAGGGAATGCTGGGAGTTGCTGCCTAACTACAAAATCTCAAAGGATAAATCAAGACGGAAAAGAATGTTCCCGAACATGGCTGACCCTGCCCAAGTAGTACAAATACACACAGAGAACCTTTGGGAATCTAGAAATCTACCATCAAGGAGCAAATTCTCTTTAAAGAAAAACCAATTTTCTGCCCTCCTTTAGGCCTGTACCTGTATCTACAACAGTGAGCAGATTATGAGAGCCAATAAAGGGTGATCCTCAAAGCAGTTATTTTTTTGATCAATCATGGGGCTTGAACTCATGGCCTGGGCACTGTCCCCAAGTTTTTTTGCTCAAGGCTAGCGCTCTACTACTTTTGAGCCACAGTGCCACTTCCAGTTTTTTAGTTATTTGGAGACAGCCTAATGGGGACTTGGCCCAGACTGATTTCGAACTGTGATACTCAGATCCCAGCCTCCTAACTAGCTAGGATTACAGGTTTGAGCCACCAGTGCCCAACTACTTATCAATGTTATTTCCAGTATTTCCACCAACATATGGTAGCTCACAGCTCAAGAGTCAAGAGAACTAAGCCAGAAACCACAGGTGTGAACCATCACAGCTGAGCTTACATCTTTCAAGTCTACGCATCAGGCATTAGTGTTCAGTGTGGCACAAGTCTAAAATACTTTGCCTTCTGTAAATGGTTTAAAACTGCCACAGCCAGGTACTGGTAGCTCACGCTTGTAATTCTAGCTTCTTATGACACTGAGATATGAGGATCAAGGTTTGAAGCTAGCCTAGGCAAGTGAGTCTGAGACTCATCTCCAAGCAACCAGCAAGAAGCTGGAAATGGAGCTCTGGCTCAAGTGGTAAAGTGCTAACCCTGAGAGAAAAACTAAGGGACCAAAGGCTTAGTATTAGTTCACAAATTTACAAATCTCTTCAATTCTGGCCTTAAATGGCTACACACAGAAGTTAACCGAAGAATCTTAATACAACTGTTTCCAGCTCTATGGTGAAAAGACAATTCTCAAAAACATTCTTCAAACGGCTTACACAACTGACGATAAAACCTACAAAACCACTCACCGGTTGGATCTTTTACAATTTTTCTAGGCTACTAGGATCTCAAACCTGGACTATATTTGTTCATGCCATTTAAAAAAGTCAAGTGTGGGGCTGGGAAGGTGGTTCAGTGGTAGAGTGCTTGCCTTGAATGCATGCATGAGGCCCTGGGTTTGACTCCTCAGCACGACATAAGCAGAAAAAGCCAGAAGTGGAACTGTGGCTCAAGCAGCAGAGCACTACCCTTGAGCTGAAGAGCTCAGGGTCAGTGCCGAGGCCCAGAATTTAGGTCCCATGACTGACAAAAATAGTCAAGTGTGGAGAAGAAACACTTACCAACTGAATACTGTGTTCCCTTCCCATTCCCAGAGAGGAAAATATTTTCTGACATGCAATACCTGTACCTTACACACACAAAATTCAATTAAACAGAAATATTGAGTATTTACTACAGCAAAGAAAGAACTTGTTCAAAAGTAAACTGGCTTTGCAAACTTCAGGTGTATGTCCATGTTAACATAAGACCAGTATAGGAGACATAAAGCAAGTATGCACATGGTGATACATAAACTAACTCTGGAAGAAACTACTTATGCATACATTTCTGGTAAGAAGGAACACTGGGAATGGACTTCAGTATTTTCTGGGAATATACCATTTTACTTCAGCCCAAGAATTCAGCCTGATTGGTTGCACCCAAAACTCCATGGCAGAAAATGATTCATAATTACACCTGTGTTAAATACACATGTTATACTTTAATGATTAACATAAATACTGTGTTAACTGGCTTGGAAAACAGGACATGTAATAGACTGACTTAAATTACTCAGTATTCTTCACAACCAGATTACAAGCAATGTTTTTTTCTTTTTTTCCAAAATATACATCTTGAGGAAACACAAATGATTTTTGGAACGGGGTATATCTTTCACATTCAGACAAACATAATACTGTCAATATGTTTGGACTAGAGATTTTATTTTAGAAGTATAAAGGATGGAGGCGCAATGTATTTGGCATTTTTCATTTAGGTTTGTTTTATTTAAGTTTAATGTTAATTCCATGCTGTGTTTCAGTAAGAACAATACAGATTCTGTATCTGTGGCTCCAGTCAGATATCCAGTAGTACAAATTAGCTTCAAGTTACACATACTGAACAAAAGAGGTTGAGCGAGCGAAGGAAAGAAGGGAGGAAGGAAGGGAAGGAGGGGAGGGAGGGAAGGAAGGAGGGAAAGAGAAAGAGGGAGAGAGGGAGGGAAAGAGGGGAGAGGGAAGAAGAAACAAAGAACTGAACACGCATGCAGGCTTCTCCATACCACCTTCAATGCTAACCTGCTTCGGAGGGAGAGAAAAAGTAGGCAAGAATGAGCAGCCACGGACTGTTGAACTGTTACCAGCACTCAACTTTTCAGCCAACACTTCAGCAGAGTTTGAAACACTTTTTACAGCAAAACCATTGCAACAAACTCCCCCCAAAACAATCTTTAACCACTTCAAGTTAACGCCCAATTAAATTTAAACATTGGTATAAAATTCGATTTAAACAATTAGAAAAAGGAAAAATGATTCACATATGCCTCTATAGTGTGATCAATCTCTTTTATAAGATGCATCACCTAGAAGTCTAATGGCTTTCAAATGGAATTTCCATTTCTAATGATCTTGCCACACCTGGCATGGAGACAGTACAGTAATGCTGAAAAAGCCTCTACACAGTCCTGTTAGTGTCTTAAAGAACCTAAAAGCTGGGACCAGTAAAATCCACAGAAATTCACTCTTGCCTTTAAGAACTTTTGAAAACTGTTTAAAAAAAAAAAAAAAACCAACAGGGCAGGAACCTAAATTCTGAGACCAAATGTGAAAGTCAGATTTCATGGTTCTCAGTGACAATGGGGACTTTCCAAGGGCAGGGTGGGGAGGAGTGGGGTGGTCAGAGATGGTTTCTCTTGTTGGCTTTTATGTCTCACTGATTTTCATCTTCCACATCCTGCAGCGCTTCCTTATTCTGCTCTTCACCTGTGAGGAGGAAGACAAAATTCCATCAGACTTGACTATTAAGCTATAGTAGTCATATAGATGTTCTGAAAGCATGAAGATTTCTTCTTTTGGCTAAATTGCTATTAAATACAGACAGGCAAAGAACTTCAATCATCCTTGACATCTGAGATGCTTAAACCAAGAAGGCCTGCTGATCACAATCCTGATATATATCAAGTCAAAAACCAAAAACTGATGCTAAATAAGCTCTTTAAAGTACACAGCCAGGGTATCCATATTCTTAAAATGATTTTCAAGCTTTCATGTAGATCCTGGATCAGATACCCTTTTCAATAACCTCCTCAAGAACCAAGTTTCTGGTTTTTTGTTTGAACAAAATCTAATTTACTTACAAGCTCATTATAAGAAATGCTTCAATAAAATTGAACTGATTAGTAAAGTGCTGCACAGGAGTTTCTATGTATCCTGCTGTTGTAAATGAACATTTAATATTTTGTTTTTTGACCTACCATATAGCAAACTCAAACCAGATTTCTCATTTCAGAAGGAAACAGCATGCTTAAAGTAAACCAGACCATTGAGGTTATTAAAGAAGAGCATTTGGACCAGTTTTCTCATGCTCTCTCTCTTTTCTCTTTGAATTTAACAAGTAACTAGCCTAGGGAATTTCAACCACACTAGGACATGCAACAAAAAGCCAATCTTTGGAGGGTCTTCTACCTGCTAATAAGCATTAACCAAAGCAGCCGAAATGAAGCATGCAAAGGCCTTTGCTAAGATAGTAAAACAGGTAAAAATCATAGTCTTTCTTGTACTTGCACCACACTTAACAATTCCTTGTAGTTACTAGTTTGAATCAAAATAAATAAATTAACCAGGAGTTGGGAAAAGAGCTCAGAGTTAGAGTATGTATTTAGCATGCACAAGGCTCTGTGCTCCAATCTCTGCACTGCATAAAAAATAATACACATACACAGTAAGTGCTAAACCACAAATTTAAGAAAAAATTTAAAATAAGCCCAACAATCATGTAAGAGTTCAGCTGACAACCTACCCAATTCATTCATAATGCCTGTTAAATTATTCAATTGGGATGTTCAACACTAAGACTGGCTTCCTAAATGTGAAATACACTGAAGCCAGCTTTCAAGCAATCTAAGTATCTTGGTGTTACAAGCAGGAAATGTCATAGCATTAAGGATTAAGTAAAGATAGTTTTAAAATTACTTCTGTGACACATATATTTAGATTAATATGACTCTTAAAAAGTTAAAGCACTCATTTCTAACTTACAATACAGAGACATGCAAAGACAAAAACAACCATTTATGAAGGAAAGAAAGACACCAAGTGTTCCCCAAAGAACAATAATAGATTCAGGCTAAGAACACATCATTCACTCTCAAAAGACTTTCAACAGGAATACACTGCCACAATAAGCTACAATATAGCACTATAACACACTAATTCACTCCTAAGCAACCATTATATGTGGCAAAAGTCCCAAGTAACTTTGGCACGAAAATCACATAAATACATCTTCACACAAGTCACACCCAAATAGACAAAGGCAGGGTAGCAGGCCATTGATGTTTTAGAAAGTTTTTAGCACCTTGGAATGTAGAACAGGCAGTTTTGTAAGCAACGGGATGATAATATGCAGGCATGATTAGTGAAGAACCAAAACTAAAAGCAGAATTCACTGTGCCATGATAATGACTTACAAAGTAGATTTTAGGAAAGGAAGAGTTGGATTTTCCTTTAGGAATCTATTGCAAGGAGAAAGGGAGGGAGAACAATCATATGAAAAGCAACATTACCAGAAAAATCAACACAGCAGGACAAAAGAAAACATCAATGATACAGGGAAGTTAAGATTTTTCTTTGTGTGTGTGTGCGCAGCCAAGGAGCCTTGAACAAGGCCTCTATAACTGTCTCTGAGCTTTTGTGCTCAAAGTTAGCACTCTACCACATAAGCCACAATTCCACATCTGACTTTCTAGCATAGTTAATTGGAGGTAAGAGTCTCAAGGACTTTCTTGACCATGATGGCTTTGAACTGTGATCCTCACTCACATCAACCTCAGGCATAAGCAACCTAGCCAGATTTTGGTCTTTTTTAACTGCACAAATACTGCAACGATACATAGGAAAGAGAAAAAAAGGTTTCCCTAAGTATTTCTTTACCCATTATTTCTAGATTTTGGTGAAGAACAAGCAGAGACAGTGTACATTTCCACCATGGCCTTATGTATGAAAGTCCATTTACTGGTTAGAGAAAAGGACCAAATACACTCAAAAGAGTACTGATCTCTTGGGGCTGGGAAGGTGGCTCAGTGGTAGAGTGCTTGCCTTGCATGCATGAGGCCCTGGGTTCAATTCCTCAGCACCACATAAAAAAAAAGCCAGAAGTGGCGCTGTGGTTCAAGTGGTAGAGTGCTAGCCTTGAGCTGAAGAGCTGAGGGACCGTGCCCAGGCCTAGAGTTCAGGCCCCAGGACCGGAACCCCCCCCCAAAAAAACAAACAAACAAGAGTACTGATCTCTCAAAATAAACAAAATGGGACAGATATTTTCAACACAAAGACATAAAAGTATGTAGGCAAACCACATATATTTCCTCCATTATTTCCACCTATAGAAATCCTAACCCTATTTTCATAGGAAAATCATTAAAAAATTACTTGTCAATAAAAACATGAGCTAAGTACCCTTAACCTAAATGAAAGTAACATTCTAAAAAACTGTACAGTCTATGACTGCAGTTCTTTCATACTAAGCACTGAATATACAACAAAAACAATTCAAAGTGGTGCTATGGCTCAAGTGGTAGGTAAAGCATTTGCCTTGAGCTCAGAGACAGCACCCAGGCCCCCAAGTTCAAGCCCTACAATCAACAAAAAAAAAGGTGCCAGGTGCAGGTGGCTCATGCCTGTAATCCTAGCTACTCAGATACTCAGGAGACTGAAATCTGAGTATCACAGTTCAAAGCAAGCCCTGGCAGGAAAGTGAGACTCTTATCTCCAATTAACAATCAAAAAGCCAAAAGTGGCACTGTGGCTAAGTGGTAGAGCACTGGCCTTGAGCTGAAGACGTCAAAAAAATTTTTTTAAATAAATGTAGTACATTTTCAATAAAACAATGTCTTAGTATTCACAACAATTATAGTATATTCAGGCAAGTTTCAGTTAATTTCACTAGAATTTTAAAAAAAATCTTTTTTTTCCACTAAGCTTTCATGCTTCTTCACTGTGCTAAAAAAATAAACTAGAAGTATTTACTAAATATTAAATTAAAATTTAGTCTTTAACCAACATCAGTCTTTTAGACTGAATTAAGTACTAAAGCTTAAACTTAGTTTCTCTAGAAATAAAACTGGGAGTCTTTAATTCCTATATCCTGTGAGGTGGGAGAGAAATGTTTCTCTTTTTGTATTTCTCCCTACTTTAACCCTGTTACACTAAAATAAATCCCAACTAAACCTTCCACAACAACAAAATGCCAGGTGCTGGTGGCTCACACCGGTAATCCTAGATAGATAGATACTCAGCAGTCTGAGATCTGAGGATCATAGTTCAAAGCCAGCTCCCCCCTACTTCTCAAGGGAAGTCCGTGAGACTCTTTATCTCCAATAAACCACTAGAAAATCAGAAGTGGCGCTGTGGCTCAAGTGGCAGAATGCTCACCTTGAGCTGAAGAGCTGAGGAACAGCGCCCAAGCCTAGAGTTCAAGCCCCACAACCAACCAACCAAAAAAAGTTCTAGAATTAAAGAAACATATAAACATCTTTGTAGGAAGTAGTTTAAGCCAGGTACAGGTAGCTAAGCCTATAATCCTAGCTATTCAGGAGGCCTACCGGAGGACTGAAGTTCAAAGCTGACTAAATTTGTCTTATCCCCCATTAATCAGCAAAAGCCCACAACTGGAGGTATGGTTTAAGTGGGACAGGCACCAGCTATGAGTGAAAAAGCCAGGAGTTCAAGGTACCAAGTTCCAGCACCAATATGGACACCATATGTATGTATGCATTTGTGTATGCATTAATGTAGTTTAAAGATGAGCCGTTTCATAAAACCATGTAACAAAGATATTTTTGTGTTTGTGTAAGTTCCAGGGCTTAAAAACTCAGGACCTAAGTGCTGTCCCTGAGCTTTTTTTACTCAAGGCTGGTGCTTCACCAGTTGAGCCACAGCTCCACTTTCTTTTTTTTTTTGTCAGTCGTGGGGCTTGAACTCTGGGCCTGGGCGCTGTCCCTCAGCTCTTCAGCTCAAG
>NW_012267247.1:6766856-6771735 GCF_000151885.1 Dipodomys ordii
GCTGTCCCTCAGCTCTTCAGCTCAAGGCGAGCGCTCTGCCACTTGAGCTACAGCGCCACTTCCGGTTTTCTGGTGGTTTATTGGAGATAGGATTCTCACAGTCTTTCCTGCCCGGGCTAGCTTTGAACCTCGATCCTCAGATCTCAGCCTCCTGAGCAGCTAGGATTACAGGCGTGAGCCACCAGCGTCCGGCTCACAGCTCCACTTTCACCTTTTTGTTTTTAACTAGTTTACTGGAGATAGGAGTCTCATAGACTTTCCTGTCCAGGCTGGCTTCGAACAGTGATCCTCAGACCTCAGCATCCTGAGTAGTTAGGAATCCAAGCATGAGCTTTTTGTAGTTAATTGGATAAAAGAATCACTCGAAAAAGGCTTTTCCAGGTGTGGTGCCAGTGGCTCTCACCTGCAGTTCTAGCTACTCAGGCTGAGATCTGAGGATCTCGGTTCAAAGCTAGCTCCAGCTAGGAAAGTCCATGACTCTTTTTTTTTTTTTGGTCCGGTCGTAGGGCCTGAACTCTGGGCCTGAGCACTGTCCCTCAGCTCTTCAGCTCAAGGCTAGCACTCTACCACTTGAGCCACAGCGCCACTTCCGGCTTTTTTTTTCTGCTTATGTGGTGCTGAGGAATCGAACCCAGGGCCTCATGCATGCAAGGCAAGCGCTCTACCACTAAGCCACCTTCTCAGCCCTCCATGAGACTCTTATTTCCCATTAACCACTCAAAAACTGGAAGTGGCGCTGAGGGCTTGAGCCTTGAGCACAAAGAAGCTCAAGGACAGCATCCTGGTCCCAAATACAAGCCCCACAACCAAAAAACAAAAAGTCTTTTCCTGCCCAGGCTGGCTTTGCAATCCTCAGATTTCAGCATCCTGAGTAGCTAAGATTATAGGTGTGAGCTACCAACAACTGGCTACTTCTGGCCTTTTCACGGTTAATTAGAAAAAGTATCTCACAGACTTTCCTACAGAGATTGGCTTTGAACAGTAATCCTCAGATCTTAGCATCCTGCGTGGCTGAGTGGCCATAAATCCCTGGCACTGGGTATCACATACATACAGAAAAGTATTTTACTCCAGATAATATTTATTTTACTTCACCCTTAAAATATCTCCAGGTTTAAAACAGTTTAGGAAAGAGAAATGACTAAGACCATTTACCAAACTGTGCACATGCTTTTCACCCCCTAAAAGAGACAGAGATACTAGTGTTCTCAAATCATCAACTGTGAAGACTGCACGGCTGTTTGGCCATTCTTGATTAAAATATAAACAAATTTAAATCTAGAATAATCCTAGCTCAGAGATGATAAATTGGTTTTGCATTCCAACGGCTAGTCTTTGAAGTGCTATGTGGAAAAGTATTCTGTAGCTCCATCTAGCAGTGTTGGAAGTGTGTAAATAGGTTACATATCATAACAAAAATACATTGTATTTACTCAACAGAGCTAGGGAGTTTTAGAAGCTGAGCTGCCGCCGGGCGCTGGTGGCTCACGCCTGTAATCCTAGCTACTCAGGAGGCTGAGATCTGAGGATCGCGGTTCAAAGCCAGCCCGGGCAGGAAAGACTGTGAGACTCCTATCTCCAATAAACCACCAGAAAACCGGAAGTGGCGCTATAGCTCAAGTGGTAGAGCGCTCGCCTTGAGCTGAAGAGCTGAGGGACAGCGCCCAGGCCCAGAGTTCAAGCCCCACGACCGACAAAAAAAAAAAAAAAAAGAAGCTGAGCTGCCTAATTGTCATAGTTCCATAGCCAGAAATCTGACTCATCTTTAAGAAAGAAACCGGGAACACACATGCCTGGATATACACTTTCAGAGGTAGTTTTTGAAAAGTTTTACCATTTCTGACCAACAAAGACAAATTATGAAGGAATACATTTTCTTCAGTTTGGATAGCTCTCAATGAAATTTTAGCTCTATTAACAAACTTGATTTCCAATCCATACCAGCAACTACATTATCTCATAATGAATGGTCACATTATACTCCATTGCCATCTACACAGAAACAAATTATCTTTAGGGGCTGGGAAGGTGGCTCAGTGGTAGAGCGCTTGCCTTGCATGCATGAGGCCCTGGGTTCGATTCCTCAGCACCACATAAGCAGAAAAAAAAAGCTGGAAGTGGCGCTGTGGCTCAAGTGGTAGAGTGCTAGCCTTGAGCTGAAGAGCTGAGGGACAGCACCCAGGCCCAGAATTCAGGCCCCACAACTGGCAAAAAAAAAAAACAAAAACAAAAACAAATTATCTTTAGGGATAAGGGTATCACTAAGTGGCAAAACATGTTATTTATCATGTAGCACAAGGACCTGGATTCTATCCCCAGCACCAAAAAGAAGAAAGGTGGGAGGGGGAGGGGAGAGGAGAAAGGGGAAGCAAAAGTCTTCCAAGATAGAAAGAAATCTTCAAAAATCAACACATGTGACATTTGTAATTTTAAATATAAAATTACCATTTGCACACACAACACTCACATACCAAATCACAAATTAAGTTTTGTAAAATGCTCTATTTCCAACTGAAAACTTAATGACAGGCACATTATACCTCTTAAATAGAGACCGAAAGATGGCAACAATTCACTTCTCTATATAATTCAAAGAGAAAGTAAGCTCCTTTCCAGATTTCCACAATGAAGATATTCCCTAAGTAACTTATGTTGTTGCTTGTGGGGCTTGAACTCAGGGCCCAGGTGCTCTCACTGAGTTCTTTTGCTAAAAGGCTAGTGCTCTACCATTTTAAGCCACAGTACCACTTCCGGTTTTTTGGTGGGTAATTGGAAATAAAGAGTCTCACAGCTGGGCACTAGTGGCTAACATATATAATCCTGGCTACTAAGGAGGCTGAGATCTAAAGACTGTGGTTTGAAGCCAACCTGGGCAGGAAAGTCTGTGAGAATTTTATTTCCCATTAACCACCAGAAAACAGGAAGTGGCACTATGGCTACAAGTGGTAGAGAATCAGCCTTGAGCAAAAAGAGCTCAGTGACAGCACCCAGGCCCCAAGTTAATCCCACAACAGAACCCATCCCCAAAATAATCTGACTTTCCTGCCTGAGCTGGTTTTGAACCTTGATCTTTAGATCTCAGCATCCTGAGTAACTAGGATTACAGATAGAAGCCACCAATGCCCAGCCCCAATTAACTATTTTAACCTCAATGGGGCTCCCTGTACCCACTGCTTTCTCCCCATATTGCTTATATTATCTAGCCTTCAAAACACAGTGTGAAGTAAGTCGATTAACAAAACTTTTTATAAATTTGAAAACAATTAGCACCAGTGGCTCATGGCTATAATCTTAGCTCTTAGGAAGCTGAGATGTAAGGATCACATTTTGATGGTCAGCCCTGGTAGGAAAATCTGTAAGATTCATAAATCAGCAGTAAAGTGGTAGAATACTAGCCTTGAGCAAAAAAGCTCAGACAGTGCCCCATGTTGAGTTTAAGCCCCATGATAAACAAAAATAAAAATAAATTGAAAGAAAAACTTTAAAAATTCGAATACTAGCAAAAGGCTTCCTTCCCTTTTCCAGGACTAGGATTCTAACTGAAGTACTTGCTTAGCAAGCATGAGGCTGGGGGTTCAATCCCTAGCAATGTAAAAATAATAAAAGTCCTTTCTTGCCCAACAGAGGTGGCTCACGTCTGTAATCCTACTCAGGAGGCTGAGATTTGAGGATCACAGTTCAAAGACAGCCCAGGCAAGAAAAGTTCATGAGACTCTTATCTCCAATAAACCACCAGAAAGACTGGAAGTGGCGCTGTGGCTCAAGTGGTAGAGTGCTTGCCTTGAGCTGAAGAGCTGAGAGACAGTGCCCAGACCCAGAAGTTCAAACCCCACAACTGACAAAAAAAGTCATGTCTTCACAGATTTTCACTTTACAATATTAAACACCATACTTCTTTTGTTTCATTTTTTATGAAGACAGTAATTAAAATTTAAATAGTTTATTAACAGAAAGGCACTAAGTGGAAACTATAGTTTATAGAAATACAAAGTCATTTCTAAAATAACCTAAGAACTAAAAGACCTAACTTCTCAAAGTTTGCTTACCATCCCCCTGCATGTCTGAAGTCCATAGTGTCAGATTATCACGTAACAACTGCATGATAAGTGTAGAGTCTTTATAGCTTTCTTCACTCAGAGTATCCAGTTCTGCAATTGCATCATCAAAAGCTGCTTTTGCCAACCTGAAATAAACGTAAGAATTAAAGTTAAAAAACTAAAATAGTACCTATAAAAAGTCATCAGGAGTTGGACACCAGTGGCTCTCGCCTGTAATCCTAGCTGCTCAGAAGGCTGAGATCTGAGGATCACGGTTCAAAGCCAGCCTGCGCAGGAAACTCTGTGAGACTCCTATCTCCATACACTACCAGAAAACAGGAAGTGGTGCTGTGGCTCAAGGGGCAGAGCTCTCGTCTTGAGCTGAAGAGCTCGCCTTGAACTGAAGAGCGCCGGAACAGTGCCCAGGCCCAGAGTTCAAGCCCCATGACCAACCAAAAAAAGGCATCAGTGGCTCACGTCTGTAATCCTAGCTACTCAGGAGGCTGAGATCTGAGGATGGCAATTCAAAGCCAGCCTAAGCAGGAAAGTCCATCAGACTCATCTCCAATATTAGCCATCAGAAAACTGGAAATGGCGCTGTGGCTCAAGTGGTAGGAACGCTCGCCTTGACTGAAGAACTGAGGGACAGCGCATAGGCCCAGTTTAAGCTCCACTATCCACCAAAAAAAAATATTAAAAAGTTAGCTAATGGTCTTTTAGTTATTACCATGAGTAGTAGTAACAACGATAGAAAAGAAAAATAGATGGCCCGGGAAGTTGGCTCAGTGGTAGAGTGCTTGCCTTGCATGCATGAGGCCCTGGGTTCGATTCCTCAGCACCAC
>NW_012267247.1:6771785-6778064 GCF_000151885.1 Dipodomys ordii
AAAAAAAAAAATCCAGAAGAGTAGGGCTAAGGATGTGGCTTGGTGGTAGGGCACTTTCCTAGCATTCAAGACCCTGGGCTCAATTCTCAGCACCACAAAAAGGGGAGAGGCACAATGTCTCAACACCTATAATCAGGTATGGGGAGGTGAAGAAGAAGAAGAGTTGAGGCCAACCTAAGTGAGATCCTCGCTCCAACAATAAAACTCGGCATGATGTTCACCTGTCTACCTGGCTACAGGGGTATGGGTGGTAATAATGGAGGAATTACAGTCCATGCTGGTCCTGGTAGAAATATAAGACCCTATTTGATAAACAAGGTCAGGGACATGGCTCAAAAAGTAGAGTGATTGCTTAGCAAGCGCAAAGCCCTGAGTTCAAATCTCAGTACTATAGAGGATACAGTAAAATAAGGACTTAAACCCAGGCAGGGTGTGAAAAACAATCAAAATTCAGAACTTGTATTCCCTAAACTATGCATATACAACCAGTAATGGCATTCATCTCTCTTATTAGTTTATAATACACCTAAAATGCTATAGCATGCCTAAACAGTCATTTTGCCCTCCATTTTCTATTCACTAACAAAGACAATGTTAGATTATACAGTTAAATCTATAATTATAAAGATCTAAGTATCCTTGGGAGGTAGATATTGGGAGATTGAGGTCCCTTGGCCAGTTAAAGGCAAAAAATTTTGTGAGACTCCATCTCAACCACTGGTTTGCCTGTCAATCCTAGTTATGTGGGGAAATAGAAATAGGATTGCATCCCAGACTGGCAAGGGCAACAACCAAGACCCTCTACATAACCAACGAGAGATGGGCAGGCATATGGTTCGAGGGTGATAGGTAGGGGGCCTGCCTAGCAAGCTTGTACATACCAAGTATCCTTACGTCTCATTATTCCAAATCCCTCTTCCTGAAAAAGCTCATCAATTTGTCATCAACACATCTCCATGTCCATCCCCCTTATTCACTAAGTACATACAGCTATTTCTTTAAGACTTCCTTCTTCAGGGCTGGGAAGTTGGCTCCGTAGTAGAGCGCTTGCCTTGCATGCATGAGTCCCTGGGTTCGATTCCTCAGCACCACATAAGAAAAAAGCCAGAAGTGGTGCTGTAGCTCAAGTGGTAGAGCGCTAGCCTTGAGCTGAAGAGCTGAGGGACAGCACCCAGGCCCAGAGTTTAGGCCCCACAACTGGACCCCCCCCCAAAAAAAAAGAAAAAAAAGAAAAATAGATATGGTTGGTGAAAATAAATCTGGAATAAAAGTTTAGGATTTTGTGTTGTTCTGCTTGCCAGTTTTTGTTGGGGTTTTTTTGTGTCTCAGTACTGAGGCTTGAACACTGCCCCTGAGCTTTTGTACTTAAAGAGTAGCACTCTACCACTTGAACAAATTTGATCTCCAATTAACCCCCTCAAAAAAGCTCCACTTAACAGCTTTGGAGATAGAGTTGCATGGACTTTCCTGTCTGGGCTGGCTTGCTAGAAGATCATGCATGTATCTAACTCAGGAAGCTGAGCCCTGGAGGACTGAGGTTCAAGGCTGGCATTGATTAGAAAAGCCCAGGAGGGGGCGGGGGAAGGAGGGAGGATTGGATGGGAAAACAAAGGAGGAAGCTACAATGCTTGATAAGAAAGGTACTCATTATCTTGCCCATGTAATTGTAACCCCTCTGTACAGTATTTTCACAATTAAAAAAAACTAAAAAAAAAAAAAAAAAAAAGAAAAGCCAGGAGACATCATCTCTAATCAGCAAAAATCAGGTCCTGATTTCAAACTGGTTTGGCAAATCCTCTTCCCCAAAAGGTAAAAAACATTCCCAGGCTGGAGATAACAAGTGCTTACCTAAACTAGGTAAGTCCTTATCCCCAGCATTACTATGAACAAAAAAAATGTATTCATGTTAAATTTGTACCTATAGTAAGAAAAAAATATTGGAATAAACTGAAATAAAAATGTGAGAAAAAGGGCTGGGAAGTTGGCTCAGTGGTAGAGCGCTTGCCTTGCATGCCTGAGGCCCTGAGTTCGATTCCTCAGCACCACATAAGAAAAAAGCCGGAAGTGGCGCTGTAGCTCAAGAGGTAGAGCGCTAGCCTTGAGCTGAAGAGCTGAGGGACAGCGCCCAGGCACAAGTTCAGGCCCCACAACTGGACCCAAAAAAAAAAGAAAAGAAATCTAAAAATGTGAGAAAAAGTTAGGACACCAGTGGCTCAAATCTGTAATGCCATAAACTCCAAAACTGTGTATCTCCAACTATCCAGCAAAACAACAAGATTGGAAGTATGTCTCAACTGGTATTGGGTTGAAAAAGCTGAGCAAGAGCGGGAGGCCCTGAGTTCAAACCCCTGTAGCAGTAATAAGAAAGCATGTATGCATGTGTGTGTGACACTGGTGAATTTAAAAACTTTTAAATCACAAAAAGGGCCTGATCACTATGAAATTTTATTGAAATATGCCTGGGCTGGGAAGGTGGCTCAGTGGTAAAGATCTTGCCTTGCATGCATGAAGCCTTGGGTTTGATTCCTCAGCACCACATAAGCAGGGGAAAAAAAGCCGGAAGTGGTGCTATGGCTCAAGTGGTAGAGTGCTAGCCTTGAACTGAAGAGCTGAGGGACAGCGCCAGGCCCAGAGTTCAGCCCCACAACCGGACCCCCCCCCCAAAAAAAGAAAGTATGCCTGTAATCCCAAAAGGAATGCTAGTTTCAGGCCAATGTAGGTTAACAAGGAGATTGTATCTTTAAACATTATCTTCATCAGTGATAACAAAAATTATGACCTAAGCTGGGCGGCGGGGGCTCACGCCTGTGATCCTAACTACTCCTACTCAGGAGGCTGAGATCTGAGGATCAGGGTTCAAAGCCAGCCCCGGCTGGCCACGAGACTCTTACCTCAACAAACCACCAGAAAACCAGAAGAGGCACTGTGGCTCAAGTGGTAGAGCACCAGCCTTGAGCTGAAGAGCTGAGGGACAGCGCTCAGGCCCAGAGTTCAAGCCCATGACCAACAAAAATAAATAAATAAAATAAAGACCTAGATGAGGTGACTCAGGTGTGTAATCTCACCTACTGGAGGCAGAGAAAAGAGGATGTAGTTCCAGACCAGGCCAGTAAAAGACACTAAGCCTTCAGCTCAAAAACAAGAGGGGGTAAGAGTGAGGGAAATGATAAAGTACACCTATGGTTCCAGCTACATGGCAAGTAGAGGAAGGGAAAACTCTAGGCTTTACCTGGAAGTCACAGTAGTATATAGAAAAGTTGAGAGCAAGACTTAAGTTAATGGGATATATGTTGATCTAGGTTTTGTCACTGTACTTTGTGGTAGAGTACTTGCCTAGCATACTAGAAGCCCTGGGTTCAATTCCTCAGTACAACATAAATAGAAAAAGCCAGAAGTGGTGCTGTGGCTCAAGTGGTAGAGCTTTAAGCTAAACAAAGCTCAGGGACAGTTCCCAGGCCCTGAGTCCAAGCCCCAGGACTGGCAGAGAGAGAGAGAGAGAGAGAGAGAGAGGCCTATCATTGTATTATCCAAAGTAGTTCTGCTGAGGTTTAAAAAAAAAAAAAAACCTATGAGCCCATCAGTCAAAGATAGAAAAATAAGTGGCAATCTGTTCCTCTAGAACAATTTTTTTTGGTAGGTCGTGGGACTTGAACTCTGGCCTGGACATTGTCCCTCAGCTCTTCAGCTCAAGGCTAATTGAGCCACAGCGCCACTTCTGACTTTATTATGTGGTACTGAGGAACTGAACCGGTTTTCTGGTGGTTAACTAGAGGTTAAGGGCCTCACCAGATTTTCCTGCAGAGCTAGCTTTGAACAGCAATCCTCAGATCTCAGCTTCCTAGGTAGCTAGGATTATAGGCATGAAACTGGCACTCCTGGAACTATTTCTATTTCACACTGAGTGATTTTTGTCTATCAAGTATTGTTGTAGACATTTGTTATCTCAGCAGAAGGATCAGGAGGTTCAAGCCCAGCCTAAGCTACAGAGTGAAACTATCAAAAAGAAAGGAGCGGTGGGTGTGTGGGTGTGTATGTGTGTGTGTGTGTGTGCAGCGCTTTTGCTTTCATCCATAGCATACCTGCAGGCCCGGTCAGGAGAATTAAGAATTTCATAGTAGAATACAGAAAAGTTGAGAGCAAGACCTAAACGGATGGGATGCGTTGGTGGAAGTTCTGTCATTGCAATATCACTAGCAGCTTTATAAGCCACTAGGCTGTTTTCCGCAGCCTCCTTCCTGTCATTTCCTGTGGCAAATTCAGCCAGATACCTGTGGTAGTCCCCTTTCCTACAACAAAACAAAACTGGAATTAAACAATGCTTTGAAAGAAAAACAAATTTAAAATTTTTTTCTATTTCATGTAAAATGTGATAAAATATTTAAAATTGAAGCATGCTTTAGTAAAATTTAAACACTCAGAAATGATCAGTTCTTTTTCTAAGATATTATATATTAACCAATATACTCAAACTCCCAGAGACATTAACTGCAGGGGGGAAAAAAACCCACAAAACCACACACACAAAAAAAAACAACAAAGCAGACACCAATTGACAGAGCAAAACTAAGTGATTCGAAATAAAGACACAAGTTTATTAAACATAAAATTAGGGGTTGGGAAGATGGCTCAGTAGTAGAGTGCTTGCCTTGCATGCCTGAGGCCCTGGGTTCGATTCCTCAGTACCACATAAGCAAAAAGAAAAAAGCAGGAAGTGGCGCTGTGGCTCAAGTAGTAGAATGCTAGCCTTGAGCTGAGGGACAATGCCCAGGCCCAGAGTTCAGGCCCTACGACCGGACCAAAAAAAACCATAAAATTAAACCTTTCTGGTTTTATTACTCTACTTAAGAGTACTTAGGATTGAACCAGGGCCTCAAGCATGCTAAGCATATACTCTACCACTAAACTACAGCCCCAGTCCTCACTTTATAAAAAGTAAAAATTGCATTGTAAAAGGTATAGGTATAATCAGAGCAAAGGAGTCCACAAAAGCCAGAGTTAATACATTTTTATAATAATCTGACCATTTTAAATCTAGTACTGTTAATTATTAGAAGTAAATTTGCAAATAACTTTTTTAGCCAGGAGCCAGTAGCTCACAGTTGTAATCCTAGATATTCAGAGGATTGCAATTCAAAGCCAGCTAAGGCAGAAAAGTACTTGCCCACCAGAACTCAATCTCCAGTTAACTAGATAAAAGTGGCTCAAGTGGTAAAGAGCCTACCACGAGCAAACAAACCAAGCAAGAAGAGTATGAGGCACTGATTTCAAGCCTTGGCAACACAACATCAACAAAAAACAAAAAACACTAAATAAAAAAAACACTAAATAAAAGCTGAAAACCTACATTTAAAAAGTCATTGGCTAAGGCCAAGTTTTACTCTTACATTGTTTTCCCTACTAGTATAGAACCTACATTTTATAATAGAAAACCTTGGACTCGCCAGTGTTAGCTGCTGGAATGAGGTGTTTGTCCAGTACATCCAGAATGTCACAACAGATTAACTTTAGTTCAGTCTCAACCTGGGAGGGGGAGAAACAGAATGTTTAAGTCTAGAAATCATACAAAGTATCTCATATTCTACCTATCACTGATTTTAATATAGTACTAAGAAGACACATCTCTCTACAAACCTCCTTCATCCTTGATACAAAAGAAGAGAAAAGCTGTATTCAGAATATAGAAAGTATCTTTCCTCCTTAAAACATGCACATACACTGGATGCACAATCATACCTCAATAACACTGAAATGCTGATTGCTTCTTAGTACATGCAGTTTCTATGAATAAACTCATTATGAAATAGCTACTTAAATAGGAAAACAGATTAATATACAGAACTTGAGCACTGTCTGTGTGTGTGGTTCAAGCAGTAGATCATCTGCCATGCTCGAGCCTGAAATCAAATCCCGGTACCATAAAGAGGAAAAGAAAATTAGCTGAGCACTGGTGGCTCACACCTGTAATCCCAGCTACTCAGGAGGCTGACACACTTTAGGATTGTGGTTTGAAGCCAGCCATAGCCTTTAAAAAGTCCCAGTGAGATGCTTATCACCAATTAACCACTCAAAACCCGCAAGTGGAGCTGTGACTCAAAGTGGGAGAGCACTAGTCTTTAGCAAAAGAGCTCAGGGACTGTGCCTAGGCCCTGAGTCCAAGCCCCACAACCAACAAAAACAACAACAAAAAAAAAAAAATCCAGAAGAGTAGGGCTAAGGATGTGGCTTGGTGGTAGGGCACTTTCCTAGCATTCAAGACCCTGGGCTCAATTCTCAGCACCA
>NW_012267247.1:6784524-6788541 GCF_000151885.1 Dipodomys ordii
AAGTGGTGCTGTAGCTCAAGTGGTAGAGCGCTAGCCTTGAGCTGAAGAGCTGAGGGACAGTGCCCAGGCCCAGAGTTCAGGCCCCATGACCGGACTCCCCCCCCCAAAAAAAGACTTCCTTCTTCAGTACCTCCATCTTATTTATCTTCCTCATTTTCTCATCCTTTACACCAAACTAATCTACAGCCAGCCCATATTCCTTGTTCTAACATATCTAAGGGTACCAGTATCCCAACTTACTCTCTATAGACTCCTTGAGATTGTTAACTACTCAGAAGACCTGTTTTACAACTTATTTTTTGCAGTGCTAGAGATTAAATGAAGGGCCTTGAGGATGCTAGTTAAGAACTCTGAGTTATATCACCATCTCCAATTTTATACTGAAGTTTATAAAACAATTCTTAGCCCTTACATTGATGGAAACCCTAATATTTTCTATTGTTTCAAAAACAGCAATTAGCCAGGCACCAGTGGCTCACATCTATAATCCTACCTACTCAGGAGGGCTGAGATCTCATAGTCAGAAAGTGCAGAAGTCCCTGTGAGACTCTTAGCTCCAAATAACCACTCAAAACCCAGAAGTGGTGCTATGTATGGCTCAAATGATAGAGCACTACCGTTGAGCACAAAAAGAGGCTCAGGCATAGCACCCAGGCCCTGAGTTCAAGGCCCGCAATTGACAAAAAAAAAGGAAGAAAAAATTAGAACAAGCATCCATAAGGACAGTAAATAAATTTATTTCATCTCTGGTTAAATACAGATTTATTTTATGTCTTGATCCAAAATACCTAACAAATTGTATGGCACACAAGAGACATTCAAGTATTCACTAAATTAACCCAAATATGAATGCCAGGTTAATGGAGTATTTTACAGTTACTTTACTAACATAAGGGCAAAAATTAAACCTGTTTGCTTGGTTATACAGTGATCAAAATTGATTTCTGCACTAGGAAATATATCAGAGGCACAGTGTGCTTGCCTAGTACGGGTAAAGCTATGGGACTAATCCTTAGTTACTATTAAAAAAATGGAATGCCAACCTCTGCAGTCTCTAGCAATAAATTATTTGCTTCTGTCCTGAAATACTGTTATTTCTAGTCTAGGGAAGTACCAGACTGTGACCTAAAATGTCCAACATCTAAGGCCAACTTACAATTATAGGCTGGAGACATAATTCAAACACTCAAAAGAATTAGGACATAATCAGTTAACAATCACCACCTGTAAAGTAAAAGTGATTTTTATTTCTGTACTAAAAATGATAATGAATATTACTATGGCTTAATGCCCCAATTTCTCTTCCTATTTACTCCCCAGCTCATAATGCAACTGGTTTTGCTGTCAAGCACTTCCTACCACTGTCATACAGAAAGTCCACCACTGGAACCTACCCGACTATGTACAAAACCTTTAAAAAACTGGGTAAACATCTTTACAAGCTGATCAGCTTTTATGTATGGGGCCTAAACCCTGAGCTTGGGCCCTGTCCATGAGATCTCTTTTCTCAAGGCTAGTACTCTACCATTTTGAGCCACAGCACCACTTCCAGTTTTTAAGTGGTTAACTGGATATAGAGTCTCATGGGAAATTTTTTTTTTGTCGGTCATAGGGCTTGAACTCTGGGCCTAAATGCTGTCCCTCAGCTCTTCAGCTCAAGGCTAGTGCTCTACCACTTGAGCCACAGCACCACTTCGGGTTTTTTAAGTGGTTTATTGGAGATAACAGTCTCACGGACTTTCCTGCTGGAGATGGCTTTGAACTGTGATTCTCAGATCTCAGCCTCCTGAGTAGCTAAGATTACAGGCATGAGCCACCGGCACAGAGCTTCATGGGAATTTTTTTTGCCCACACTGGCTTCAAACTATGATCCTAAGGACTCAGCCTCCTGACTAGCAAGGAATACAGGTGTAAGCCATTGGTACCCAGCAGCTAAGTTAATAATCTCTAATACAAACTGGGACACGGTGAAACTTTCAGCATTTATCTAGCATGCGCAGGAACCCAAGTTTGATACTTAGCACCTCAAAAAAGAAAAAAAATTTCAGTAGAAAGAGGAATGGAACCAGGAACTGGAGGCATGACTCAAGTGATAGTAGCCATGCAGGAAAAAGCCAAACTAAAGTGGGAGGCCTTGCGTTAAAGCCCCAGTACCAGCACAAAAACTACCAAAGCTATAAAAGCAATATCTAGCTGGGCACTGGTGGCTTACACCTGTAATCCTAGTTACTCAAGTGGCTGAGATCTGGGGATTGCAGTTCAACAAAGCCAGCTCAGGCAGGAAAGTCCTTAAGACTCTTATCTCCAATTAACCACCAGAAAACCCGAAGTAGCTCTGTGGCTCAATGTGACAGAGAATTAGCCTTAGCAAAAAGAGCTCAGAGAGAGTACCCAGGCCCCAAGTTCAAGCCCCACAACCAACAAACATACATATATACATACAACATGCACATATACACACAAAATCAACATCAATATTTAAGAAACAGTAAGAAAAATAAGTGCCAGTGGCTCATGCCTCTAATCCTAGCTACTTAGGAGGGTGAGATCTGAGGATCAAGGTTCAAAGCCAACCTGGGCAAGAAATTCCAGAAGTAGAGGTATGTCCCAAGTGGTAGAACATACTTGAGGGAAAAAAATAGCTAAGTCCTGAATTCAAACCCCAGTACTGGCACATGCATGCACCTACATGCAAATATACATGTGCGCAAACACACAAAGCAGCATCAATGATCTAATAAAAATACAGCCGGGCACTGGTAGCTCATGCCTGTAATCCTAGCTCCTCAAGAGGCTGAGATCTGAGGGTCACGGCCTGGGCCCAGGCAGGAAAGTCCAGGCAGGAAAGTCTGTGAGACTCTTATCTCCAATAAACCACTAGAAAATCGGAAGTGGCACTGTCGCTCAAGTGGTAGAGCGCTCACCTTGAGCTGAAGAGCAAAGGGACAGCGCCCAAGCCCAGAGTTCAAGCCCCACGACCAAAAAAAAATACAAAGTCAGCTGGGCGCCAGTGGCTCATGCCTGTAATCCTAGCTACTCAGGAGGCTGAGATCTGAGGATCACGGTTCAAAGCCAACCGGAGCAGGAAAGTCTGTGCGACTCTTATCTCTAATAAACCATTTAGAAAACCAGAAGTGGTATTGTGGCTCAAGTGGTAGAGTACTACTAGCCTTGAGCTGAAAAGCTCAGGGACAGCATCCAGGCCCAGAGTTCAAGCCCCACGACTGACAAAAAATAAGTGAATAAATAAATAAGTAAATAAAAATACAAAGTCAGATGTCAGTCACTCAAGCCTATAATCCTGAGTGAAAACTGAGATCTGGGAATCACCATCCAAAGCTAGCCAAGGCATGAAAGTCCTTGAGACTCTTATCTCCAATTAACCACAAAAATGCTAGCAGTAGAGCTATAGCTCAAATGGTAGAGTGGTGGTATCCTTGAGCAAGAGGTCAAAGATAGTACCTAGACTCAGAGTTCACACCTCAGTACCAGAACCAAAACGTGCACAAACTCACACACACACACAAGCACACGCACACAGGTTGATGTACTATGAATGTATGAAAAAAAAGCTTGTTAAAATTGTTTTAGAAAGAATAAGGGAGGGCTGGGAAGGTGGCTCAGTGGTAGAGTGCTTGCCTTGCATGCATGAGGCCCTGGGTTCAATTCCTCAGCACCACATAAGCAGGAAAAAAAAAGTCGCAAGTGGCACTGTGGCTCAAGTGGTAGAGTGCTAGCCTTGAGCTGAAGGGCTGAGAGACAGCACCTAGGCCCAGAGTTCAGGCCCCAGCCCAAAAAAAAAAATAAGGGAGCGCTGGGAAGGCTCAGTGGTTGAGTGCTTGCCTTGCATGCATGAGGCCCTGGGTTCGATTCCTCAGCACCACATAAGCAGAAAAAAAAAACAGAAGTGGCTCTGTGGTTCAAGTGGTAGAGTGCTAGCCTTGAACTGAAATGCTGAGGAACAGCGCCCAGGCCCACAGTTCCACCCTGACGATCAACAACAACAAAAAAGAATAA
>NW_012267247.1:6788591-6803353 GCF_000151885.1 Dipodomys ordii
TTTTTCTTGTTACATCACCAGGCTCCTAAAAGGATTTGAACTTAAGACTCAAATTCAGAAGTGGTAGAGTGCTTGCCTAGTATGCATGAAGCTCTGGATTCAATTCCTCAGTACCACATAAACAGAAAAGGCTGGAAGTGGCGCTATCCCAAGTGGTAGAGTGGCTAGCCTTGAGCAAAAAGCAGCTCTGGAACAGTGCCCAGGCCCTAGTTTAAGCCCCAGGACTGGCCAAAAAAAGAACAGGTTTGAAGTGAAGTTTTGGCTCAGTGGTAGAGCAAATACATAGCATGCCACATACACAGCATGTTCAAAAGACACACAGAGAGACACTAAGGTGAAAAGCACGGTGATAGAACATGCATGAGGCACCCCAAGTGCTAGTGACTCAGGTGGCTGAGATCTGAGTTCAAAGCCAGCAGAGGCAGGAAAATCCTTCAGATTTTTATCTCCAATTAACCACAAGACAACCAGAAGTAGAGCTGTGGCTCAAAGTGGTAGAGTGCTAGCCTTGAACTGAAATGCTGAGGAACAGCGCCCAGGCCCACAGTTCCACCCTGACGATCAACAACAACAAAAAAGAATAAGGGAGCCAGGCACCAGTGGCTCAGGCATGTAATCCTAGCTACTAAGGAGACTGACATTTGAGGATTGAGGTCCAAAGCCAGCCCGGGCAGGAAGATCTGCAGGAAAGTCAGTGAGATTCTTATCTCTGATAAACCACCAGAATACCCGAAGTAGCTCTGTGGCTCAAGTGGGAGAACACTTGCCTTGAGCTGAAGAGGTCAGGAATAGTGCCCAGGCCCAAAGTTCTCAAACTCTATGACCGGGGGAAAAAAATAGAAGGGAAAATGACATGATAGTGAGGTTAATGGTTCACACTGTATGCATTATGAAAATGGTCCTGAGTGCAAGCCTCACCAGCACACACACTTACATACAAAAACCCTCACCATTTGCCGATATTCCTGAATCATTTTTAGTTTGTTTTCTCCTCCCTTGTTTTCTTCTTTCTGTTCGATGCTGCTAATTATTCTCCAGGAGGCTCTTCTAGCTCCAATCACATTTTTATATGCAACAGATAGGAGATTTCTTTCTTCAACTGTCAGCTCCACATCCATCCCTGCTACTTTCTTCATTGATTCCACCATTTCTATGTGAGAAAGGGAAAACCAGATTGCACAAATTTTAGATGTTTTGTTAACATATCCCTTTCACAGTACTTTTTCCCTGTTATGATAATACAAAAAACAATGTATAAAATTTAACAAAAATTGTGTCTATACCTTTATGCAATAGTTCAATGAGCCCTGAGTTCAATCCCCACCACCCCAGAAAAAAAGTTATTTAAAAACAACTGGCTAGGCACTGGTGGCTCACGCCTGTTATCCTAGCTACTCAAGAAGCTGAGATCTAAATAAGCATTGTTGTTCAAAGCCATACTGGGCAAAGTTCGTGAGGCTCTTATCTCCAATTAACCACCAGAAAAATCAGAATTAGAGATATGGCTCAAAATGGTAGAGTGCTATCCTTGGTCAAAAGTAGCTCAGGGACAGTGCCAAGCCAAGGCCCTTAGTTGAAGTCCCATGACTGACAAAAAATATTAACTTGAGCCAGGTGCTCAACCTCTACTGGCTACTCAAGAGGTCAAGAAATGAGGTTTGAAGCCATCCATACAAATCCAAGAAACTTTTTTTGTGTGCTGCTCCTGGGGCTTTTGCACTCAAGGTTAGCCCTACCACATGAACCAGTCTATTTCTGGCTTTTTGGTGGTTAATTGGAGACTTTCTTACATGAGCTGGCTTTGAGCCTCAATCCTCAGATCTCAGCCTCCTGAGTAGCTAGAGTCACAGGCTTGAGCCGCTGATGCCTGGCAAGAAATTAGTCTCCAATTAACCAGGTGGAGAAAAAAGGCCAGAACTGTTGTCCTGGCTCAAGTGGTAGCACTTCAGCCATGAGTGAAAAAGCCCGATGAGAGCCAGACTCTCAGAGTTCAAGATCCAGTACAAGCCGGGCACCAGTGGCTCATGCCTGTAATCCTAGCTACTCAGGAGGCTGAGATCTGAGGATCAAGGTTCAAAGCCAACCCCAGGCAGCAAAGTCCATGAGACTCTTATCTCCAATAAACCACTCGAAAACCAGAAAGGGCATTATGGCTCAAGCGGAAGATTGCTAGCCTCGAGCTGAAGAGCTGAGGAATAGCGCCGAAGCCCAGAGTTCAAGCCCCAGGACTGACAAAAAAAAAAAAAAAAGAAGATCCAGTACAGAACAAAACTAAAAAGAATTCAAAACTATCCAAACTAATTTGAGATAGCCAGACAGGGTGACATGTACCTGTAATTCTAGCACTTACCTAGGAGATTGAAACAGGAAGATTATAAGTTCAAAGCAGCCTAAAATACACAGCTAGACCCTAGCTAAAAGTAAATTAAGAAATTAAGCAGAAAATAATATAGTAAGTACCTAACAAAGAACCAACTACCCAATATGTTTTAGGTAGCCAGATGTGGAACACCTGTAATCACAGCTACTCAGAAAATGGAGACAAAAGTGATTTGAGACCAGCCAGAGCAAATCTGGAGACCCTATCTTAGTAAGAATACAAAGGGGTTGGCATAAGTGGTAGAGCACTTGCCTAGCATGTTTTTTTGTTTGTTTGTTTTTTGCCAGTCCTGGGCTTAAACTCAGGGCTAGGGTACTGTCCCTGACCTGCCTTTGCTGAATGCTAGCACTCTACCACTTGAGCCACAGTGCTACTTCTGGCCTTTTCTATCTATGTAGTACTGAGGAATAGAACCCCGGGCTTAATGCATGCTAGGCAAGCACTCTACTACTAATTCCCAGCCCCACCTAGCATGTTTTGAGGCTCTGGATTCAATTCCCAGTACCAGGGTTGGGGGAGAATACAAGACATGGATCAAGAAGACTTCAAATGACGTCTAGTATTATACTATAATTTGCAAGTATATCTCAGGTTAAAACAGTCTCTTATTTCCTTGAACAAATTAAATTGCATTAAGCAAAAAAAAAGCGAAGTTAGCCGGGTGCCAGTGGCTCATGCCTGTAATCCTGGCTACTCAAGAGGCTGAGATCTGAGGATCACGGTTGAAAGCCAGCCCTCAAGACTTTTATCTCCAATAAACCACTTTAGAAAACCGGAAGTGGCCCTGTGGCTCAAGTGGTAGAGTGCTCACCTTGAGCTCTTCAAGTCAGAGTTCAAGCCCCACGACCGACCAAAAAAAAAAAAAAAAAAGCTCAAAGTATGGCTCAGGTTTAGACTATATGCATAGCATGTGCTACGCCTTCAATTCCCAGTACTTAACTAAAGACATGGGAGCAAAGATTCACTCACAACTAAATATAGTTAAGTACCTGTCCTACCAGTAATTTACTGATAAATCTTTTGCTGGTTACTGTTACCACTAGGTGGCGATCAATTAAAGGGGACCAGATAATCATCAGGCTATATCCCCTAGATAGCAAAATATAAATTAAACAGAGTAGGTTTGAAAATATGCTTTTAGCCAGGTGCCCATGACTCACACTCCGGGGGCTGACATCTGAAGATCACCTGCAGCAAAGTCGATTAAGACTCTCATCTCCAGGCTGGGAAGGTGGCTCAGTGGTAGAGGCTTGCCTTATATGCATAGGCCCTGGGTTTGATTCCTCAGCACCATGTAAGCAGAAAAAGCTGGAAGTTGCACTGTGGCTTTAATGGTAGAGAGCTAGCCTTGAGCTGAAGAGCTGAGGGACAGCACCCAGGCCGAGAGTTCAGGCCCCATGACCAACAAGAAAAAAAGACTCTCATCTCCAATAAACTACTCAAACCCAGAAGTGGGGCTATGGCTCAAGGGGTGGAGTGCTAGGCTTGACCAAAAGAGGCTCAGGGACAGCGCCCAGGCCCTGAGTTCAAGCCCCAGGACTGGCAACAACAACAAAAAAAAAAAAAAAAAACACCTAGACACAAGTATATAATGCTAACAGCATTTTAATACGGTTAAACCTCTAAGTAACATCCTTCTTATTGCTGTGCTTTACAAATTTTCAACTATATTTTGACATCAACAAAGCAATGTGCAGAACCCTTCTGCTACCACTACCTGTAGATCACACAGGAGGTGCTCCTCTTTGCATTTTCTATTCTTATTTTCCTTACTATTAAAATTAGGGTGGGAGAGCCAGGCAGAGGTGGCTCACTCCTACTAGCTAGTCAGGAGGCTGAGATCTGAGGATCATGATTCAAAGCCAGGCATGGCAGGAAAAGTCTGTGACTCAAGTGGTAAAGCCTTGAGCTGAAGAGCTGAGAGACAGCCCCAGGCCGAGTTCAAGCCCCATAACCGACCAAAAAAAAAAAAAAAAGCTCAAGGGCAGCACACAGGATGGAGTTCATGGCCTAGAACTGGCAAACCTACCACGGTTGCCCAAAATAAAAGCTTTACCAATAAAATTTACATACATAACAGTGCATCCAGTTACAACATACATTTTTCTTAATAAGCTACAAATTCTCTATCACAAACAATCTAAAACAATGACTCCCAAAAGAAAATCCCCATATCCTTTAGCATTATGTCTCACTTATTCCCAAACCCAACCAATTTTTTAATCTATTCTGGATATTTAATATAAAGGGAATGTATATGTATGTGGCCTTAGGGTGACTAGCTTCCAAGGTTCATCCACAGTACATATGAACAACATACCAGTTTATCCATTCACCAATTACTGATGACATTTGGGTATTTCCACTTTGTGACAATTATGAAATGCTGCTGTGAAAATTCATATAAATGTATGGCTGTATCAGAGCCTGAGCATGACCTTCAGAGTCAAGGAGTAACATTTTGAAGGTCATAGTTTTCTACTTATATTCCTATCAGCAACATTTTCATTCATTCTCTTTTTTTTTTAGTCAGGAATGGGGCATGAACACTGGGCCTCAGATCTCAAGGTTAGCGTTTAGCGTTCTACCACTTGAGCCACAGCACTTCTGGCTTTTTCTGTTTATGTGGTGCAGGACCTCATGCATGTGAGGCAAGCACTCACACTAAGCCACCATCCCAGCCCCCTCCTGATTCCTTTTTTTTTAATTTTTATTTTTTGTGAACATACTGTACAGAGGGGTTACAATTACATGGGCAAGATAATGAGTACATTTTTTAATCAAGCATTGCAGCCTCCTCCTTTGTTTACCCTTCATATCCCTTCCAGGCCTCCCCCTGTCTCCCCAACCCTCCCCTCCCCCGGCACCAAAAGTTGTAAAGTTCGTTTTCAACATGACAATTTGTACTTCTCATAGTTGCAACGGGTCCACCTGTATCCTTAAACGACTTGTTTTTCCCCATCTCCTCCACAAATTATACCAACATCAAATATAGTGAAAGCAGGGGTTATACTGTGGGGAAGGGACATCTGATTTCTTAATTGTGTTTTGTTTTTCAGTGTTTTTTTTTTCAATACTGGAGATCCAATCCAACAGCTTGTACATGGGAGGCAAGATACATACCTAGCCATTAGGTGTGGTTTCATGTACTATCACCATTTATCTATCTTCTTTGGAGAGAAATTTTAAATGTGTTGCCCATCGCTCAATTTTTTTTTCTGGCCCTACGGCTTGAACTCTGGGCACTGGCCCTAAGCCTCTTTGTGCTCAAAGATAGCACTCTACCACTTGAGCTACAGTGCCATTCCTGGCTTTTTTTGAGTAGTTTATTGGAGAGTCTGACTTTTCTGCCCAGGCTGGCTTCAAACCTCAATGCTCAGACCTCAGCCTCCTGAGTAGCTAGGATTACAGGCACTGAGGCACCAGCACCCAGCAATCACTTAATTTTTAAATTCCTGCTGAGTTATTCCATTTTTTGGTGTACTGGTATTGGGACTTGAACTTGGAATCTCACTCTCTCTCTTGGCTTTTCCACTCAAGACTGTCACTCTACCACTTGAGCCATAACTTCACCTCCCATTATTCACTTTTTAGGAACTCAACAAAACCAGCCCCTCCTGTTTGGGAGCTGATTTAATGTTTTTCATTACAAAGGTGATGCATAGAAAGGTTACAGAGTTACCTAAGTTAGGTAATGAGTACA
This sequence comes from Dipodomys ordii, assembly GCF_000151885.1. Taxonomy (NCBI): domain Eukaryota; kingdom Metazoa; phylum Chordata; class Mammalia; order Rodentia; family Heteromyidae; genus Dipodomys; species Dipodomys ordii. Next base: position 6,794,675 of record NW_012267247.1, read on the forward strand.
TTTCTTTTAGGCCGTCACTTCCCTTGCTCTCTGCCATCCTTACCAACAAATTTTATAGTTCATTTTCAATATAGTGTCTAGTGAGTGCCATTGCTGCACCTGTTTACCCTTAGTTGTTCCATTTCTATGCCTCCCCCTGCACTCCCAAAACAAAAACAAAAGCAGCAACAAAGAAAAAACCCAGTTTCCATTTTCTGGAGTTCATTTTGATAAACACTATTTTGTATGACCAGATGCACATAGGCATTGTGCTTTTGTCTCCTAAACGTATCCTCTGATCTCACTGTGTGTGAATGCCTAGAGTCCAGTATGCTTTAGGAAACTTTTTATATAATCTTATCATCCTATCTGCAAGCTATTAATTTTGTTTGCTTGTGGTACTAAGCTTGAAACTCAGAGCCTAGGGCTTATGCTAGGCAGGCCTTCCACCCTTGAGCCACGTCTTGTGCCATGGATAGTAAATTAAGGATGTGTTAATATTAAGTCAGAAGTTTCTCTTTTTTTTGGGGGGGGGTTCCAGTCATGGGCCTGAACTCTGGGCCTGGGCGCTGTCCCTCAGCTCTTCAGCTCAAGGCTAGCACTCTACTACTTGAGTCACAGCACCACTTCCGGTTTTTTTTCTGCTTATGTGGTGCTGAGGAATCAAACCCAGGGCCTCATGCATGCAAGGCAAGCGCTCTACCACTGAGCCACCTTCCCAGCCCCCCTGAAATCTTTTTCTTGTTACATCACCAGGCTCCTAAAAGGATTTGAACTTAAGACTCAAATTCAGAAGTGGTAGAGTGCTTGCCTAGTATGCATGAAGCTCTGGATTCAATTCCTCAGTACCACATAAACAGAAAAGGCTGGAAGTGGCGCTATCCCAAGTGGTAGAGTGGCTAGCCTTGAGCAAAAAGCAGCTCTGGAACAGTGCCCAGGCCCTAGTTTAAGCCCCAGGACTGGCCAAAAAAAGAACAGGTTTGAAGTGAAGTTTTGGCTCAGTGGTAGAGCAAATACATAGCATGCCACATACACAGCATGTTCAAAAGACACACAGAGAGACACTAAGGTGAAAAGCACGGTGATAGAACATGCATGAGGCACCCCAAGTGCTAGTGACTCAGGTGGCTGAGATCTGAGTTCAAAGCCAGCAGAGGCAGGAAAATCCTTCAGATTTTTATCTCCAATTAACCACAAGACAACCAGAAGTAGAGCTGTGGCTCAAAGTGGTAGAGTGCTAGCCTTGAGCAAAAGGAGCTCAGGGCCAGCATTGAGGGCTTAAGTTCAAGCCCCAAGATCAACCAAAATAAAAAAGAACATGCATGAGGTGAATCTTCAGCACCAAAAAAAAAAAGCATGTAAAACAACTGGTTTCACTGACTACAAAACAATTTTTTTTTTTGGTCAGTTGTGGGGCTTAAACTCTGGGCTTGGGCACTCTACCACTTGAGCCACAGCACCACTTCCAGTTTTCTGGTGGCTAATTGGAGACATTGTCACAGATGTTCCTGCCCAGGCTAGCTTTGAACCGCCCCACCCATCCTCAGATTTCAGCCTCCTAAGTAGGTAGGATTACAGGTGTGAGCCACTGGCACCTAGCTCAAAACACAATTTTTTTTTTTTGGGGGGGGAGGTAGTGGGGCTTGAACTCTGGGCTTGGGCGCTGTCCCTGCACTCTTCAGCTCAAGGCGAGCGCTCTATCACTTAAGCCACAGCACCACTGCCGGTTTTCTAGTGGTTTATTGGAGTCTCACAGACTTTCCTGCCCAGGCTGGCTTTGAACCACCATCCTCATATCTCAGCCTCTTGAGTAGCTAGGATTACAGGCGTGAGCCACCGCCTGGTAAAACACACCTTTTTTCCACCTAGCTTGACCATTATCTCTTCCAAGACTACCACCTGACAAGGGTGAAACAAGTCTTTGCTTGATTTCAACAGTCCTCTTGCATTTTTTTTTCCTCTTGCATTTTTAAGACACTGGCTTCTATCCTTCAGGCTTAGGCAACTCAGTGCTTAGATAACAGGCTTGCCCCAGGCCCAAATCAACAGTCCTTTGATGGGCTGGGAAGATAGCTCAGTGGTAGAGTGCTTGCCTTGCTTACATGAGGTCCTGGGTTCGATTCCTCAGCACCATATAAGCAGAAAAAGCCAGAAGTGGTGCTGTGGCTCAAGTGGTAGAGCGCTAGCCTTGAGCTCAAGAGCTGAGGGACAGTACCCAGGCCCAGAGTTCAGGCCCCACGACTGGCCAAAAAAAAAAAAAAATGAGGGTGGCAGGGGACAGGACATATATTACCTATTACTGAGAGGTTACCACAAAGACTAATCGTACAGATCCTAATTGATGACAATCATTAGGACAGAAGCAAAGTTTTCAGACTGGTCATAAAGAAAACCAGCAGGCTCTATACTAGCTTAGAGGATCACACTGTCTCATACCAAAGTATTTATTGTTATAATCTTAACTTCTTCCCAAATGTTTACTGATTGTTATAATTACTTTATTTATTTATTTAGTACTGTTACCAAGGTTTGAAAAAGCTACTCCCAATCAACTTTTTCATTCATGGCTGGCATTCTACCATTTCGAAGCAGATCTGTATAAATTGGAGCTAGTCTGACAAACTTTGCTGTGGAAGCTAGCAATCCTCAGACCAAAGCCTCCTAAGTGGTTAAAATTACAAGCACTGAGCCTGTAAATAAAGTAGTTAGCACCCAGTCAACTAGTTCAGTTTTAAGGACAATACAGAAGCCAAGGTAAATTTGCCTGAAGCCACAAAATGATAAAACAAAAATTCAAATCCAGGACTGGGAATGTGGCTTAACGATAGAGTAACTGCTTGCCTAGTATGCATGATGCCCTGGGTTCAAGTCCTCAGTATCACACAGACAAAAAAAGCCCAAAGTGGTGTTGCGGCTCAAGTGGTAGAGTGCTAGCCTTAAGGAAAAAGCAGATCAGGGACCGTGTCCAGGCCTGAGTTCAAGCCCCAGGATTCCCCCCTCCCCCCCAAAAAAATTGCAAATCCAGACCACCTTTATTTCCTTGGGCTTTTTTTTTCTTTTTGGAGACAGTATCTCACCATTTGAGCGCTGTGGCTCAAAAAAAAAAAAAAAAAGACTATGGCATCTACAGAGACATTATATTAAGACATTTATAACCAGATCTTGAATATATAATCCAGAACCAGTAATGTTTCTCAAAATAAGCCAAGGTATTTACATATACTAAGAACCTGGTATAATGTAATCTAGACGCCTCAATGAATTCTCTGCTAGAGTATTGAGAAAAGCCAGCAAAAAAACAGCTCTTGACAGCATGCAGGCCTGAGTTCAAGCCTTATAACTGACTAAAACAAAAGGAAAAGCCAGACTGGAGAGGTCTAAGGCTTGTCTTTGTGTGAACAAGTAAATGAAGATTGAGAAAAAAAAATCCCATCAAAGCAATCTAAGAGAGAAAATAAACAGACCCAATTCCTTTTAGGCTCCATTTAGAGCCATACAAGTATGAGGGAAGTTTAGTTTCCTTCTTACTGAAAAGACTAAAATAAAAAAGAAAAAGAAAAAATAGAAAGACTTAAAATGACCCCGTAGCACTATCCCAACCTCTGCAGTCCTTTTCTCAAAGAAAAGTAATCCAGATATGATGATAGTGACTGTGAACTCTCCAATTGACTGGGAACCAATTGTTGGGGGGAAAAAATAATCTCCAAAGATCCAACATGAGAAGAAATACAGGATGAAAAGTAATTCCACTGCTGAATTGCAGCCCATTTGGTACAACTACTAACTTACATGAAAGCAAATTTCCTGAACTGTGTAAAATAGGATTCAAAGTTACTTAGGCCTGTACAGAACTACTACGGGGACAGCCAAGGCAAAAAAGGAGACGAAAGCCAGGCACCAGTGGCTCACACCTGTAATCCTAGCTACTCAGGAAGCTGAGATCTGAGGATCAAGGTTCAAAGCCATCCCAGGCAAGGAAAGTCCGGGAGACTCTTATCTCCAATAAACCACTAGAAAACCAGAAGTGGCACTATGGCTCAAGCCATAGAGCACTTGCCTTGAGCTGAAGAGCTGAGGGACAGCGGCCAAGCCCAGAGTTCAAACCCCACAACTGATGAAAAAAAAAGGAGACGAAGCAATTTGTAAAACTGTAAAAAAAAAATTGTGTGTTATGTCTCAGTTGTGGGACTTTTAATTCAGGGCCTGGATGCTGTCCTTGAGCTATTTGCTGAGGGATAGTGCTCTATCACTTTGAGCCACAGCTACACTTCAACTTTTCTGATAAGAGTCTCACTCCTGCCCTGGCTATGCACCATGATCCCCAGATCTCAGCCTCCTGAGCAGCTAGAATTACAGGCTTAAGCCACTGACACCTGTCTTAAAATTAACCTCTCTATAAAACAAAATCATTCTTGCTGGGCACTGGTGGCTCATGTCTGTAAATCCTAGCTACTGTGGAGGCTGAGACCACAAGTCAAAGCTACCTTGGTCAGGAAAGTCCATGAGACTCTCATCTCCAGTAAACTACTCAGAAAAAGCCTGAAATGGGGCTGGGAAGGTGGTTCAGCGTAGAGTGCTAACCTCGCATGCATAAAGCCCTGGACTACTTTCCTCAGCACCACATAAACAGAAAAAGCACAAAATGGTGCTGGCTCAAGCGGTAGAGCACTAGCCTTGAGCTGAAGAGCTCAGGGACAGCACACAGGCCCTGATTTCAAGCCCCAGGACCGTTAAAAAAACAAAACAAAAAAGCCAGAAATGGCACTGTGTCTAAGTGGCAGAGAACTAGCCTTAGGGAAAAGGCTCAGGGACAGCACCCAGGCCCAGAGTTCGACCCCTTAGTTCCAGTCCTAGCACTGGCGCGCATGCACACATACACACACATACACACACACACACACACACACACACACACACTTCTAGCTCAGTGGTTTAATTCCATACCAATGACAATTTCCTATATTTCAATCTCATAATTCATTCAACACAAGTAGAACTACAAATGCAAATCTGAAGAATGAGAGTTTGTCTATTAAATAGACCACTAAGCGGGGCGCCAGTGGCTCACGCCTGTAATCCTAGCTATTCAGGAGGCTAGGATCTGAGGATTGCAGTTCAAAGCCAGCCCAGACAGGAAAGTCCGTGAGGCTCATCTACAATAAACCACTAGAAAGCTGCTAGTGGCACTGTGGCTAAAGCGGTAGAATGCTCGCCTTGAGCTGAATAGCACAGGGACAGCGCCCAGGCCCAGAGTTCAAGCCCCATAACTGACAAAAATAAGTAAATACATAAATAAATATAAATAAACCAGTAACTACAGGCTGCAGCAGAACATATAAACTGAGGGCTGGGAAGGTGGCTCGGTGGTAGAGCGCTTGCCTTGCATGCATGAGGCCCTGGGTTCCATTCCTCAGCACCACATAAGCAAAAAGAAAAAAGTCGGAAGTGGCCCTGTGGCTCAAGTGGTAGAAAGCTAGCCTTGAACTGAAGAGCTGAGAGACAGCACCCAGGCCCAGAGTTCAGGCCCCACAACCAGAACCCCCCCCAAAAAAAGGAACATATAAACTGAATACAGAGGTATAATATTTTGATTTCTTAGATCCTCTACCATGCTATTCATAATGCACACATTTTTTAAAGTTTCAGTTTATAAATGAAGCTGGTGGCTCACTAGAAGGACGGAAGTGGCGCTGTAGCTCAAGTGGTAGAGTGCTTGCCTTGAGCTGAAAAGCACAGGGACAGCGCCCAAACCCAGAGTTCAAGCCCCACGACCGACCAAAAAAAAAAAAAAAAGACCCTATCTAAAAAACAAAACACCAGCACTGGTGGCTCATGCCTGTAAATCCTAGCTACCCAGCAGGCTGAAATCTAAGAATTGTAGTTTGACACCAGAACCAAGAAAAAGTCTGTGAGACTCTTAAAAAAAGAAAAGTAGGGGGCTGGGAAGGTGGCTCAGTGGTAGAGCGCTTGCCTTGCATGCATGAGGCCCTGGGTTCGATTCCTCAGCACCACATAAGCAAAAAAAAAAGCCCGAAGTGGCACTGTGGCTCAAGTGGTAGAGCGCCAGCCTTGAGCTGAAGAGCTGAGGGACAGCACCCAGGCCAGAGTCCAGGCCCCACAACCAGACCCAAAAAAAAGAGAAAGAAAAGTAATGCTGAGGTCCACTATTGGTACAAGCCAAGAATCACAAAAGAACTGGTAACTTGAAGCTACATAGCAAGCAAGTCTCTGTCAAAGAAAAAAGAGAAAGTGGGGCTGGCAAGATGGTTAAGTGACTGTATAGTGCTTGCCCTGCATGCAGGAGGCCCTGGGTTCGATTCCTCAGCACCACATAAGCAGAAAAAGCCAGAAGTGGCACTGTGCTCATGTGGTAAAGCACTAGCCTTGAGCTGAAGAGTTGGGGGACAGCACCCAGGCCCATAGTTCAGGCCCCACAACCGGCAAAAAAAGAAAATGAAAAAGAGAAAAAAATGAGGGAGGAAGGTAAAGTGTGGGCTGCTGGTGGCTCATGCTTGTTATCCCAGCTACTCAGGAGACTGAGATCTGAGGATTGCAGTTTAAAGCCAACCCAGGCAAATTTGTGAGACTCTTATTTCCTATTAATCAGCAAAAAGCCAGCTTCAACCTTGAAGGAAAGTTCAAACCCCAGGTAGGTACATACATACATGTATACATGTGCATGTACACACACATCAAAGAGGCAATTTGTTATTGTACAGATAAGAACAGTCCCAGAAACTAAATGACATCTAAATGGGACAGCATTCAAGAGCTAAAACCCTGTGCTAGACACACTGCTCTGTATATGTAACTATTTCCAAAACTCTAGTTTTAATTTCACTATATCTTGGTTCCTCTCCTATAGAAAACATTCTACTGGGCCCCAGTGACTTACTTCTGTAATCCTAGGTGAGATCTGAGGATCAAAGGTTGAAAGCCACAGCCTGTTCAGACATATCCATGAGACACATCTACAATTAATCAGCAAAAAGTCAAGTGGAGCCATAGCTCAAGTGGTAGAGTACCATCCTTGAATGAAAATTCCAAGCCAAGGGCTGGGAATGTGGCTTAGTGGTAGAGCTTGCCTAGCACGCATAAAGCCCTGGGTTTGATTTCTCAGTACCACACAAACAGAAGAAGCTGGAAGCAGCACCATAGCTCAAATAGTAGAGCTCTAGCCTTGAGCGTAAGAGGCTCAGGGACAGAGGCCAGGCTTTGAGTTCAAGGCTCAGGACCAGCAAAAAAAAAAAAAAAATTCCAAGCAAGAGTACAAGGCCCAAGCCGGGCGCTGGTGGCTCACGCCTGTAATTCTAGCTACTCAGGAGGCTGAGATCTGAGGATCGTGGTTCAAAGCCAGCCCTGGCAGGAGAGACCGTGAGACTCCTATCTCCAGTAAACCACCAGAAAACCGGAGTGGTGCTGTAGCTCAAGTGGTAGAGAGCTCGCTTTGAGCTGAAGAGCTGAGGGACAGTGCCCAGGCCCAGAGTTCAAGCCCCACGACCGGCAAAAAAAAAAAAAAAAAGAGTACAAGGCCCTGAGTTCAAACCCCAGGGCTGGGATGTAGCTCAGTGGCAAAGCACTTAACTAACATGTGCAAAGTCCTGAGTTTAATCCCCAGTACCAAAAAAAAAGGGGGGGGGACAACAATACTTTAAGTATTAATACCACTCAAGTATTACTATTTTTTTTGCCAGTCCTGGGACTTGAACTCAGGTCTGGACACTGTCCCTGAACTTGTTTTGCTCAAGACTAGCACGCTATCACTTGAGCCACAGTACTACTTCTGGCTTTTTCTGTTTATGTAGTACTGAGGAATGGAACTCAGAGCTTCATGAATGCTAGGCAAGCAGCACTCTACCACTAAGCTGCATTCCCAGCCCCAAGTATTACATTTTATTTTTTTGCTGATTTTTTTGGGGGGTGGTCGGCCGTGGGGCTTGAACTCTGAGCCTGGGTGCTGCCCCTGAGCTCTTCAGCTCAAGACCAGTGCTCTACCACTTGAACCACAGCACCACTTCCAAGTATTACATCTTATAACCTCACAATTTCCTAACGGGCCTGTGAATTAGTAGCCAAAGCAGACTGTATGATTCCAAGTCTTTTCATTCTATCCATCTGCCCAAATGAGTCATAATTCCTATTCATAGTGTAATATCTCCAAATTGTGTATACAGATGAAATTTAACATACTTCACGTTGCTTTAAGGATAAAAGTTAACTTGATGACCAGAAATTAAGACTACCGATAAGCAAGCTGCTGAGTTACTATAATTATGAGAAGGGCTCTAAGTTTCAAAATTAAATATCAAAACACATACACTGAATCCTGTGCAATATAGTTCAGAAAATATGACCATAAACTTGGTTTACCTTTTTTTTCTTTTCTTTTGTCAGTTGTGGGGCCTGAACTCTGGGGCTGGGTGCTGTCCCTCAGCTCTTCAGCTCAAGGCTAGCACTCTACCACTGGAGCCACAGCGCCACTTCCAGCTTTTTCTGCTTATGTGGTGCTGAGGAATCGAACCCAGGGCCTCATGCATGCAAGGCAAGCACTCTACCACTGAGCCACCTTCCCAGCCTTACGTTTGTTTTTTTAAAAAAAACAGTGCTGGCAAATCAGCCAACGACAAATGCTGGAGGGGATGTGGAGAAAGAGGAACCCTATTACACTGCTGGTGGGAATGTACACTTATACAACCACTT
>NW_012267247.1:6804598-6815501 GCF_000151885.1 Dipodomys ordii
AAAAAAAAAAAACTTATTATAGTTCACGCCTGTAATCCCAGCTACTCAGGAGGCTGAGATCTGAAGATCATGGTTTAAAGCCAGCCCCAGCAGGAAAGTCTGTGAGAATCTTATCTCTGATAAAAACCACCAGAAAACTGGAAGTGGCACTGTACCCTAAGTGATAGAGTGCTAGCCTTGAGCAAAAGAAGCTCAGGGATAGCGCCCAGGCCCCGGGGTTCAAGCCCCAGAACTGGCACAAAAAAAAAAGTATACAAAGGAAAAAGTACATAAAAATATTTAAAGCAGTAACAACTTTAAGTAGAATTATCCTTAGGGCAAGTTTATCACACAAAGAATATAATGCCAATTTCTACCAGCTGTACTGGCACATTTGTGAATTAGTATCTTTTTTCCTCAAGATTTGTTTTGATTACTTTTTGCTGAGTAAATTGAAATAAGCTTTTGAAATTGTTACTATTATGGACATGAATGAACTCAAATCATAGTTAAGTTGGCAATAATATTTTTTGGGGGGTTGGTTGTGGGACTGAACTCTGGTCCTGGGCGCTGTCCCCCAGCTCTTCAGCTCAAGGCTAGCACTCTATCACTTGAGCCACAGTGCCACTTCTGGCATTTTCTGCTTATGTGGTGCTGAGGAATCGAACCCAGGGCCTCATGCGTGCAAGGCAAGCACTCTACCACTGAGCCACCTTCCTAGCCCAGCAATAATATTTAAATACAGGTTTGTTTTTTTTTGGGGGGGGGGTTTGGTTAGTTGTAGGGCTTGAACTCTGAGCCTGAGTGCTGTCCCTGACTCTTTTCAGCTCAAGACTAACACTCTACCACTTGAGCTATAGCGCCACTTGCGATTTTCTGGTGGTTTTATGGGAGGTAAGAGTCTCAAACTTTGCTGGTGGGGCTGGCTTTAAACCACAATCCTCAGATCTCAAGCCTCCTGAGTAGCTCGGATTACAGGTGTGAGCCACCGGTGGTGCCCAGCTTAAATACAGTATTTAACTGTATTAAACTATTCACTGACCATTTCAAAAGCAGAATTTTCTTTTGCTGTTCCTTACTAATACCCTTTTAACAAGATTCTGTTTTATAGGATCTAGGCTCTTTGGAACATTTATGAATCAATCATATGCCAACTTCTGCTCTTTCTGAAAGTTTTGACTTTTTTTTTTCAGTTGTGGGACTTGAACTCTGGGCCTGGGCACTGTCCCTCAGCTCTTCAGCTCAAGGAGAGCTCTCTACCACTTGAGCCAAAGCACCACTTCCAGTTTTGACATTTTTAACTTAAGGATATTCACTGAGCGTCAATGGTTAATACCTAGCTTCTCAGGAAGCTGAGATCCGAGGATCACTGTTCAAAGCCAGCCAGGGCAGGAAAGTCCATGAGCCTCTAATTTCCAATTAATTCCAGAAAACTGGAGGTGAAGTGGCTCAAAGAGGTAGAGCAATAGCCTTGAGCAAAAGAGCTCAGGACAGTGCCCAGGCCCTGAGTTCAAGTTCCATGACCAACAAAAAAACAAAAAGATGAAAACAGAACCAAGTGTAGCATGGCATACTGCTGGTTATCTTTGCTACAGAGTAGCGTGAAGGCTGTGGAAGTATAGTGCGTTGACAGCTTGGGCAACATATGAAGACTTCTACCACCAAAAGTACACAGACAAGCAAGTAGTATATATGTCTTCATTGGTCTCCAAGTACCTACATGTGAACATACATTCTGAGACTGTCTAGAATCTCTCATTATAACTTGGATAACTGGACCTTGAGATAACATTTTATGTTTTGAAATAAAGCATCAGTCAGGCGCTATGGCTCACGCCTGTAAAATCCTACTCAGAAGGCTAAGATCTGAGGATCGCAGTTCAAAACCATCCCAGGTAGCGAAGTTCAGAAGACACATAGCCCAATTAACTACCAAAAAAAAAAAAAAAAGCCATAAATGGAGTTGTGGCTCAAGTTACAGAGTGCCAGCTTTGGGCACAAAAGTGCCCAGACACTCAAACCCCAGGACTGACAAAATTAAAAAAAAAAAATCTTGCTGGGCACTGGTGTCTCATGCCTGTAATCCTAGCTACTCAGGAGGCTGAGATCTTAAGTTCAAGGTTCAAAGCCAGTCCAGGAAGGAAAGTCCATGAGACTCATCTCTGAAAGCAGTGCTGTGGCTCAAGTGGTAGAGCACTTGCCTTGAACTGAAGAGCTCAGGGACAGCACTAGGCCCAAGGTTCAAGACTCACGACCCACACACACACACCAAAAATAAAATAGAAGACCTGCAAGTTAAAAATAACAAAAAAGAAGCCAGGCCCTGGTGGCTCACGCCTGTAATCCTAGCTACTCAGGAGGCTGAGATCTGAGGATCGCGGTTCAAAGCCAGCCCGGGCAGGAGAGACCGTGAGACTCCTATCTCCAATAAACCACCAGAAAACTGGAAGTGGCACTGTAGCTCAAATGGTAGAGTGCTCGCCTTGAGCTGAAGAGCTGAAGGATAGCGCCCAGGCCCAGAGTTCAAGCCCCACGACCGAAAAAAAAAAAAAATCAGCCTTCTTTTTTTTAGTTATCCTTCAAATTACCAGAGAATAGGGGACTTGTAAAATTAGATACATTAATTTACTGGGCTGAAATTTTACTTAACATACCAGATTAAAATCAAGTAATTCTTAAAATATTTCCTAGGGCTATGGATAGAGATGACTGGTAGAGCTAGTAGAGTTCTAACCTAGCATTAGTATGCACAAGACTTGGAGTTAAACACAAGAAGAGACCAAACTAAGATGTAAATAAGACTCCACAACTGTTTCACAGCTGGTCAAGAAAACGGGGGGGGGGGTGATCTGCAAAGAAGCAGCAGGGTCTAGGGATTGAAGTGAGGTAGATAGAGTTCAGGTGGGTCTGGGCGGGTCAGCTGTCTGGCAGGCAATCCAGGGCAGAGAGCTGGGTGTGGAGCTGAGGACCAAAAGTGGGCATAATGCTTACAGTGGGGGTTGAACTCAGGGCCTGAGTGCTGTCCCTGAGCTCTTTCACTCAAGGCTAGTACTCTATCACTTGAGCCAGAGTGCCACTTCTAGCCTTTTCTGAGTATTTTATTGGAGATAAGAGTCCCACACGGAGCTGGGAAGGTGGCTCAGTGGTAGTGCGCTTGTCATGCATGCATGAGGCCTTGGGTTCAATTCCTCAGCACCATTTATAAACAGAAAAAAATGGAAGTGGCGCTGTGGCCCAAGTGGTAGAGCACTAGCTTGGAGGGGAAGAGCTGAGGGACAGTGCCCAGGCCCAGAATTCAAGTCCCATGACCGACCCCCCCCCAACAACAAAAAAAAAAGAAGTCCCACAGACTTTCCTGCCTGAGCTAGTTTTGAACCATGAGCCTCCAGATCTGCCTCTTGAGGCAACTAAGATTATAGGCCTGAGCTACCGCCACCCAGCTTCCCATAAAATTTTTATCTACAGTTAGCCATCAAAAAATCAGAATATAAGATGTGGTAGAGCACAAACCTTGAGCAAAAAAGCCAAGCAAGAGTTAAGACCTCAAGTTTAAGCCCCAATAGTGACACAAAAAGAGAGTGCTAGGTTCTGTTGGCTCATTCCCTAGCTACCCAGGAATTATGATTCGAAGCCTGTCTGATTCACCACCAAAATGCGGGAGGCAGAGCTGTGGCTCAAATAGTAGACTAGCCTTGAGCAAAAAGGCTCAAGAACAGCGCCCAGTTCAAGCCCCAGAACAGACAGACCAGACAGAAAAGGAAAGGAAAGAGTAAGGGAAGAAAAGGTAGGTAAGGTTTATTACTGTGTGTGTGTTTGTTTTAGTAGTCCTATGGATTAAACCCAGGGAGGGTCATGCACATGCTAGGCAAGTACTCTACAACTGAGTCACATCCACAGCCCTATTTTTTTGCCATAAAAAAAAATAACATCTAGGGGCTGGGAAGTGGCTCAGTGGTAGAGCACTTGCCTTGCATGCATGAGGCCCTGGGTTCAATTCCTCAGTACCACATAAGCAGAAAAAGCAGGAAGTGGCTCTGTGGCTCAAGTGGTAGAGTGCTAGCCTTGAGCTGAAGAGCTGAGGGACAGCACTCAGGCCCAGAGTTCAGCCCCCACGACCAGCCAAAAAAAAAAAAATTAAAGAAAATCTAATAATGGTGCAAAATAATGGGGGCAAGAGGAGGCCAGTCCTGCAGCTCAAGTGGTGAAATGTCTGCCTAACAAGCTTGAGGGACTTCAAAACCCCCAGTACTAGCACCAAATTCATTTTCATACTTACAATAGCACTTTGAAACAAGGTCTTACTAAACTGACCAGATGAGCCATTAACTTTTAATTAATTTACTTTATTATTATTATAGAGGTGATGTACAGAGGATTACAATTACATGAGTCAAGTAGTGAGTAATTTCCTTTCATAGTGTCTTCTGTTCCCTCCTATCTCCCAGTCCCTCCCCTCCTGTTGTATAGTTCACTTTCATCAATGTCTAGTCAGATCCACTGCTGTACTTTCTCTCCATTTTTCCCTCCCCTCCATCCTCCAGAAAATATACACGTGAATACACCATAAAGAAAGAATACACATAAAGACAGAATCACCAAAAACTTTTAAAAAATCTTTTGTTTCCATACCTTGGAGTTCATTTGCGCATATATTATCGAAATATGAAGAGGCATTGCACCTTTGTGTTTCTCTCCTAATAGTGTACTCCTTTGGTCTCACTGGGTATATCTGGAATCCTGCATAATTTGTCATATCCCAATACATCTAGAGCCATTAACTGGGTTTTTTGTTTTTTTCTTTTCCACCAATCTTGGGGCTTGAACTCATGCCTGGGCAGTGTCCCTGAACTTCCTTTGCTCAAGGGTAATACTCTATCACTTGAGCCACAGCACCACTTCCTGCTTTTGCTGTTTATGTGGTACTGAGGAATAGAACCCAAGGCTTCATGCATGTTAGGCAAGCACTCTACCACTAAGCCACATTCCCAGCCCCTAGACCCATTAGCTTTTAACCCTTCACCTCAGCCTCTTCAGTAGCAGCAAGTATACATATGCCACCTCATCCAGCTCTATGTATTTCCTTGTGCTTCCTTGCACTTACTAAAACTTGTTCCACCTATTACATGACCAGGTGTTCTTCCCATATTAGAGTTTAAATTATGATCTTATGTAAAAGCATGACAAGTGCTTGGAGAATTTCCGCAGTATTAAAATCTTAACCTGCCATGTGTTGGTGGCACACACCTGTAATCCTAGCTACTCACAAGACTGAGATCTGAGGATCAATGTTCAAATCCAACCTGGGCAACAAAGTCTGTGAGACTCTTACCTCCAACTGACCACCAAAAAATGGGTCTACCCTTGAGCTGAAGGACAGCCCATGGGCCCAGAGTTCAAGCCCATTGACCAGCAATAGAGAGACAGACAGAGAGACAGAAACAGACAGAGAATTGGAAGACTGGACACCAATGCATAAGACCTGTAATTCTAGCTACTTAGGAGACCCAGACATGAATGAGGCTTTCAAGGACAGTTCCTTGAGACTCCTATCTCCAACTAATCACAGAAAAAGTGGGAAGTGGAGCTGTGGCTCAAGTGCTAGAATGCTAGCCAACCACTTGAAGCTCTGGGACAATACTTAAGCCCTGAGTTCAAACCCAGGACCAGCACAAAAATTAACTGGTAGTTAACCTAAAGGCTCTTATATTATGGTTTGTTTCATAATAAATGAATTCAAAGCATGTTCACTTAGCAGAAGCTCAAGGTGAGCTTTTGATGTGTTAAAATAACTCTCAAGCTAGTGACTGAGAACAGATGCATTTTGATGTTGATGTATTCTGATTGTTCATAAATTTTACCCCACCCATCACCGGAAGTGTAAATGCTTGTCTATCAAGGTCAAGGACCTAAATTCATTTCAAACCCCAGTATGAAGGGGAATTACTCCACCTCACATGGAACCAATTTTGAGAGTAAAGATTATTAGAAAGAGGCCAAGCACCAGTGGCTTATGCCTGTAACCTTACCTATTCAAGAGGCTGAGTAGTTCCTACTACTTACTGACATGTAGCTCTAGTGGTAGAGCTCTATCTAGCCTTGAGGGGAAAAAAGAAAGAAAAGCTCAAGGACAGCACCTAGGCCCTGAGTTCAAGCCCCATGAACTCACGCATGCACAGACACGTGCACACACACGTGCACACACACACACACGTGCACACACACACACACACACACACATTAAGGAAGGACAAAAAGAGCAACCACAGTTGGGTGCCAGTGGCTTATGCCTGTAATCCTAGCCATAGCCAATCCAGAGGTTGAGATATGGAGGGAGGGGATATGTGCCAGGAAAGGCCATGACACTCTCATCTCCAATCAAACACCGGAAAACCAGAAGTGATGCTGCGGCTTAAAGTGGTAGAATACTAGCCTTGAGCAAAAGCGGCTCAAGAACAGTGCCCAAGTCCTGAATTCAAGCCTTAGGACTGGCCAAAAAAAACGAACAACCATCCCAGGAATTCTAATGTTGACTCCCTTTGTTCTCCACAAAGAGGAAAATCATCATTCTCATCTTCCAATAAGACCCTACTTTTTTTTTTGGGGGGGGGTCTGGTTGTGGGGCCTGAACTCTGGGCCTGGGCGCTGTCCCTCAGCTCTTCAGCTCAAGGCTAGCACTCTACCACTTGAGCCACAGTGCCACTTCCGGCTTTTTTCTTTTTGCTTATGTGGCGCTGAGGAATCGAACCCAGGGCCTCAAGCATGCAAGGCATGCACTCTACCACTGAACCACCTTCCCAGCCCCTAGTCCCTCCTTTTTTATACCAACGTGGTTCATAGACATGGGAAGATTAAGACTTGCTTCTAAAATACCAAACATTAGACCTGCTTACTATGGCTATAAATACATAAATACTATCTCTTAGACTATAAGACTTGTTAAAGGGATTAGATGCCATATTTAACAGTTTTAGCCCAAAACTTCAGTATTTCCCACATGCAACCTCAAACTGTCCAGTTCCTGAACAGTTTAGCTCTTCTAGCACCATTAAGCAATCAGTATAAATTGCTTTCAATTCTCTAGGGTAGTTAAAAAGGAGAATGGTTTTAGGCAGCTGTCCACAGCATGCAAAAAGGTAAGCCTTCGGCAGTAACAAAAAAAGGACATTTAGAGGCCAACATTCAAACTGTATCGAAAAGCCCAAAACATTACACTGTCTTTTCACTTTCTTTCACACTGCACACCTGGTAAGTTTTAAGAGACTAATACCACAGGAGCACTCTCATTTCTTTCCACACTCCCCCACCTGGTAACTTTTTGTTACGTCATTAATACTACAGGATTTTTTTTTATCACCACAAAACCCAATTACTACAAGTTATTAATGAGAGGGAACACAGACTGGTTTTTGGTGGTTTCCTCTCTTCTCTCCCTTTCCACTGAATCTCTTATGCTCAACCTTTTAACTTATAAAGAGGACACAAACACACAGTAACCATGTGGCTCTGCCTAGAGTCCTACCTAGAATAATCAGGGCTTTGTCAAAAACCCTCAGTACTCAAATGCCAATATGATCATCACTAACCTGTCATTTATTTGGAAGCTACAATCATAAGCTTTCAAATCATTTTTAATGAATTGAAAACAACTTCTGCCCCAATAACACATCTCCTTTATCTCAGCCAGTATACTAAAAGCCTAAATTCCCACAGAACATCAAGTATTCAAATAGAAATCCAAGTTATTTCCTCTCAAGGGCATCAGAAGAAACTTATTTGGGGCCCTGAGGAGGGAAAGAGACTTTCATTACTAGTACACCTTCATTTATTTGGTTTTTAAACACACTGAAGTAATGACAAAGCTGACCTTGAGCTGTACTCCTCATTTTACATCCCCACCCCTTCCCAACAGGAAAAATCTGTACGACTAAATTTAGTTCAATATTTCCCTTAACTTTTGAGTTTTTCAGGTCATTTCTCTTACTTTTGAAATCCTTGAATTTCTGCTGATACACTAGGGCTAGTCCATATGATCCAAACTACTATTGAAGGGCCCTACATAATGTTTCGGAAAATAAGACGCTTTTTAAGTCTAATGATCATACAATACTTGATTCTAACCATGCCAGTTACCCCACAAAAGCATAAAAACCACTGGAACCATGTATGTAAACACGCTGTGTTCACAGATGCTGTACAACTTAAGTAGCTAAATCCAAAATGAAGGAAAGATTTAAAAAAGAAATAAAAGGGACCAGGATTGACTGAACAGATGCAATTGATAAATCTCTGAAAAATCACTGAAACATCAACTGAATAGGGGCTGAGAGTGTAGTAGCTCAGGGGTAGAGCAGGCTTGAAGCCCTAGGTTCAATTCCCAGCCCAGAAAGAAATTAACAAAGAGGACTATTAAAACCTGTACCAAAAAAAAAAAAAAAACTTAAAATGTTGAAGAAAAAAATGAATGAGGGGCTGGGAAAGTAGCTCAGTGGTAAAGTGCTTGCCTTGCAAGTATGAGGCCCTGGGTTCGATTCCTCAGCACCACATAAGCAAAAAGAAAAAAGCCGGAAGTGGTGCTGTGGCTCAAGTGGTAGAGAGCTAGCCTTGAGCTGAAGAGCTGAGGGACAGCGCCCAGGCCCAGAGTTCAAACCCCACGACCTGACCCCCCCCCCAAAAAAAATGAATGAAACTGCCTACACTCATGTAATCCAAAAATCCCAAGCCTCAGTTGAGTGCCTGGAATAGATTTCGTCCCAAAACGAAATTAAAAACATGCATTCCACGCTTGGTGTACTCAAAGTACAGTGGCTTTTAAAAAAAATTTCTTTTAAGTAGGTAGTCATGTGAAATTATTTTTCAACAGATCTGTGTGTCCCCTAAAAAAGTGCGTACCGATCAAAGTCATTTCTCACAAACGAGCAGACTGATGCCATGACCACGGACAGAGCAGAACTAAGGAGTCAGGGTTTTCTGTCCCCAGCTTTACAGATCTATCCTATCCACCAACACAGTGGCTTGTGCAGCCAGTTAAAAAGATTGCGGGCAATTCGGGGGTCTCCTGGGCCAGTAGAGGAAAAGGGAGAGTGAGAGAGACATTTCCGCACCTCCCCCGGAAGGCGGCCAGGTTGCAAAGCCCCCGCCCCCACCCCACCCCACCCCCACCCCGCCAATCCCTCAGCCACAAGGTGTGTGTGCGTGCGTGCGTGTGTGTGTGTGTGTGTGTGTGTGTGTGTGTGTGTGTGTCGGCCCGGGAAGAAATCCGGCCGTAGCATCTCCGCTCGCCAGGCACCCAAGGATGCCGGCTGTGATTCCCACCCCCCGGCCCTCAACCTCCCCGAAGCCTGCGCCCCGGGCCCAGCCCAAAGAAGTCCCCCCCCCACTCCAGATGGATCCCCCTTTTCTGAGGCGACTCCACAGCAGCCGCCGCCCCGCACACGGCCTCCGGGGAAAAGCCACCGCCCCCACCCGCCATATTTCCCTGAAAGGCGCCCGCGCTACGGCTCCCCGTCTCCACTCCGTCCCAGGGGGGCGGGTGTTGCTTCCCCCACACACACACCCCGTGTCCCCCTCACATCTCAACCGTCCCAGGAGCTCCCCAAAGGAATGCTCGGCCCGGGGGAACAGCACCCGCCATCGCCCCCTCCCCCGCCCAGGGACTCGCCCTCCCCCTCTTAGCCGCCATTTTACAACCAACTCCTCCACCCTTTTCGTCTCGGCCTCCCGGCTCCAGACGGTCTGCGAATAAGGACACCGACCAGGTCAGATTCCTGGACCGGGAGATTCCCATCGCTCCGGGAGCCCACACACGCCATTTCCTGCTTTCCGAATCCACGTCCCCGGGCCAGGCTCCGAGACGATGCCGCCATTTTGTCTCCTGATCCCGGGCCTCTGTGGGCGGCGGCAGAGGGTCCGAGAATTCCAGCCCCCTGTTGCCCCCCCAACTCACCGTCGTATCGCTCAGCCTGCTCGGCCAGCTTCGCCTGGTACACCAGATCTTCCCGATCATCCATAGCGGCAGCGGCTCCGGCAGGGTCTGCGCGACGGATGGAAGCGGATAGCGTCTCCGGCTCTCTCTGCCTCTCGCTCTGCGTCCGGGCAGCAAAAAATGGCGGCGCCTCAATCCGGGACTTCCGCCTGCGCACGCGGACAACTGCTCGGCTCTATGGCAACCGCTCCCTGGCAACTGGCGCGGGGGGGCGGGACCTGGAGCTCCGCGCTGGAAGAGGCTGGAACCCACGAGACTCTCCCCTCCTCCATCCGCTTAGCCCGCGCCAAAGGACCAAGGCGGGAACTGCGACTGCGCGTAGGGATAGCACACACACACACACACACACACACACACACACTGCGCGTAGGGATAGCGCACACACACACACACACACACACACAGAGGCGAGGTCGTCCTGGATTGGGCCTTGAAAGCTCAGGGAGACCGAAATTGTTTTTTGGTTTTTGCTTTTGTTTGATTGTAATGACAGGCCTTCCTCGCTGAAATCAAGCATTCTGCCCTTCCTGGCTCCCTTTGCTTACCTGAACCCAATCCTGGGCCGTTTTCAAGCCTCTTCAGCCAAGAATTGGGCCCAGCTTCAGTACCATAGAAGTCAAGGGAAGCCGGTGGGGCTCCAGTCTTCACACCTCAACTCACTGACACACTAATCATTTCCTCTTATCCTTGTTTTCTCCCTTAGATTCTGCAAGGATAGGCCCAGAAAAATTCCTGGTCTAGGGGTTAGGAAGGTGACTTAGTAGTAGAGTGCTTGCCTAACGTGCATGAAGCCCTGGATTTTTTTCTTCAATGCCACATAAACAGAAAAGGCCAGAAGTGGCACTGAGGCTCAAGTGGTAGAGTGCTAGCCTTGAGCAAAAGAAGCTCAGGGACAGCGCCCTGCCTGAGTTCAAGCCCCATGGCCGGCCAAAAAGAAAAGAA
>NW_012267247.1:6815774-6825476 GCF_000151885.1 Dipodomys ordii
GGCTCAAGTGGTAGAGTGCTAGCCTTGAAGAAAAGAAGCTCAGGGACAGCGCCCTGCCTGAGTTCAAGCCCCATGGCCGGCCAAAAAGAAAAGAATAGAAAAAAAAAAAAATATATATATATATATATATATATATATATATACCTGGTCTAGAGGTGTGGCTCAGCAATAGACCTCCTACCTAGAAAGCTGGACACCCTGAGTTCAAATTCCAGTACTATCATAAAACAATTCAAGCTCAACAATTATGTTTACAAAAATAGGAATAAAGGAAAGAAACAAAGAAAAACCAGGAATTGGGCAGATGCTGATGACTCACCCCTGTAATCTTAATTACTCAGAAGTCTGAGATCTAGCTGAGTCATGCTGGTGGCTCAGGCCTGTAATCCTAGCTACTCAGGAGGCTGAGATCTGAGGATCACAGCACCACTGGAAAGTCTGTGAGATTCTTATCTCCAATGAAGGAGGTACAAAGCCGAGGCTCACTTCTATAATCCTGTTCAAGAGGTTCATAGCTGTTGAAGGAGGTTCAAAGCCAGCCTGGGCAGGAAAGTCCTTGGGTTTTTGTTTGTTTGTTTGTTTGTTTTTATCTCTAAACCACTCAAAAGCTGAAGTGGAATTATGGCTCAAGTGGCTTGAAATGAAACTGTGACTCAAGTGGTAGAGTGCTAGCCTTGAGGAAAAAAAAAAAAACTTAGGAACTGAGTGCCCAGAACCTGAGTTCAAACCCTATAGGCGTGCGCGCACACACACACACAACACACAACACACACACACAAAGTCCTATGATTTACTGTCTATAAGCTTGGGACCTGCCAGGTACCAGTAATCCTAGTTAGACTCTTATCTCCAAATAACCACTCAAGAACCAGAAGTAGAACTGTGGCTCAAAGTGGTAGAGTGGTAGCTTTGAGCAAAAGAATTCAGGGACAGTGCCCAGGCTCTAAGTTTAAGTTCTACAACTGATTAAAAAAAAAAAAAAAACTTGGGGGCTGGGAAGGTGGCTCAGTGGAAGAGTGCTTCCCTTGCATGCCTGAGGCCCTGGGTTCGATTCCTCAGCACCACATAAGCAAAAAGAAAAAAGCAGGAAGTGGCTCTGTGGCTCGAGTGGTAGAGCGCTAGCCTTGAGCTGAAGAGCTGAGGGACAGCGCCCAGGCCCAGAGTTCAAGCCCCACTACAGGACCCAAAAAAAAAAAAACTTGGGACTCAGGGGGAGCTAAGTCTGAAGACTTCAAAACCAAGATGTCTCATATCCCAGGGCAAGAGAAGATGGGCATTCCAGCCTCAGGAGATAAGTCATCCTTCCAAGTCATCCTTTCTATACCTTTCCTTCCATTCTCCATGAATTGGATGGTGCCCACCTTGTTGGTAAGGGCAGACCTTTCTTACTCAGTCCACTGGTTCAAATTATAAGCTCTTCCAGAAACACCACAAATACTTCATTAGCTATCTGGAGAGTGCAACCTAGTCATATTGACATGCTCAGTAGAAGAGCAGTTGTCTAGTAAATATGAGGTCCTGTATTGGATCCTCAGTGCTGGGTATGGTTGGAGTGACAAGAAAAAGAAATAACTATTACAAACCATATGTCAACAAATTATATAGGAAATGAAATGAACAAATTCCTAGAAACACATAAACTGTCATAAGTAACCCAAGAAAGAAATAGAACTGAATAAGCATATAACAGATTAACTCAGTAATCAAAAACCAACAATTGAACAATGTGAATGTTTGTTTTGCAATAATAAGGATTAAACCCAAGCCCTTGAACTTGTTTAGGCAAGTACTCTAAAATGCAAGCTACAATTCCTAGTCCATTTATTTTTTCAGTTCTAGGGATTGAACCCAAAGCCTGGTACATGCTAGCCTGACACTCTACCTCTTGAGTCACATGCCCAAGCCTTTTTGCTCTATTGTTTAGTTATAGGGTCTCACTTTTTTTTTGGGGGGTGGTCCAGTCGTGGGGCCTGAACTCTGGGCCTGAGTGCTGTACCTCAGCTCTTCAGCTCAAGGCTAGCACTCTACCACTTGAGCCACAGTGCCACTTCCGGCTTTTTTCTTTTTGTTTATGTGGTGCTGAGGAATCGAACCCAGGGCCTCAGGCATACAAGGCAAATGCTCTACCACTGAGCCAACTTCCCATCCCTAGGGTCTCACTTTTTGCCCAGACCAGTCCAAATTACAATCCTACCACCATAGCTGAGCTGACAGACACAACCACCACACCCAGCTTTTTCTGTTGAGATAAATCTCTGAATTTTTTGCCTGGACTAGCCTCCAAGCATCCTAATCTCTGACACGTGGAGAAGGTTGGATTATACACCTGAATCAGTGCCTAGGTTGCCTTGTGGTTTTTTTGTTTGTTTGGGGGTTTTTTGTTTTGTTTGCTAGTCCAGGGGCTTGACCTCAGGGCCGGGGCACTGTCCCTAAACTTCTTTTGCTCGAGGCTAGCATTCTACCACTTGAGCCAGAGCACCACTTTTCTTTTTATGTGATACTGAGGAATCAAACCCAGGGCTTCACACATGCTAGGCAAGCACTCTACCACTAAGCCATGTTCCCAGCCCATTGTTATTTTTTTTTTTTGCCCATTTAATCAGTCATGAGTCTTAACTTAGAGCCTGAGCACTGTCTCTAAACTCTTTCACTCAAGGCTAGCAGTCCCAAGGCTGGGAATGTGGCTTAGTGGTAAAGTGCTTGCCTAACATGCATGAAGCTCTGGATTTGATTCCTCAGTACCACATAAACAGAAAAAGCCAGAAGTGGCACTGTGGTACAAGTGGTAGACTACTAGAAGCTCAGGTACAGTGCCCAGGCCCTGAATTCAAGCCCCAGGACTGGGGGGAGGGGGGGAGAAACACTAGTGCTCTACCATTTTGAATCACAGCTCCACTTCCGGTTTTCTGGTGGTTAAGTGGTGATGAATCTCATAGACTTTCTTGCCTGGACTGGTTTTAAACCACCATCCATAGATCTCAGCCTACTGAGTAGCTAAGATTACAGGTATAAGTCACCAGTGCCCCACAATCATTTGTTTTTGAAAAAGGGTCTTACTTTGCCCAGGCTGGCCTTCGACTTGCTATATCCTTCTACTTCTGGCTCCAGAGTATCTAAGATTACAAATCTGTGTACTATTCCAAACTGCAATGTGAATGTACTGAATACCCATTGTACTCTATGTACCTAATACCAACTGTACTCCAAAAAAAAAAAAATTGAACTCCAGGGCTTGAACTCTGGGCCCAAGTGCTGTGTGCTTCAGCTCTTCAGCTCAAGGCTAGCCCTCTACCACTCGAGCCACAGCACCACCTCCGGTTTTCTGAGTGGTTTATTGGAGATAAGAGTCTCACATACTTTTCTGCCCGGACTGGCTTTGAACCATGATCCTCAGATCTCAGCCTCCTGAGTAGCTAGGATTACAGGCATGAGCCACTGGCGCCCAGCTCCAAAAAATTATTAAATTGATAATTTTTTTGTGGGCAGGGACACAATGGTCATGAAGTCACAAAGAGAATATTACATCACAGGGGCACTGTGGTTCAAGTGGTAGAACACTAGCCTTGAGCACACAAAGGCTCAGGAACAGCGCCTAAGTCCTGAGTTCAAGCCCCAAACAACAGCAACAACAACAAAAAGGTTTTCGGGTTGGGAATGTGACTTAGTGGTAGAGTCTTTGCCTAGCATGCATGAAGCACTGGGTTCGATTCCTCAGTATCACAGAAAAATCCAGATATGGCACTGTGGCTCAAATGGTAGAGCCCTAGCTTTGAGCAGAGAGTGGCTCAGGGATAAAGCCCAGGCCCTGAGTTCAAGCTCCAGGACTGACCAAAAGAAAAAAAAAGAAGAGAGGGCTGGGAATGTGCTTTAGTGGTAGAGTGCTTGTCTAGCATTCATGAAGCCCTGGGTTCAATTCCTCAGTGCCATATAAACAGAAAAAGCCAGAAGTGGCACTGTGGCTCAAGTGGTAGAGTGCTAGCCTTGAAGAAAAGAAGCTCAAGGAGCTGGGCACCAATGGTTTATGCCTATAATCCTAGCTATTTAGGAGGCTGAGATCTGAGGATAATGGTTTAAAGCCAGCCCAGGCAGAAAAATCTGTGAGACTCTTATTTCCAATTAACCACCAGAAAACTGGAAGTGGCTGTGGCTCAGGTGTTAGAGTGCTAGCCTTGAGCTGAAGAGCTCAGGGACAGCGCCCAGGCCCAGAGTTCAAGCCCCAGGCCTGGACAAAAGAGAGAGAGAGAATATGACATCACAATAGGTCTAAGATATCAAAATGGTGATATGAGGGCACAATGGTCATGAGATTACAAACGAAATGTCATATCACAATGGATCTCTGATGTCAAACTACAATTGGAGATCACACTGGTCTTGAGTCACAATGGGGATATAAGTTCACAATGGGTCTATGATGTCACAAAGGCAATGTGAGAGCACAATGGTCATGAGGTCACAAAGGGGATATGATGTCACAATCTGAGATACCACAATAGGAATGTGAGGTCACAATGTCATAAGGTCATAAGGGAAATGTGATGTCACAATGGGTCTGTGATATCACAATGGTAATGTAAGATCACAAAGATCATCAGGTCACATTGGTGATATGAAGTCACCGTGGCGTCAATGATATCAAAATGGTGATTTGAGGGCACAATGGTAATGAGGTTACAACGAGGATGTGAGGTCATAATGTGTATATGAGGTCATAATAGGTCTGATATCACAGAAGCAATATGAGGGCACATTGGCCATGAGGTCACAAAGGAAATGTGATGTCACAATGGGCCTGTAGTATCACAATGGCACTGGGAGGTCAAAATGGGGACATGTCACAATTGGTCTAAGATATCACAATAGTCATGCGGTCCCAATGAGGATATGAGATAATAATGGGTCTGTTATATCATAATGGCAATGTGACATCACAATGTCATGAGATTACAATTACAATGGAATTATGACATCACAATGAGAACATAAAGTGACAATGATGTGAGTACCCAATAGTCATGAGGTTACAAAGGAAATGTGATGTCACAATAGTAATTAGATATCACAATTTTCATGAGGTCAAAATGGGTCTGTGACATCAAAATGGTGATGTGAGAGCACAATGGTCGTGAAGTCAAAATGAAGATGTGATATAGCAATGGCAATATGATGTCACAATTGGTCTGAGATATCACAATGACAATTTGAGGGCACAATGATCATGGGTTTACAATGGGCATATTAGATCACAATGGGTCTATGATGTCACAAGTGCACTGTGAGGATAAATGGTCATGATATCACAATGGGCCTATGACATCACAATTCAATGTGAAATCATAATGGTCAGGAGATCACAATGGGGATATGAAGTCACAATGTGTCTAAGATGTCACAATGGCAATGTGCCAGCACATTGGTCATGATGTCTCAAATGTGACATCATAGTGGGTTGGTGATGTCACAATGACAATGGGAGGTTACAATGGGGATATGATAGCACATTGTGAGCTATTTTTGGTAAAGAAAGTGCTCTACAATTTGAGTTATAGCTCCACTTCTGGATTTTGGTGGGAAAATGTAGAAAAGTGTCTTGTAGACTTTCTTGTTCAGGTTGGCTTTGAACCTCTATCCTCAGATCTCAACCTCCTCAGTATCAAGGATTTCAGGTATTAGCCACCGGTGCTCAGCTACTTTGCTTATTTTTGAAATAAAGTCTTGGTTTTTGTCCAGCGGGCCCAGACCATGATCTTCCTATTTATACTTTATACCATAGCTGAGATAGCAGGCTCGCATCACTGTGGCCAGCTTTTTCTAATGGGACGGGCACAAAAACAAACACAAAAGCCTAAAAAATAAGGAAAGGGGCTGGGAAGGTAGCGCAGTAGTAGAATGTTTGCCTGGCATGCATGAAGCCTTGGGTTCGATTCTTCAGCACCACATAAGCAGAAAAAGAAGTGTGAGGGAAGGGAGGGTAGGGGAAAAACAAAGGAGAAGGTAACAATGCTTGATAGGAAATGTACTCATGACCTTGCTCATGTAACTGTAACCCCTCTGTACAGTATTTTTGCAATAAAAAGCATATTAAAAGAAAAAGAAAAGGCTGGAAGTAGTACTGTGGCTTAAGTGGTAGAGATCTAGCCTTGAACTGAAGAGCTGAGGGACAGCACCCAGGCCCAGAGTTCAGACCCCATGACTGACAAAAAAAAAAAAGAAGAATTAAATGGGAAGCCCAGAATTGCTGGTTAACACCTGTCATCCTAGCTACTCAGTAGGTTGAGATCTGAGGATCATGGTTTAAAATCAATCTGGGCAGGAAACTCCATGAGACTCTTACCTCCAATTAACCTCCAAAAAGCTAGAAGTGGAGCTATGGCTCAAATGGTAGAGTGACAGCCCTGAGTAAAAATGCTCAAGGAAAGCCCGGAGCCAGTGCTTCATGCCTATAATCCTAGCTACTCAGGAGGCTGAAATCTGAGGATCTGGCTCAAAGTCTTCCTAAAAAGGAAAGTCTATGAGATTCTTCCATAAGCTACTGAAGCCAGGTGCCACTTATACCTGTAATCCTAGCTACTCAGGAGGCTGAGATCAGAGGAGTACAGTTCCAAGCCAGCCTGGGCAGGAAAGTCCAGGAGACTCTTACCTCCAATAAACCACCAGAAAACCAGAAGTGGCGCTGTAGCTCAAGTGGTAAAGCACTTGCCTTGAGCTGAAGAGCTGATGGACAGTGCCCAGGCCCAGAGTTCAAGCCCCACGACTGACCAAAGAAAAAAAAAAGCTACTCAAAAAAAAAGCCATGAGAGCTAATAACTGAGAATTCAAGGAAAAGGGAGATGACATTAAGGAAAAAAAATCATAAACAAAATTTTTTTTTAAAAAGCCAGAAGTAGCACTGTGGTTTAAATGGTACAACACTAGCCTTGAGCACAAAGATGCTCAGAGATAGTGCCCAGGCCTTGAGTTCAAGCCCCAGCTAAAAAAAAATAAAATAAAAAGCTCAAGCTCAAAAGACAGTACTTAGGCCCTGAGTTCAAGCCCCAAGACCAGCACCCAAGCCAGGTGCTGGTAGCTCATGCCTGTAATCCTAGCTACTCAGAAGGCTGAGATCTGAGGATCATAGTTCAAAGCCAACCCAGGCAGGAAAGTCCATGAGACTCTTATGTCCAATTAACCACCAGAAAACCAGAAGTGGCACTGTTGCTCAAGTTGTAGAACTCTCACCTTAAGCTGAAAAGCTGAGGGACAGCACTTAGGCCTAGAGTTCAAGACCCACTGCTGACAAAAATAAAGAAAAAAAGACCAGCACCCGCCCCCCCCAAAAAAAAAAACAGAATTAAGTGGGAGAGACTATATGAAAAAGGACCTTACATTCAATGTTAGATATGTTTACACACACACTCTCTCTCTCTCTCTCTCTCTCTCTCTCTCTCTCTCTTTCTCTCTCTCCCGGCCAGTCCTGGAGCTTGAACTCAGGACCTATCCTTGAGCTGCTTTTGCTCAAGGCTACCACTCAACCACTTAAGCCATAGCACCACTTCTGGCTTTTTCTGTTTATGTGGTACTGAGGAATCAAACCCAGGGCTTCGTGCATGTGAGACAAGCACTCTACCACTGAGCACCTTCCCAGCCCCATTTTCTAATGTTTCTATAGTCCAAACCTTGAGTAAGAATCAAAAGTTAGTGTCATAAAATAGCTTCAAAAATAAAGAGGGTGGTCAGTGGTATTAAATTCTGCAGAGACATCAGGCAAGCTTAGCACTAAGGAAAAGCTATTAGATATAGCGGATAGGTCATTGCTGACCTTCAAGAGTAATTTCTAAAGGTTGCTGGGAGCCAGACTGCTCTTGGCTGAAGCACAGGGAAGGTGAGAGTTTGGGAAGAAGTGTTCAGTCTCTTGAGAATGGAAGTGAAGAGCCAGGAGGGGATAATTTGTGACAGAGGAATGGCTAAGTAGTATGTACAAATAATGAATTTGGTCCATAACTTCACAACCCCCTTCCAAGTCCACAAAGCTGGCTCTCCTGCCTGGTTGGTTACAGGACTGTCCTGAACAGGTGCTGGACAGATTAGGGATAAGCTACTTTACCTTCTGGGTTTCTTCTTCTTTTAAAAGAGACTCAAGGGCTGGGAAGGTGGCTCAGTGGTAGAATGCTTGCCTTGCATGCAGGAGGCCCTGGGTTCAATTCCTCAGCATCACATAAACAGAAAAGGCCAGAAGTGGCGCTGTGGCTCAAGTGGTAGAGCACTAGCCTTGAGCTGAAGAGCTGAGGGACAGCGCCCAGGCCCAAAGTTCAGGCCCCACGATGGGCAAAAATAAATAAATAATAAAATAACATAAAATAAAAGAGACTCAAAACAGTGACTTCATTTCTCTGTGAAGTATCCAAAACAGTTGCTTCCTAAGAAGCTGCTTTGAAAGCAGAAATATTAAACCTATATTGATTCTCTAACTGCACAGTCTGTTCTCTCAAAGAAGATGCCAAAGGATAGAATTGGTTGATAGGGGACCAAAAATATAAACAGGGTTTTTTTGGGGGGCGGGGGTAGGAGTGTCAGTCATGGTTCTGGAACTCTGGGTCTAGGGACTGTCCCTGAGCTTTTCAGCTAAAGGCAAGCACTCTACCACTTGAGCCATAAAGCCACTTCCAGTTTTCTGGTGGTTAATTGGAGATAAGAGTCTCATGGACTTTTTCCTATCCAAGCTGGCTTTGAACCGTGATCCTTAGATCTCAGCCTCCTGAGTAGCTAGGATTACAGGCATGAGCTACCAGCACCTGGCTTAAACAAACATTTTTATTATAAAAATGAAAAAATATTGGGCTGAGAAGGTGGCTCAGTGGTAGAATGCTTGCCTTGCATGCATGAGGCCCTGCGTTTGATTCCTCAGCACCACATAAGCAGAAAAGGCCAGAAGTGGTGCTGTAGCTCAAATAGTAGAGCACTAGCCTTGAGCTGAAGAGTTGAGGGACAGCGCCCAGACCCACAGTTCAGGCCCCATGACTGACAAAAATAAAAATTAAAAAAAAAGACACTGTATTAGGTGGCTTGCACTATATGATCCTGCACATCTCATCATTGCCCAGTTACGGATACTTTGCACTCTTTCGTGAATCCTTTAAAGCAATCAGAACTTTGGATTACACACATAAGAAGCATAATTAAGTCTCTTAGCTTTACTGAAGAATTGACTTGAATAGAAATAAGAACTCTCCAGGAGCCCTTGGCTCATACCTGTAATCCTAGCTAATCACAAGACTGAGAACTGAGGATCAGGGTTTGAAGCCAGTCTGGGCAAGAAAGTCCATAAGACTCTTATCTCCAATTACCAAAAAGCTGCAAATGGAGTTATGGCTCAAGTGGTAAAGTGATAGCCTTGAGCTTAGGGACAGTGTCTAGGCCCTGAATACAAGTTCCAGTATTGGCACAGGCACAAAACCATACACACAAAAAAACAAGGACTCACTTAACTTGCTCTGATTAGAAAATAATATCACTACATAAAGGTACTAAACAATGAGAAACAGTAAACTTTAAATATGTGTGTGTATGTATGCGTGTATACATACATATATACATGTTATTGCTGCTCTTCAGCTCAAGGTTAGCGCTCTAACACTTGAGCCACAGTGCCACTTCCGGCTTTTTTCTTTTTGCTTATGTGGTGCTGAGGAATCGAACCCAGGGCCTCAGGCATGCAAGGCAAGC
>NW_012267247.1:6825967-6832652 GCF_000151885.1 Dipodomys ordii
TATATATATATATATATATATATATATATATATATGGTTATGGGGCTTGAACTGTAAGCTAGGGCTCTGTCCCTCAGCTCTTCAGCTCAAGGTGGGCACTCTACCAATTGAGCCACAATGCCACTTCTGGTAGTAAATTGGAGATAAGAGTCTCACAGAAGCCAGGCGGTGGTGGCTCACGCCTGTAATCCTAGCTAGCTCAAGTGGTAGAGCAGAGCTGAGGAACAGCACTCAGGCCCAGAGTTCAAGCACCACAACCAACAACAAAAAAAAAAGAGTCTCACAGACTTTCTTGCCTGGGCTGGCTTTGAATGGCGATCCTCAGATCTCAGCCTCCTGAGTAGCTAGGATTATAGGTGTCAGCCACCACCGCCCAGCTATATTTTATTTTTTAAATAGTTGTGAAAGGAGTTGCCATTCAAGAAATGTGTGTGTCTTGTACATGTAATTGTAACCCCTCTGTACAGTATTTTCACAATTAAAAAAATGAGTGTGTGTGTGTATGTGTGTGTGCGTGTGCGCATGCATGCCAGCCCTGGGGCTTGAACTAAGGGATTGGGCACTGTCCATGAGCTTCAGTTTGTCAAGACTAGCACTCTACCACTTGAGCCACAGCTCCACTTCTGACTCTTTTTTAGTAGCTTATTGGAAATAAAGAGTCTCACAGACTTCCCTACCTGGGCTGGCTTCAAACTGCCATCCTCAGATCTCAGCCTGCTAAGTAACTAGAATTACAATTATGAGCTATCAGTACCTGGCTAGTTGCTTTTTTTTAGGTTGTCTTTATAGCTTTTAATTTTTTTTGCCAGTCCTAGGGCTCGAACTCAGGACCTGGGCACTGTTCCAGAGCTTCTCTTGCTCAAGGCTAGCACTCTATAACTTGAGCTACAGCACCATTTCTGGCTTTTTCTGTTTATGTAGTACTGAGGAATTGAACCCAGAGCTTCATGCATGCTAAGCAAGCACTTTACCACTAACTAAGCCATCCCACTTTGTTCCTTTTTTTTTTTTTGGTCAGGAATGGGGCTTGAACTCTAGGCCTAGGTGCTGTCCCTCAGCTCTTCAGCTCAAGGTGAGCACTCTACCACTTGAACCACAGTGCCACTTCTGGTTTCCTGGTGAGTCAACAGCACTTGGCTTGTTCCATTTAAAAACATATGTATCACACATATGTATTAGTATACTTATACATATATGTATATATAAACACACATATAAATGTATATATACATACATGTATATACACATATATAAGAAGTGAGCCACTAGTGCTTTGGACATCATTATTACTACTTTGTTTAAAAACAGAAAGAAAGAGAGAGAGAGAGAGAGAGAGAAAGAAAGAAAGAAAGAAAAAAAGAGAGAAGCTAGAAAGGAAAGAAGGTAAGAAGAAAGGAAGGAAAAAAGAAAGAAAAAAGAAAGAGGGTCTGGGAATGTGGCTTAGTGGTAGAGTACTTGCCTAGCATGCATGAAGCCCTGGGTTTGAGTCTTTAGTACCACATACACAGAAAAAGCTGGAAGTAGCACTGTGGCTCAAGTGGTAGAGTGCTAGCCTTGAGCAAAAGAAGCTCAGGGGCAGTGCCCAGGCCCTGAGACTGGCAAAAAAGAAAAGAAAAAGAGTTAATTTCAGCCAGCCAGGTGTTTCTCTCTTGCAATCCCATGTTCTAGAGGCAGAGATTGGGAGATAGCAGTCACAAACCAAGCCAGGCAAAAATTCCAGACCCTACATAAAAAATAACCCACAAGAAAAACAGCTGGAGCCGGGCTCCAGTGGCTCACACCCATAATCCTAGCTACTCAGGAGGCTGAGATCTGAGGACCGACATTCAAAGCCAACCTGGGCAGGAAAGTCCATGAAACTCTTATCCACAATAAACCACTAGAAAACTGGAAGTGGCGCTGTAGCTCAAGTGGTAGAGCGCTAGCCTTGAGCTGAAGAGCTGAGGGACAGTGCTCAGGCCCAGAGTTCAAGCCCTACAACCGACAAAAAAAACACAAAACAAACAAATTGCTGGATTTATAGCTCCACTGTGGAGTCCCCTAAGATCAAATCATAGTACCAACAAGAAAAGAATGTTGATACCCTGATATATACACTCTTTCATGTATTTTCCCCCTTCAAAAATTTCACCTATATGCTGGGATCATGGCTTAGTGGTAGTGCTTGCCTAGCATGCATAAAGTTCTAGGTTCAATTCCTCAGTACTACATACACAGAAAAAGCTGGAAGTGGCATTGTGGCTCAAGTGATAGAGCACTAGCCTTGAGCAAAAAGCAGCTCAGAGACAGACAATAAAACAAGCAAGAGCTAGGAAGGTGGCTCAGTGGTAGAGTGCTTGCCTCACATGCAGGAGGCTCTAGGTTCAATTCCTCAGCATCACATAAACAGAAAAGGCCAAAGTGGCGCTGTGGCTCACGTGGTACAATGCCCAAGCCCAGAGTTCAAGCCCCACAACTGACCAAAAAACAAAAACAAAAAAAGCAGGCAAACAAAAAATTTCAACTGTGCTGGGCACCAGTGGCTCACGCCTATAATCCTACCTACTCAAGAGGCTGAGAGCTGAGGATCCTGGTTCAAAGCCAGCACAGGCAGGAAAGTAGTCCATGAGACTCTTATCTCCAATTAACTACCAGAAAACCAGAAGTGGCTGTGGCTCAAGTGGTAGAGAGCTAGCCTTGCGCTGAAGAGCTGAGGGACAGCGCCCAAGCCCAAAGTTCAAGCCCCACAACCAACCACCCCCACCCATTTTTTATTTTATTTTATTTTTTTGTCAGTCGTGGGGCTTGAACTCTGGGCCTGGGCGCTGTCCCTTGTGCTCTTCAGCTCAAGGCAAGCACTCTACTGCTTGAGCCACAGTGCCACTTCTGGTTTTCTGGTGGTTTATTGGAGATAAGAGTCTCACGGAAAAAAAAAAAAAGAGTCTCACGGATGTTCCTGCCCAGGCTGGCTTTGAACCATGATCCTCAGATCTCAGCCTCTTGAGTAGCTAGGATTAAAGGTGTGAGCCACCGGCACCCAGCTAAAACAAACAATTGTTTTTTCAGTCGTGGGGTCTTGAACTCTGTGCCTGGGCACTGTCCCTCAGCTCTTCAGCTCAAGGCTAGTGCTCTACCACCTGCGCCACAACACTACTTCTGACTTTTTCTGCTTATGTGGTGCTGAGGAATCGAACCCAGGGCCTCATGCATGCAAGGCAAGCACTCTACCACTAAGCCACCTTCCCAGCCCCCCAAGTTTTTTTTTTCCCTACTGTTCGGAAGACGCCACACAACTACTTGAATAGCTGTTTCCAGATCCCTTCCCAAGCCTGGCTGACTTGCA
Source organism: Dipodomys ordii (assembly GCF_000151885.1). Classification (NCBI taxonomy): domain Eukaryota; kingdom Metazoa; phylum Chordata; class Mammalia; order Rodentia; family Heteromyidae; genus Dipodomys; species Dipodomys ordii. The sequence goes on from NW_012267247.1 coordinate 6,829,290, forward strand.
TGGGAGCTGCCAGCCAAACAGACCCTTGGCAAACAACTGGACTCCCTCCAATTAGTCCAGCTGTTTTACATCTTTCAGGAGGACTGAAGTTGCAAGTAACATTGCAACAAACCTAGAACTCCTTTTCCAGAAGGCCTTGCTCAGGTCATGACTACTCCAAAACAATTTTCCTTGTGTTGGAAGACATGCTTCCAGACAAGTGCCCATGTACTCCAAATGACCTTTCTCACCTGCAGGGAGAAAATCCCCTATTCCTTTCAAAGGGAACTCCTTCCCCAACACTTTTCTTGATTGCATCGATTGTTGCATTGAAAAGCCTGTGATTGGTCCTTATGTGAGGCCTAAGACTGGAGGTTCTGGAAACTGTGCTATAGTTGGTGCAAATTACAATGCTGAATTTGTATTTCACACTTAAACCAAATCCTGCTGCCATCTGGTATCACAGTGTTAGGCACAAATTGAAGGTTTTAACTGTTGTTTTGTTTTGCAGGGAGAAGTCATGGGATTGAACCCATACTCTTGCACATGCTAAATAATGCTCACGTAAATAGTGTTTTCTTGTCTCCTTATGATCTTCATCAGGAGTAGAACAGGCTGAGGTGGTAACACAATGAGGAGCAGGCCAGCAAACAATTGGTAGCCATGGTAGAGTAAGTGGTGGCAGTAGTTACAGTAAGAAGGTCACAGAAGAGTGTCAAAAAGCAACTAGGAAGCGGGGCACTGATGGTTCATGCCCATAATCTTAGTAACACAGGAGGAAAAGAAAAAAGAAAGAAAGCAAATTGGGGCAAAGGTGGTAGAGAGCAAGGGTAGCTGAGAAAACAGACAATGAAATTACAGAGACAACAGCAGGCTGGGAAGAACCAAAGACAAGAGACTATGCATCCTAGCAACTCTACAAGTTCCAGGGACCTGCCAAGACCTAAGGACCAAGGGCTCCAACAATTAAAGTCCAAAAGCTGTACCATTAGCTACTTTTAGAAGCTGTGGTACCAACACCCTCAGCTTAGGAGCTATATATAACACTAGTCATCATTCATTGCTGCTGTCATTAGCCACCACTAAGTGCAGAGGATTAATAGGGCATGAGAGCACCCACTTACAATCTCAGCTAAAATGAAGGCAGAGGCTGGAAGATCAGGGGCTCTAGGCCAACCTAGACAAAGACAGGGAGACCTTATCTCAAAAACAAAATATTGCTGGACGCCGGTGGCTCACGCCTGTAAGCCTAGCTACTCAGGACGCTAAGATCTGAGGATTGTAGTTCAAAGCCAGCTGGGTCAGGAAAGTTTGTGAAACTCTGATCTCCAATAAACCACCAGAAAACTGGAAGTGGCGCTGTAGCTCAATTGGTAGAACACTAGCCTTGAGATAAAGAGCTCAGGGATAGCATGCAGGCCCAGTGTTCAAGCCCTACAACTGACAAAAAGAGGTGTTTTTTTTTTCAAACAAAAGTGCTGCAGGCTTTCTCTAGTGGTAGATAATTTGCCTAGCATCTAAGCAGCCCTGGGTTTTCAGTACCACACACACACAAAAGGAAAAATGAACAGCAGATTATACTAGCTGCTGTCTGTCCAGCAACAATCAAAGGCTAGCATAATAAACCTCCAACCTCCAATATGAATGTTTTAGACCCATAAGTCCGGCCTCCAGAGCCTGAAGCCATATTTTTTAGGTGGACACTTGGATTTATAAAACTCTTTTTATTAACCCAGACCATAAGCTTTTGACACACAATAGCCCAGGACTGCAACCTTTGCAACAACTTTATTCCTTACCTCCTTGAGATTTCTGAGTAGAACAAAAAGGCCCAACTAGCTGATTAGAAACAGGACAGTCAGGCTGGGAATATGGCTTAGTGGTAGAGTGCTTGCCTAGCATGCATGAAGCTCTGGGTTTGATTCCTTAGTACCACATAAACAGAAAAGGCCAGAAGGGACACTGTGGCTCAAGTGGTAGAGTGCTAGCCTTGAGGAAAAGAAGCTCAGGGACAGTGCCCAGGCCCTGAGTTCAAGCCCCAGTACTGGCATTAAAAACAAAACAAAACAAAAAACTGCAATCCTCAGATCTCAGCCTCCTCAGAAGCAAGGATTATAGGCTGAGTCACTGACACCTTAGATTGTCCTTTCTTACTGGAATTTTTATGTTTTATAGATCTTTTTCTTGGTGTACTATATGAGCCCAAAGAGGCTCTTATGGTAAAGGCTTGGCCTCTAGCTGGTAATGATAATTTGGTAATGGTGGAAACATTAGAAGATGGGACCCAGGGACCTGGGAATGTGGCTTAGTGTTTGTTTAGTGTTTGTCTAGCATGCACGAAGCCCTGGGATCAATTCCTCAGTACCACATAAACAGAAAAGGCCAGAAGTGGCACTATGGCTCAAGTGGTAGAGTGCTAGCCTTGAACAAAAGCAGCTCAGGGACAGCACCCAGGCCTGGCAAACCTCAGGACTGGCAAAAAAAGAAGACGGTGGGGGATAGAGGCAGCTGGTTACTTGGGTGCACCCTTGAAGGATATCTAGTACTTGAAGCCTTCCTATCTCCTATTCTACTTCCTGGCCACCTGAAGTGAATAGTATGTTCCAACAGTGCCTTCTGCCATGATGTTCTATCACATGTCAGGTCCAAAGCAACGGGTCCAGCTGACCTTAAACTGACACCTCTGAAACAATGAGGCAAAAATAAACCTTCTTCCTTTTGAGTTGTTCTTTCAGGCATATTTCACCTTAACACAAAAGCTAATGCATATACGTTAACTAAATTTTCCTTTCAGTCTCTCAATTTTGCATCATGCGTTAAATGTTTCATGGACATTCAACACTACAAAAACATCTGCCGTGTTTTCTTATTGTTCTGTTACAGTTTTGCTTTTAGCATTTTCATACTTAATATATTGGAAATCATGTGTGTTGGAAAGCTAGAGAGCTTTTAAGGAAATCAATATGCCTAATGCCATTAAAACATCCATTACAACTCAGCTGATTTGAAATGGTATCTTTATTATGTATAGGATTTTCTGGTGTCTGGTCCTAGACTATTTAGGTTCACTGACTGTCTATTCTTACCTAATATAATTTAAATTACTGTACCTTTACAATGTATTCTTCACAATTTCACTCATTTTGTATTTTTATTTTTTTAATTTTTTGGCCAGGATGGGGATCAAACACAGGGCATCACATGCTAGGCAAGAACTCTACCTCTTAGTTAGGTACCTAGCCCTCAGATTTTCTTTCTTTCTTTCTTTCTGTCAGTCGTGGGGCTTGAACTCTGGGCCTGAGCTCTGTCCCTCAGCTCTTCAGCTCAAGGTTAGCACGCTACCACTTGAGCCACAGCGCCACTTCCGGCTTTTTTTTTCTGCTT
>NW_012267247.1:6840906-6842247 GCF_000151885.1 Dipodomys ordii
GAGAGAGAGAGAGAGAGAGTTGGGCTGACTTAGCAACTTAGGAACCGACCAAAAAATGAAAACAGCTGGGCACTGGTGGCTCACACCTGTAATCCTAGCTACTCAGGGGGCTGAGATCTGAGGTTGCAGTTCAAAACTAGCCCAGGCAGCCAGTCCAAGAGACTTATTTATTTTTTTTGTCGGTCATGGGCTTGAACTCTGGGCCTGGGCATTGTCCCTCAGCTCTTCAGCTCAAGGCTAGTGCTCTAGCCCATGAGCCACAGAGACACTTCCAGTTTTCTGGTGATTAATTTGAGATAAGAGTCTCACGGACTTTCCTGCCTGGGCTGGCTTGGAACTGTGATCCTCAGATCTCAGCCACCTGAGTAGCTAGGATTAACACTGGTACCAGGCCTGTGAGACTCTAATCTCCAATTAACCATCAGAAAACTGGAAGTGGCACTGTGGCTCAAGTGGTAGAACACTAGCCTTGAGCTGAAGAGCTGAGGAACAGCACCCAGGCTTTGCATACAAGCCCCACAACCAACAACAACAACAAAAAGTGGGGGGTTGGGCAGGTGGCTCAGTGGTGGAGTGCTTGCCTTGCGTGTATGAAGCCCTGAGTTCAATTCCTCAGTACTACATACACAGAAAAAGCTGGAAGTAGGTGTTGTTGCTCAAGTGGTAGGGTGCTTGCCTTGAGCCGAAGAGCTGAGAGACAGTGCCCAGGCTCAGAGTTCAAGCTCTATGACCAACAAAAAAAAATTTTTTTAATGGAGGCTGGGAGGGTGGCTCAGTGGTAGAGTGCTTGCCTTGCATGCATGAAGTTCGATTCTTCAGCACCACGTAAGCAGAAAAAGCCAGAAGTGGTGCTGTGGTTCAAGTGGTAGAGCACTAGCCTTGAGGGTAGAGCACTAGCCTTGAGCTGAAGAGCTGAGGGACAGCACCCAGTCCCAGAGTTCAGGCCCCATGACCAACTCCCCAAAAAGTGGTAGGGATTAAAACTGAACTCATCAAAATCATTGAACATGTTTTCTAAATTCTAGCTTCTAAAACATGGAATTGGGCCGGGCACTGGTGGCTCACGCCTGTAATCCTGGAGGATCTTGGTTCAAAGCCAGCCCAGGCAGGAAAGACCGTGAAACCACCAGAAAACTGGAAGTAGCGCTGTGGCTCAAACGGTAGAGCGCTGACCTTGAGCTAAAGAGCTGAGAGACAGAGCCCAAGCCCAGAATTCAAGCCCCATGACTGACAAAAAAATAAAATAGGTCTGAGAAGGTGGCTCAGTGGTAGAGTGCTTGCCTTGCATGCATGAGGCCCTGGGTTCGATTCCTCAGCACCACATAAGCAGAAAAAGCCAGA
>NW_012267247.1:6844027-6850798 GCF_000151885.1 Dipodomys ordii
TCCGGTCGTGGGGCCTGAACTCTGGGCCTGGGCACTGTCCCTCAGCTCTTCAGCTCAAGGCTAGCGCTCTACCACTTGAGCCACAGAGCCACTTCCGGTTTTTTTCTTTTTGCTTATGTGGTGCTGGGGAATCGAACCCAGGGCCTCAGCCATGCAAGGCAAGTGCTCTACCACTGAGCCACCTTCCCAGCCCCTTGCAGTTTGTTTTCTGATAGGATCTCATCTTGACCTTGCTTGGCCTGGCCTTAAACAAAGATCTTCTTGCCTCTGCCTCTTGAGTAGCTAGGATTACAAGTAGGTACCACAATTAGTCCTAAACATATATTTTCTATGTTTGTGTCTGTTAGGCAAGTGCTCTACCTTTTTTTTTTTTTTTTTGTCAACAATAGACCATGAGCTGGGAATGTGGCTTAGTGGTGGAGTGCTTGCCTAGCATGCATGAAGCCCTGGGTTAGATTGCTCAGTACAACATAAACAGAAAAAAACAGAAGTGGCACTGTGGCTCAAGTGGTAGACTGCTAGCCTTGAGCAAATGAAGTTCAGAGACAGTGCCCAGGCCCTGAGTTCAAGCATACCTCCAGATTCCACTTTCCTAGCTCTCCTGTTGTTTAAAATCTTTGGAATAGACACCAGTCTCCTCAGCCTGAAATGAAGCTAGAAATTGCATGAAGAGTATTCAAATGAAACAGGAGAGGCTTTGAACAAGCCTACCTCCAAGTATAAAATATCATTCTCCTCTGTACATCACCCTTATAACAGCAAAAAAAAAAAAAAAAAAACCCAAAAAACAAAACCCATCCTCCTTCCCTCCTCAAGAAAGCTAAATTGCCCACCATCTCTTACTTTAAAACAAGAAGACATAAGGTGAGAGGATACAAGCTAGCTGATCCTTCACCATTTAGTGAACATTTCAGTCTCCTTTTTTTTAATTTTTGTCATTCGTGGGGCTTGAACTCTGGGTCTGGGCCCTGTCCCTCAGCTCTTCAGCTCAAGGTGAGCACTCTACCACTTGAGCTACAGCGCCACTACCGGTTTTCTGGTGGTTTTATTGGAGGTAAAAAGTCTCACGGCCTTTCCTGCCCGGGCTGGCTTTGAACCACGATCCTCAGATCTCAGCCTCCTGAGTAGCTAGGATTACAGGCGTAAGTAAGACACCCGCACCTGGCTTTCAGTCTCCACTTTGCTAGCGATCAATTCAGGCCTAAAGTTAGGTAAAACTGGAAGCATCTTCTTGACCAAAAGCCTGCTAGGTGTGCTTATTTCTGATGTTCTCCTAGTTTCCCTGGAGGATTATCCAGCACTGTCTTTTAAACCTCACGTGTTTGGGTAAAGGGTATGTGTGCACATGCTGTTATTTCAGCTTGAATTTAGGAGACTGTGCTCTTAGATTTTTTTTTTGGCAGGGGGGAGGGGAGGAATAGGTCATGCATGGGGCTTGAACTCTGGTCCTGGGCACTGTCCCTCAGTTCTTCAGTTCAAAGCTAGCGCTCTACCACTTGATCCACAGAGCCACTTCCAGCCTTCTCAGTGGTTTATTGGAGACAAGACTTGTCTCACAGACATTCCTGCCTGAGCTGGCTTTGACCTGTGACTCTGCCTCCTGAATAGCTAGGATTACAGGTGTGAGCTACCAGCACCTGGCATAATTTCATACATATAACTTAAGGAGGGTGATAAGAAAATATGGTAATGTTCAATCTGTTTTTGTTATTACCTATATTTCCTTACTGAACAAGTGTTACCTACATAAGGGCAAAGTATTTACACCAGCATTTTAACACTCTTACTTAAAATCCAAATTTCTTTTTTCTCTACAGAGTTTCTGACCAGGTCCTCATTCTCCTTTTTTGGTCAGCTGAGGGGCTTGAACTCTGGGCCAGGACGCTGTCCCCAAGCTTTTGCTCAAGGCTAGCACTCTATCACAGCATCACTCAGTCCTGGTTTTCTCTTGGTTAATTGGCAATGAGACTCATGGACTTTCCAGCCTGGGCTGACTTTGAACCACAACCCTCAGATCTCAGCCTCTGAGCAGCTAGGATTATAGGAGTGAGCCACCAGTGCCTGGCTCCTATCCTCATTTTCTTCTACCCAAAGATATCCATTTTTGGAGAAGTCTGATTATTCTGTCTATAACATCCCACTTCCTACACCTTTCTACATACAAAATGATTCTCTTATCTCTGCAAATCAGTATTTCTTGACTTCTGGAGATCCTTTAATGCATCAATGATCAATCCCACCCTTAGTTATAGCCACAGTGCATATACTTAACCTGATTACTGATGGGCTATTGAGGGCATATAACCACGATTTCCTGTTACCATAAAGACTCAGCTCTTTGGCTGGCTGTGGTTATGCACACCTTTAATCCCAGTATTCAGAAGGCTGCGGCAAGAAGAATACAGGTTCAGCCTGATCTAATGACAATCTGTCTCAAAAAATGCACAGGCTGGGGGCTGGGAAGGTAGCTCAGTGGTAGAGTACTTGCCTTGCAAGCCTGAGGCCATGAGTTCGATTCCTCAGTACCACATAAGAAAAAAGCCAGAATTGGCGCTGTGGTTCAAGTGGTAGAGCGCTAGCCTTGACCTGAGGAGCTGAGGGACAACGCCCAGGCCCAGAGTTCAGGCCCCACAACTGGACCCCAAAAAAAAAAAATGCACAGGCTGGGGATGTAGCTCAGTGACAAAGCACTTGTCTAGCAATTGCAAAGCTCTGGCTCTTGATTCTTAGCATCACAAAAAAGAACAGAAAATAGCACTTTTGTGACAAATATTCAAAGATTACTTTCTTCAAAAGATCACCAAGCCAAATATTTGGCCATATTTTTATTTACTACATATACTATAAACATATACAATACATGCTACAAAAAAAACATTTTTTTAAAATTTAACTGTCAAGAAAGTGTATAGTGTTATAATACAATGGCACATGTTCATATTTTATTTCAAATTGGTTTGCTTTTCACCCATTTCAAACCATTAATAGTAAAATGTTACTTGTGGATAATTAAAAATTATCTATTTGCATTATTAACAATAAACAATTACAACAAATTAATAAGAATTAACCGTGTCAAATATTAGTATTCAAAAATGGGCTTTTGCAGTGATTATATATAAAATATAGCAGCCAATTTCAGTTTACTTTGCTCTGTAACAATGTACATATGAACTTGGAGCCTAGCATTTCTTTTTTATGGGAAGATACTTATGCGAAGTCTTTTGATTTCTTGAGGTCCAGTAACCGCTACACCACGCCAATCCAACCCAAGAGTTCATGTAATGGCTTCAGACAACTGATCATTGAGAAGTTCTTGTCATTTTTAGTAGAGTTGCATGTTCCATTAACAATACATAGGATGAAGAGACACATTTTTCAGCCAGTATCAAAGCCAAAAGAAAATACAACATTCAGATCATTTGTGACAAGGACCTTATACAAATATTTAGATGCCATACTTTCAGGAAAACAAAATTGAAGGTGTATTTGGATTTTACAGTATCTACGCTAACTGGAAATGTACAAGTAGTCAGGTGGAATTATGTCGAGTATTGCAAATCTGTTCATCCAACATTAAGCACCCAACTATGTGCATAGCACTGTGCTAACGTTTTATAAGTCGAGTATTACTGTCTTTATCAAGCATTACCTTAGTGTGAGGTAAAAATAAATTAGCGTCAACTCATTAGTTTGCCTGTGATGAGGTTTGTAATCCCGCACCAGTTGGCTTCCCTGGGCCATGTAACAAGCTTCTGCACTCCCCTCATTCACTCACACACAGCTGCACACACTGTGCTCCAGGCAATGTGCTAGTCACTGAAATACCATGATTTTGTATATGTTTCAAGAATGCAAATTTATCATATAACCTATGCAGGACAATAGAAAGATACATTATTGTTCTAAAATGAGGTCCGAAGCAAAGTACAGATGTTTTTATTGGTCATACGACACCAGAGTCCAGTGCCTATATTAAATGGGTACTAACTTTGAAAGTTTCATGTTGTCGTTAAAAAGAGCCTAGATCGTTTTTGGTCTCATAGGTTTATTCTTTGGAGCATGAGACTCCATATAAGCCATTCTACATGTAGGTTTGTAAACTAAACCTGGATATAAAAAGAACCAAAAACAAAGGCGGTTTATAATGTCATGTACTTCAAATACTATTCTGGCCAAGTAAAATGAATACATAGTTAATTCATGATTGATTCACACATTTTTCAAAGCTCTAACCCTACCCCAAACTCATATAATTCTAATTTGCCTTATATAAAAGTTGCACACAATGCAGAGGGCAGAATTTGGCCCTGAAACCTTCCATGGAATAGTATAAGTGATTGGTCCTTCCACTCCAAGTAGAATCTGAGAATTAGAACTCTGCATCTCCTATGAGGATACTGGCACCTAGGAGAAATGGCCTTTTAGGTCCCATCAGCCAGGAGTCTCTTTAGGTGCCATAGCAGTGTGGGCCTACAATGACTCCTCAGGGGAAGGCAGAGAGCTGGGAGTTTGCTCACTGAGTGAATCCAATACTGGCTTAAAGCTATGCACTAAATAAAGTGCTCTGAACATCCTGCTTTTTTTTCTGGAAGAAAAAAAACACACATTACCTTAAGAATTAACCTGCTTGTAGGTCTGAAGGAAGAGAATGTAAGAGTTGAAAGAATCCTAAGAAAAAGCTTGAAGCAATGACTGGGAAGGAAGACAAATGCTTCTAGTAGTGTTCAGAACTTTCTCAGGATTTGAAATGTCATACAATGGTCATGTTCCATAAATGAAAATGCAATCCCACTGGATACTATTCACATGGTGCATTACTTAATGGGGTGGAAGGGAACATTTGATAGCATGATTTCAGAATGAAAGAACTACTGAACAATTCAGGGTAAGCAGTGTTCATCAGTTTTCCACAAGCTGATCTCCACTGCCTGAAAGGAGGCAAGATACCTATCCCTTCTGATACAGGCAGGACCAATATCATCAAAAATTGCCAATTCAGAAGTTAACCATACAAGCCCTCCAGTTTCGTACCCTGAACATGGTAAATAAGAGTAGGAATGGAGTAGTTCAATCTAAAAAAGATCACAGGTAACAGAATGCTTACATAAACTAGACTGTTTTGATACCTGTAAGAAAATTGTATAGATGTCAACTGGGGGAGGAAAGAAAAATTGTTCCCATCTGTCAGCAAAACTGTTTGTTGAGCTATACTCAGCTGAAGTCCTCATCGGGATTCTGTTGATCCAGCAGACGGACATGTGTGAATGGGAAGTGACCTCGTTTGCCATTACACTCCCCTTCCCACTGACCACTCACATTAATCTTCGTAACCTTTACCAGCTCACCGACCTGCAGGAGGAGAATAAGGAGAGCACTTTATTTCCAATTAAGAATGCAAACTGAAAATCTCCACTTTGGTTAGGCATACCCTGCCCATGTGATTGCTCTAGGGCTGATGTTACAGAAATTACTACCTCCCCAGCCCCAGCCACCAGACTGGTTACTTATGGTTAATGCAGGCAAAAGAAGTGTTTTTAGCATTAGAGAAAAACAGAGAACACAGAAAGTAGAGTATCCTAGTATCATAGAAAATAATCCTTTTGTGCCAACCTCAAGTTTCTCTGGATGAGCAATCCTGACTTAAGTGAGCTAGTACTCCTTTTCTTCTTTTTTTTTGTTGGTCGTGGGGCTTGAACTCTGGGCCTGAGCGCTGTCCCTTCACTTTTCAGCTCAAGGCAAGCGCTCTACCACTTCAGCCACAGCGCCACTTCTATGGCTTACTTTTCTTATATCCACTATTCTCATGCCTGGCCCTTGCTTGACATATGCTGAAGCCCAATCCCCCAGCCCACTCTCATACATTCCTCCAAGCTGCTACTGTTTGTACAGCAAGAGGAAACATGACAAGCATACTTTTCTTTCTTTTCTTTTTTTTTGGCCAGTTCTGGGGCTTGAACTCAGAGCCTGGGTACTGTCCCTGAGCTTCTTTTGCTCAAGGATACCACTCTATAACTTGAGCCACAGCATCACTTCTGGCATTTTCTGTTTATGTGATACTGAGGAATCGAACCCAAGACTTCATGCATGCTAGGCAAGCACTTTACCACTAAGCCACATTCCCAGCCCTGATAAGCATACTTTAGATGGCCTCAGAAAATGAAATGTCTCCACTATCTTCAGATCAAGGCAAACCCTTTCCCACTCAGACAGGTATAAGCACAAACCCCAAATCCTATCACCTTCAAATCCTTCCAATCCTCCACCTTCTCCAACATCTATTAACAAACCTCATTGCTCCCTCAATGCCACCTGGCTCAACATTAACTATCAGCCAGGCTCTGGTGGCTCATTCCTGTAATTCTAGCTATTCAGGAGGCTGACAACTGAGGATCTAGGTTCGAAGGCAGTTGGGACAGGAAAGGGGGTAAGACAATATCTTCTATTAACCACCAAAAAGCTGGAAGAGGAGCTGTGGCTCAAGTGAGAGCACACTGTCTTTGAGCACAAAAGCTCAGGGACAATACCCAAGCCTTGAGTTTAAGCCCTAGAACCAGCAAGCACATGCATACATGTGCACACACATACACAAATCAACTATCATCCGCCGGGTGCTGGTGGCTCACGCCTGTAATCCTAGCTACTCAGGAGGCTAAGATCTGAGGATCGTGGTTCAAAGCTAGCCCGAGCAAGAGAGACCATGAGACTCCCATCTCCAATAAACCACCAGAAAACCGGAAGTGGCGCTGTAGCTCAAGTGGTAGAGCGCTC
>NW_012267247.1:6850848-6854774 GCF_000151885.1 Dipodomys ordii
CCTTGAGCTGAAGAGCTGAGGGACAGCACCCAGGCCCAGAGTTCAGGCCCCACAACCGGACCCCCCCCCAAAAAAAAGGCCAAATCTCGGAACCATCAGTTAATCAATCAATCAATAATTTAATGAGACATCTGGGTGTTGGTGGCACATACCTATAATTTAGCTTCTCAGAAGGCTGAGACTATCTATCTATGGGGCTGGGAGGGTGGCTCAGTGGTAGAATGCTTGCCTTGCATGTATAAGGCAGCCTAGATAAACAAATCTGAAAGACTCAGCTCCAGTTAACAAGCAAAAAACTAGAAGTTGAATCATGGTCAAGTATTAGAGGGTCACTCTTAAATGACAAAACTAAAAAAGACCACGAGGCCCTCCTGAGTTCAAGCCCCAGTATCAGTACAAAGAAAATAACAGGAATTTAACATTATAAGCTGAGTAGACTGCACATATTTATAATTCCAACACTCTAGAGATTGAAACCAAAGTATCACTATTATTAGGCCAGCTTGAAGTACTGGGTTAGACCCTATCTTTAAAAAAAGTTTCCGGGTGCTGGTAGCTCACATCTGTAAACCTAACTACTCAGGAGATTGAGATCTGAGGATCATAATTCAAAGCCAACAAGGGCAGGTAAGTCCATGAGACTCTTATCTTGAATAAACTACTCAGCTAAAGTCAGAAATGGTGCTTTGGCTCAGGGTCAGTGCCCAGGCTCTGAGTTTAAACCTCAGGACCAGCACAAGAAAAAAAAAGTCTAATGTAGCAAATTTTTGGGGGTGGTGGGGAAGGTTTATCTTTGATAAAATCTCAAAAGGTTGAAATATTATGCATCAGCAAAATATTACATTGTGGAGAAATTGGGCAAAGTAGACTTTTCTATAAGAAGAACACTATTTAAACATTGAAAGTAAAAATCAACTAGTTGAATAAGTTACTAGAAATAACAAATAGAGTATGTAAAGACTATAACTTGGGAGGGGGAGATGGGAGGGCAGGGATGGTAAGGGGAAACAAAGGAGGAGATAACAATGCTTGATGAGAAATGTATTCATTACCTTGGTCATGTAATTGTAACCCCTCTGTATGGTATTTTCACAATAAAAACCTTAAAAAAAAAAGGATATAACTTGCAAGAGTGCAATTAATGATTGACAAGAAATGTACTCATTACCTTTATCATGTAACTGTAACCCCTCTGTACAGTATCTTTACAATGAAATAAAAAAAAAGAGTGCAAGGCCCAGAATTCAAGCCTCAGTACAGGCCAAACTACGCCCCCCCCAAAAAAAAATGTAGGCCAGGCACCGGTGACTCACGCCTGTAATCCTAGCTATTCAGGAGGCTGAGATCTGAGGATCTCTGTTCAAAGCCAGCCCAGGCAGGAAAGTCCATGAGACTCTCATCTCCAATAAACCACTAGAAAACTGCAAGTTGGCACTGTGGCTAAAGCAGTAGAGCATTTGCCTTGAAATGAAGAGCACAAGGACAGCACCCAGGCCCAGAGTTCAAGCCCCACGATAGACAAAAAAAAAAAAAAAGTGATTGTGCTGGGCGCTGGTGGCTCACACCTGTATTCCTAGCTACTCAGGAGGCTGAATTTTGAGGATTGCGGTTCAAAGCCAGCCTGGTCAAGAAGGTCCATGAGACTCTTATCTCCAATTAACCAACAGAAAATAAACAAACTGGAAGTGGCGCTGTGGCTCAAGTGGTACAGTGCTACTCTTGAGCTGATAGCTGAGGGATAGCACCCAGGCCCAGAGTTCAAGTCCCATAACTGACAAAAAAAAAAGTGAGACTGTGGAGGGACCTCATTAATGAAAGGATAAAATTTAGGGGTGGGTGGATACAACATGGCCCTTTGTGTTCTAGAATAAAGACCTCCGGTCATTGCCAAAAAAAAAAAAAAAAAGTGATTGTGAGCCAGCCGCTGGTAGCTCATGCTTGTAATCATAGCTACTCAGGTGGCTGAGATCTGAGGATCACAGTTCAAAGCCAGCCCAGGCAGAAAAGTCGTGAGACTCTGATCTCCAATTAACTACCAGAAACCAGAAGTGGAGCTATGGCTCAAGTGGCAGAGTGTTAACCTTGAGCTGAAGAGCTCAGGGACAGTGCCCCCCACCAAAAAAACACAGGGCCTAGGCAGTGTCCTTGAACTCTTTCCCTCAAGCCTAGCACTCTGTGCCACTTCTGGTTTTTTGAGTGGTTAATTGGTGAGAAGAGTCTCACATGAGGGCTGGGAAGATGGCTCAGTGGTAGAGCACTTGCCTTGCATGCATGAGGCTCTGGGTTCGATTCCTCAGCACCACATAAGCAAAAAGAAAAAAGCCAGAAGTAGTGCTGTGGCTCAAGTAGTAGAGCGCTAGTCTTGAGCTGAAGAGCTGAGGGCAGTGCCCAGGCCCAGAGTTCAGGCCCACGACCAGACCCAAAAATAAAAAAAAAATTAAAAAAAAAAAGAGTCTCACATGACTTTTCTGCCCAGGCTGGCTTTGAACCTCAATCTTCATATCTCAGCCTCCTGAGTAGCTAGGATTACAGTTGTGAGCCACCAGCACCTGGCTTAAAAAATTCACTTTCTCTCTCTCTCTGTGTGTGTGTGTGTGTGTGTGTGTGTGTGTGTGTGTGTGTGTGTGTGCCAGTACTGGGCTTGACTTGTGACTGGTGCTTTATCACTTGAGCCATGTCTCTTGCTCCAGATTTTTTTCCCCACTAGTTTACTGGAAGTAAGAGTTTCGAGGTTTAGCCCACTGGGGTTGGCTTTGAATCTCAGCCTCCTGAGTAGCTAGGATATATGCACAAGCTACCAGTGCCTGGCTAAAAATTCATTAACTATTCTTAAGTGTAGGGATGAAACATGCAAAATACATTCACATTATCATGCAAGATGCTAAATTATCTTTTAAAAAGTTAAATGAAGTTTTCACTTTCCAGGTTACTGTGCCTGGAACATTAGAATTGGTAAACACACTTTGGAAAGCAAAATATTGCAATGCAATAGTAGCTGTGACTCAGTAATCCTACTCCTGGAAATTTGTGCTAAAAATAATTCAGTTGAAGCAAAAGACTCATGAAGATATGTGTAATAGTTTCCTATGGCTGCTGTAAGAAATTACCATGAACTTTGTGGCTTAAAACAACATACATTTGTTACCTTGCGATTCTGGGGATGAGGACTTCCCCCAGCCAGGCTGTGCTCCATCTGGCGGCTTTAGAGAACTTGTTTCCTTCCTTGTCTTTCTAACTGTAGAGTTGGCGGACAGTCCTGGGCTCCAGGCCCCTTCCTCCACCTTCAAAGTGCTTATCAAACCTTGCTCATTATCTCACCTCCTTTTCTGACTCTGACACTTACTGCATTCTTTTTTTTTTTTTTGTCGGTCATGGGACTTGAACTCTCAGCCTGGGTGATGTTCCTGATTCTTCAGCTCAAGGTGAGTGCTCTACCACTTGAGCCACAGTGCCACTTTTGGTTTTCTGGTGGTTAATTGGAGATAAAGAGTCCCACAGGTTTCCCTGCCTGGCTTGGCTTTGAACTGTGATCCTCAGATCTCAACCTCCTGAGTAGCAAGGATTACAGGTGAGAGCTACCAGCGCCTGGCCTATACAGCAGATTCTTAACTCTAATTAACCACCAAAAAAGCCAGAAGTGGAGGTGTGGCCAAAGTAGTAGAGCCCCAACCTTGACCAGATAAAGCTAAGGGACAGTGCTCATGCCCTGAGTTCAAGCCCTAATACTGGCGCGCACACACACACACAAACACAAACACACACACACACACACAAAACAAATTGTGATTGCGTTGAAGCTCCAGGAGAAGACAGTGTGGATCTCCCAATCACAGCTAGCTCTCACCTGAAATCTTAGCTACTCAGGAGACTGAGATCCAGGATCAAAGTTTGAAGCCAGCCCAGCCAGAAAAGACTGTGAGAAAAAA
>NW_012267247.1:6868823-6876288 GCF_000151885.1 Dipodomys ordii
AAGTGGTAGAGCGCTCGCCTTGAGCTGAAGAGCTGAGGGACAGCGCCCAGGCCCAGAGTTCAAGCCCCACGACCGACCAAAAAAAAAAAAATCAACTATCATATCACCTTATATATTATTAACTACCAACCATTCTTGTTTCTGCTTATAAAGTTTCTTGTGACATCAAATAATACAGTTTTAATAACATAGTATGCACCTACAATGAAATTTAGGTCAGGGTCAGAGTGATGAATGGATCCACTCTGGCAAAGTATTAAACAAAGGTGAGATAAAACCCTAAATGTTCAACAGATGCATCAGTGGCTAATGCCGGTAATCCTAGCTACTCAGAAGGCTATCTCAGGATCACAGTTCCAAGCCAGCCTGGGCAGAAAAGGCCCAGTGACTCTTATCTCAAATTAACTACTCAAAAACCAGAAGCAGTGCTGTGGTTCAATTGGTAGAGTACCTTGAGCAGAGAGGTGCTCAGGAATAGCACCCATGCCAATACAACTGGGGGGAAAACACATATGGACAAGCAACTGGGCCTCACAACTGGGGGGAAAAGGAGACACAGATGGACACCTAGATGTCATTGGACTAAAGAACTCCAAGAGCTGGGCACTAGTTGTTCACATCATGCATGTAATCCTAGCTACTCAGCAGGCTGAGATTTGATGTGGTTCAAAGCCAGCACAGGCAAGAAAACCCATGAGACTATTATCTCAAATTAATCACAGAAAAAGCCAGAAGTGGTGCTGTGGTTCAAGTGGTAGCGTGCTAGCCTTGAGCAAAAATGTCAGGGACAGTGCCCAGGCTGAGACTGGCAAAAAAAACAAAAAACAACAACAAAAAACCCAAACAACAAAACCTCCACAACCATCCCTTTGTTATCAAGGTTTGAGTTCTGAGTACATAAGTACCTTCAAATTGTAACTATTCATCTAGTTCTATGAAATAACTGTTTGCCACATTATTATTTTGGGGGGGGGGGCCTGAACTCTGGGCCTGGGCATTGTCCCTCAGCTCTTCAGCTCAAGGCTAACACTCTACCACTTGAGCCACGGTGCCACTTCCGGCTTTTTTCTTTTTGCTTATGTGGTGCTGAGAACCAAACCCAGGGCCTCATGCATGCAAGGCAAGCATTCTACCACCGAGCCACCTTCCCAGCCCATGCCACATTATTTTTTGTCAGTTTTGGGGCTTGAACTCAGGTCTTGGGCATTGTCCCTGTGCCTCTTTGTGTTCAATGCTAGCACTTTACCACTTGAGCCACAGTTCCACTTCCTGATTTTGAATAGTTAATTGGAGATAAGTCTCACAGGGTCTTTTCTGCTAGGATTGGCTTTGAACCTTGATCCTCATATCTCAGCCTCCTAAGTAGCTAGGATTATAGGCATGAGACAGTGGTGCACAGCTTGCCAAATTATTACAGTGCAATAAAAGCATTTTTTTCTTTCTTTTTGCCAGTCCTAGGGCTTTAATTCAGGGCCTGGGCACTGTCCCTGAGCTTCTTTAGCTCAAGGCTAGTGCTCTGACACTTGAACCAAAGCACCACTTCCAGCATTTTCTGTTTAGGTGGGGAAGTGGCACTGTGGCTCAAGTGGTAGAGCGCTGGCCTTGAACTGAAGAGCTCAGGGACAGTGCCCAGGCCCAGAGTTCAAGCCCCATGACTGACAAAAAACAAAAAAAACCCTGTTTCTGTAGTACTGAGTAATTGAATCCAGGGTTTCATGCATGCTAGGCAAACACTCTACCACTAAGCTACATTCCTAGTACCTGCCCCCCCCCACCTCCCCATCGGTTGTAGGTCTTGAACTCAGAGCCTAGGTGCTGTCCCTGAGCTTCCCTTTACTCAAGGCTAGCACTATACACTTGAGCCACAGTGCCACTTTTGGCTTTCTCTGAGTAGTTTATTGGAGGTAAGAATTTCAGGAACTTTCCTGCTGGGGCTAGTTTTGAGCTATAATCCTTAGATCTTAACCTCCTGAGTAGCTAGGATTACAGGCACCTGCACCCAGACAGAAATTTTTATTTTAGAGAAGGAAATGAAGATTCAGAATAATTACACAAAATAACTGAATTCAGATATCCTGGCTCCAAAGTTCATTTATGCTATTTCTATGATACCAGGCACCCTAAAATTACGGTCTAGGAGTCCCTAGACCATAAGGGGGTTCCCTGTGAACATGTCTAGGATAGCTGCTAGGCAAAGTAAACTCAAGTTCAAGTCAAGGGCATCTGCTAAAACCAACTTGAACTCAACTTAGAGGAATCAGCTTACCTAGTGGCCTATACACAATTTCCTAAGTAATTATGTAAAAACTACAGGTCAGTCTAAAGTGGTTGTGAGGGTTGTCAGGGTCTGAACACTGTCCCTGAGCTTTTTTGCTCAAGGGTAGTAGCACTGTACCACTTGAGCTACAGTGCCACTTCTGGTTTTCTGGTGGTTAACTGGGATGAGTCTCACCAGCTTTCCTGCCTGGGATGCCTTTGAACTGTGACGGTCAGATCTCAGCCTCCTAAGTAGCTAGAATAATAGGCATTGAGCCACCAGCATCCTGCAAGTTGTAGTATTTTTACAAACAATGCAAAACCAAATATTTGCTTCTGTATCTCTTAAAGATACAAAGAAAGTTAGTAGCAACAAAATTTCAAAATCCACGTGATAAATAGGGAAAAATTAGTCGAGCATGGTGGTGCATGTGTATAATCCCAGCACTTGCAGGACTAATACAGGAGGATTAATAGTTAAAAGCCAGACAGGGCTACAGAGTAAGAACCTATCTCAAAACCAAAAAGGAACAATCTGATCTGATACATCCTCAGGGTAAGTCTTCATGCCAATCATGGAGTCCTTTGTAAAGAGGACTAAAGAGGACTTCTTTTTTTTTTTTTTTGGGGGGGGGGTCCGGTCATGGGCCTGAACTCTGGGCCTGGGCGCTGTCCCTCAGCTCTTCAGCTCAAGGCTAGCACTCTATCACTTGAACCAGTGCCACTTCCAGCTTTTTTTTTTTTGCTTATGTGGTGCTGAGGAATTGAACCCAGGGCCTCAAGCATGCAAGGCAAGCGCTCTACCACTGAGCCACCTTCCCAGTCCAATAGACTTATTTCTTACCTCTTAAGGAACTAGCTTAATCGTGAACCTAGTACAGATGTAATCAAATCTGTAACTGGTCCAGGAGCTGCCCGCACTTCAGGAAACACTCAAGAGAGACACAGAAGTCAGGTGCCGGTGACTCATGCCTATAATCCTAGCTACTCAGGAGGCTGAGATCTGAGGATTGCTGGTCAAAGCCAGTCAAGGCAGAAAAGTCTGTGAGACTCTTATCTCCAAAAAACTGGCAGAAAACCAGAAGAGGTGCTTTGGCTCAAGTGGTAGAGTACTTGTCTTGAGCAGAAGAGCTCAGGGACTGGGCCCAAGCCCAGAGTTCAAGCCCCAGGATGGCCAAAAACAAACAACAGATAATTCCTAACTACTCATGAGACTGAGATCAAAATTCAAAGCCAGAAGAAAAGTCCAAAAGATTGTATCTGCCATTACAAAAAGCTTGGCTGTGGGGCACTGGTGGCTCAAGCCTGTAATCCTAGCTACTCAGGAGGCTGAGATCTGAGGACTGAGGTTCAAAGCCAGCCTGGGCTGGAAAGTCCATGAGACTCTTTTCTCCAATTAACCACCAGAAAACTGGAAGTGGTGCTGTGGCTCAAATGGTAAAGTGCTTGTCTTAAGCTGTAAAGCTGAGGGACAGTACCCAGACCCAGAGTTCAAGCCCCATGACTGACAAAAAAAAAAAAAGCCAAGTAAGACCATGAGACCTTGAGTTCAAGGCTCAGTCCTGGCATCAAAAATAAAAGGTTCCAGGCTGGGAAAGTGGCTCAGTGGTAGAGTGCTTGGCTTGCATGCATGAGGCCCTGGGTTCCATTCCTCAGCACCACATAAGCAGAAAAAGCCAATAGTGGCACTATGGCTCAAGTGGTAGAGTGTTAGCCTTGAGCTGAAGAGCTGAGAGACAGCGCCCAGGCCCAGAGTTCAGGCCCCACGACCAACAACAACAAAAAAAAAAACCTGGCAAAAAAATAAATAGTTGGGCACCAGTGGCTCAGGTGTGTAATCCTAGCTACTCAGGAGGCTGAGATCTGAGGATCCTGGTTCAAAGCCAGCCTGGGCAGGAAAGTCTGCAAAACTCTTACCTCCAATAACCCATCAGAAAACTGGAAGTGGCACTATAGCTCAAGTGGTAGAGCGCTAGCCTTGAGCTGAACAGCTGAGAGACAGTGCTCAGGCCCAGAGTTCAACTCCCATGACCGACAAAAAAAATAAAAATAAATAAATAAATGGTTCTTCCTTATACCATTCTAGTATCAATTTCCATATTCTTCCCAACTTTCAGTGTATCTCTATATTATTTCATGTCTACTTTCTTCAACAGCACCCAGTGTCTGCCTTTTTTAGTGTTATATTCCCCCAGGATATGGCTCCTGATCAACCCATAGAAATTTAGTGAGCAGAAGAATACTTTTGCTTCAGTTCTTCCCAGTCTTCATACTTACTAGAGAAATCTGCTGAGTAGAGAAAAATTAAATATCTAGTATCTTAAATTCTAGAGGGAAACTGACAGCAAATAAGCCATGCCGAAGCATTCTTATGGTGAAAGATGATAAGTTTTGAATTTTCTTTTTTTTTTTTTTGGGTCCGGTCGTGGGGCCTGAACTCTGGGCTTGGGTGCTGTCCCTCAGCTCTTCAGCTCAAGGCTAGCGCTCTACCACTTGAGGTATAGCACCATTTCCGGCTTTTTTCTTTTTGCTTATGTGGTGCTGAAGAATCGAACCCAGGGCCTCGAGCATGCAAGGCAAGCGCTCTACCACTGAGCCACCTTCCCAGCCCAAGTTTTGAATTTTCATCTCCACTAGCCTGAATGATCCAGCCTGTCCTGTTCCTTTTTACTTTTCTTTTTTGAGATAGGGTGTTACTATGTACCCAGGGGGGCTGGTCTCAAACTAAAAATTTCCTTCTCAGCCTCTTGTGCTAAATATCACCATTTCATGTTCAACCTATGTTAACATCAGTTTTCTTCCATCTATTGAATGATTTTTAATGTTCTTTCTAACTCTAGAATTATTCTACTAAACTTTTTTTTCAAGTACATTAAAGAAGGTGATTTAACACTATTTCTAAGGGTATTTGTTCTAATTTGAAAGATATCTTTTACAGCAAAGAAAAACATATCTCAAAACTACTATCTAAGCTGGATACTGGGAGCTCACATCTTTTATCTTAGCTATTCAGGAGACTGAGGCTGGAGATGACAATTCAAAGCCAGTCTGGGTAGGAAAGTCTACTATACTCTATCTCCAAAATAACCACAAAGTCAGGCTGAAGGCATGGCTCAAGTAGTAGAATACCAACTGAGTAGGCAAGCCAACCAAATTCAAGACCCTGAATTCATATCCTAGAATACCCTTCCCCCCAATAAAACAACAAACTTCTCAATCCCCTGGTGTGATAGATTACACTTGTAATCTACTACTGAAAGGTAGAGATCAAAAGGATGGTGGTACACAGGCCAATCTTAGGCAAAAGAGCTATCAACAATATCAACAAATAGCTGGCATTGAGGCATAGGTATATCATGCCAACTATGCAGGAAGCTTAAATAGGATAGTGGTCTACTACACCTAGGTATTAAATGATGGACTCTATTCTCAAAATAACTAAAGCTGATGACTCAAGTGGTAAAACACCTTCCTATTAACTCTTGGCCCAGTTCAACCCCAATAACCGCCCCCCCCCAAAGCTAATCAAAGCACAAATACTATTAAAAATTAGTCTCAGCCAGGTGCTAGTGGCTCACATCTATAATCCTACTGAGGAGACTGAGAGCAAAAGATCAAGGTTCAAAGCCAGCTCAGACCGAAAACTCCAAGAGAGTCTTATTTCCACTTAAACACCAGAAAACCAGAAGTGGAACTGTGGCTCCAAAAGGGCTAGCAAAAAAGCATAGGGAAGCTGGGCACCGGTGGCTCACACCTGTAATCCTAGCTACTCAGGAGGCTGAGATCTGAGAATCATGGTTTAAAGCCAGCTGGGGGAAGGAAGCCTCTTATCTCCAATTAACCACCAAAAAACTGGAAGTAGCACTGTGGCTCAAGTAGTAAGCGCTAGCCTTGAGCTGAAGAGCTAAGGGATAGCACCCAGGCCCTGAGTTCAAGCTCCATGCCCAACAAAAGAAATTTTTTTAAAGGTTGGTCAGGGTTTTGTTGCTTTGTATGTCCCCTCCCCCACGGTATAACCCCTGTTTTCACTGTATTTGATGTTAGTATAATTTGGGGACCGGAAGGGAAAAAACAAATTGTTTAAATAGGGTTACAGGCTGACCCATTGCAACAATGAGATGTACAAGACACTATGTAGAAAAATGAACTTTAGGACCGCCCCCCCCCAAAAAAAATGAACTTTACAATTTAGGCAGTGGGGGAGGGGAGAAGTGTAGTTGTGGAGATAGGAGGGAAGGGATGGTAGGGGAAAAACAAAGGAGGAGGTAATGCTTGATAAGAAATGCACTCTTAGCCAGGCGCCTATGGCTCACATCTGTAATCCTAGCTACTCAGGAGGCTGAGATCTGAGGATCGCGGTTCAAAGCCAGCCCGAGCAGGAAAGTCTGTGAGACTCTTATCTCCAACAACAACAAAAAAAAAACCACTAGAAAACCAGAAGTAGCACTGTGGCTCAAGTGGTAAAGCCCTAGCCTTTTTTTTTTTTTCTTTTGGTCAGTTGTGGGGCCTGAACTCTGGTCCTGGGTGCTGTACCTCAGCTCTTTAGCTCAAGTCTAGCACTCTACTACTTGAGCCATAGTGCCACTTCCAGCTTTTTCTGCTTATGTGGTGCTGATGAATCGAACCCAGGGCCTCATGTTTGCAAGGCAAGCACTCTACCACTGAGCCACCTTCCCAGCCCTAGAGCCCTAGCCTTGAGCTGAAGACTTGAGGGACAGCGTTCAAGGCAGAGTTTAAGCCCCAGGACTGACAAAAAAAGAAAAGAAAAAGAAATGTACTGATTACCTTGCCCATGTGATTATAACCCCTCTGTACAATATTTTCACAATAAAAAACTTACTTAAAAAAAAAAAGTTTGGTCTGGAGATAGGCTACCAAGGATAACTACTTGTCAGTCAAAGGCAAAAACTAATCTCTTAGGAAGAACTATAAAATACATTACACAACAAAGAATAAGATCTACTGTTCCTCACACCTGTATTATTCTACTACTTTCCAATACAGTAGGAATGGAATGTGGACATGTTAGAAAGTGGTCTACCCACTCCTTAATTCTTTCACTCTACCACTGAGCCACCTTCCCAGCCCCCACTCCTTTATTCTTTTTTTTTTTGGTCCAGTCGTGGGGCCTGAACTCTGGGCCTGGGCACTGTCCCTCAGCTCTTCAGCTCAAGGCTAGCACTCTACCACTTGAGCCACAATGCCACTT
>NW_012267247.1:6876338-6888436 GCF_000151885.1 Dipodomys ordii
CACTTCCGGCTTTTTTTTCTGCTTATGTGGTGCTGAGGAATGGAACCCAGGGCCTCATGCATGCAAGGCAAGCACTCTACCACTGAGCCACCTTCTCAGCCCCCCACTCCTTTATTCTTGACAAATGCAGTTAATCCATAGTAAGGAACCTCATATTTCCTAGAGAAAAACATTTTTTTTTTGTGGGATAATTCTACTTAGGTGCTTTGCTACATACCATTATAACACTGTAATTTTTGTGAACACACCTTCTTTTAGACAATGAAAAAAGAAAGTAATAGAGTTTAAGATATAGATGAGAAAAATTATTTTAGGTTAATTCTTATGAACTCAGGTGTTATTAGTCAAAGTATGTTTAGTAGATAAATCAGAACATTCAGTAATACAGTTTTAAGTTTACTCATTGTAAAATAGGTTTTCTATATATATATAAAAAGAAAACCAAACATAAATGTTAAAATCAGTACTTAATGGTTTGACATCTACAACATCATAATGCTGGTGCTTGTATTCAGCATTCCTACAAAGCTCTAAGAGGTGTGAAAGGGAAACCCTGTAGCAGATCTCTTCTTTCTACATTTTGCACATTATGTACCTCCAAAGCCAAGGCTGTCTTGTCGTAGGCATTAGGGACTCGCTTCTGGATAACCCTGGCATAAATGGGCCCATTCTGGAGGTTAGGGAGCGGAGTGTTGACGCTGGGTTGGGCATAGGGCCCAGGCTCCGGCCCACCCAGTGGCTGTGGGTGGGAACCCTCCTGGTTACCTCCAATCAGGGCCGATACTGAGGCGGAGGCAGGTCTATACTTCTCCACGTAAGGGACTGGGATCATCCCCCTCTTTCCTTCGCTGTCCTCCGCATTCCACCACTGCTCTTCAGGCTTATCCCGGATTCTCAGGATGTCTCCTTTCTTAAAGGGAAGATCTTCTTCATCATTCCCATTAAAGTCAAAGAGGGCTCGCACATACTCTGCCTCCTCTGGCCTGAGAATCACTCCACTACTCTGCCTAGATCTGGAAACTGGTTCTATCAATGTTGTAGTGTCCAAATAGTGTATTTTGTAGAATTCCAGTAAAGCAGGCAATGAATCAAACTCTTGATCTCCTATCCGGAGTCTGGAGGGGCTCACCCCTGAAAAAAACAGAGCAGAGTGTTAAAGATGTACTATATTGAAGATGGAATACAGATTTCAAGCACTTCCCACACACATTTAGTCAATAATCAGGAAAAAAGTTGAAGAGGGGCCCTCTACATAGTATATAGGAAATACTTTGAAAGGAGCCTACCACCACAGGGTGAGCATGGGAGAGCAGTGCCGGGCTCAGAAGGACAAGAAGGCCACTTGGGCTTACTCTCTTTTCTTTTTATTTGCCAGTCCTGCAGCTCGAAATCTAGGCCCAGGTGCTGTTCCCAAGCTTCTTTTGCTCAAGGCTAGCACTCTACCACTTGAGCCACAGCCCCACTTCTGGCTTTTTCTGTTTATGTGTACTGAGGAATGGAACCCAGAGCTTCATGCATGCTAGGCAAGCACTCTACCACTGAGCCACATCCCCAGCCCTGGGCTTACTCTCATATGACCTCACAGGGGCTCTTATTCATTGCCCCACTCTATCTAGTTGACACTGAATACAAAGTAGTTTAAGATATAAGGTTTTGGAAGTCATCAGGCTTGATCCAGGACCAGGGTGCTGTCTCTGAGCTCCTTTGCTCAAGGATAGCACTCTGCAACTTGAGCCACAATGCCATTTCCAGTTTTCTGGTGATTAAGAGTCACAGACTTTTCTGCCTGAGTTGACTTTGACCCACTATCCTCAGATCTCAGCCTCCCTATTAGCTAGGATTACTGATGTGAGCCACCAGCACCTGGCAGATATAAGGTTTTGTTGCAATCTTTTTAATCTTAGGAAATATATCAAATTCTCCTCCTTATTAAGCCCTAGCAGCTGTTTCAGGAAAAGGTGGGAAGAGACTGGCATCTATAGTGAGCTCATGTACTCTCTTCACATCTAGAACACAATTCCAAAGAACTTTCTTTTTTTTTCTTTTTTTTTTGGGGGGTGCACGTCTTGGCCAGGGCACTGTCCCTAACTTTTTTTGCCCAAGGACAATGCTATTCACTTAAGCCACAGTGCCACTTCCAGCTTTTTCTGAGTACTTTATTGGCAATAAGTGTCTCATGGCCTTTCCTGCCCAGGTTAGCTCCCAAATGCAATCATCATATCTCAGCCTCGTGAGTAGCTCAGGATTACAAGTGTGAACCACTGACTTATATCCTATTCTTAATGACAGGAGGGAAAGAAACTAAAT
This sequence comes from Dipodomys ordii, assembly GCF_000151885.1. Classification (NCBI taxonomy): domain Eukaryota; kingdom Metazoa; phylum Chordata; class Mammalia; order Rodentia; family Heteromyidae; genus Dipodomys; species Dipodomys ordii. The sequence goes on from NW_012267247.1 coordinate 6,878,646, forward strand.
AAAAATCCATTCCCAGTTTTTAGAGGTTCACAGAATAGTGAAAGGCATGTATATGCCATGGTTGCTTAGCAAGGAACAAAGCAGCATGTCTTAGGAAGACATTCCCCCCAAGGCCAGCTTTTATTTTAAAAAGAGGTGTGGGGCTGGGAAGTTGGCTCAGTGGTAGAGTGCTTGCCTTGCATGCATGAGGCCCTGGGTTCAATTCCTCAGTACCACATAAGCAAAAAGAAAAAAAGCCGGAAGTGGCACTGTGGCGCAAGTGGTAGAGCCCTAGCCTTGAGCTGAAGAGCTGAGGGACAGTGCCCAGGCCCCACGATCGGACCCCCCCCACCAATAAAAAGAGGTGTGTACCTATCAAAATTAGCAGCAACAATAACAATAAACTATCCTGACACACAATAACTCACAATGAAAAGGCAATTCTGATCACCTATGATCAGAACACTTTTTACTCTAAAAAGGAAAGTAACCACTCCCTGTCCATCCATTGTTATTGTTCCTCTATTACTGTTCTAGGCCAAGTAAAACCTGTATTTTTCTATGGAGGGTGGTAGTGGTAGGGAATATTAGAAGAACAAGTATGACCACTAAGCCATGTCCTTTCAAGATCAGTGTGAAAAAAAAAAATTGGCAGCTCCTCTGGCACAAAGAAAGAAGTGGGTTTAACCTCTTATTCTAACGCTACGTGGTGTAAGCTGGTCTCATTGACTTCCATTTATTTTTTGGCTTGGCAACTCCAACACAGAAATACAAGAAAACACCAAAGGAAAGCATTGGCATGTTTTACCCATAAGTTATTCTTTCTGTTACTAATGCTATAATAATTCCAGAGGAACGCATGGTTTTGTTTACTATTAGACAATCAGAAATATACAGGGCAAGCAAGTTCCACTGATCCAAACTCCAGAGGGAAGCTAGGAGAAAATAATATATATAAATCCCCGATAAGTCCAAACCTCACCACAGCTATGTGATCTGGCTCTTTTCTCGCCTTCCAACCACAGCCAAACGCAGGAAATAGAAGGATGGGAAAGGAAGGAGTTATAGTCAGTCAGTCTTGAGGATAGGATTGACAGAATTCTCATAGCTATCTAGGACTTAAAAACCAGGCTGAGTTCTGAATGTGTAATTAGGAATTAACAACCAGAAATAAAAATCAAGGCAAGCAGCTGAATATCCTTTTGGCTTCTCTGTATCTGATCAAGGGATTTCTTCTAAGCACTTTAGCCCTCAGATTTCATAAATACCTGAGGCTCTCTGAGCCTCTAGCAAGACACCACCAATTCCCCTTCCTGAATCTCATATTCAGAGGCATGGTTAGCCTTTTTTTTTTGGTTAGTCGTGGGGCTTGAACTCTGAGCCTGGGCGCTGTCCCTCGGCTCTTCAGCTCAAGGCAAGTGCTCTACCACTTGAGCCACAACACCACTTTTGGTTTTCTATTGGTTCTCATGGACTTCCTTGCCCTGGCTGGCTTTCAACCTCAATCCTCATATCTGTCTCCTGAGTAGCTAGGATTATAGGCCTGAGCCACCAGCACCCAGCTAGGCTTTTTTGATTGAATACCACACGACTTTCTCTTACATTCCTATTCCATCTCTTCCTATGGTATTTATATTCCAATAATGAGTAAAAGGCTGCTGAGAAGGAATTTTAAAGACTACAGAGAAATATGGTCGTCTAGCCATTGGATATCATCAGCACAGAACTCTGCAGATTCTGACTCTGGCCCTCATGCACTAGTTATATGAGCTGATTTCCAACTTCTCTGTATCTTAGCCTTTTATTCATTCACATCAGATCAGAGGTTGAAAAACTCAGCACTTCCTCTTATACATGAGCATAACAAAGATTTGGAAAAAATCTTGCAATAAATAAATCAATTTTGTTTTATCATGGATTATTCTTTGGTGCAAAATTTCCAACTAACACAGTGTAGAATTTCCCTGAAACTACTAAGGGAAGGATCTAATTCTGGAGATTAAGACAGGAAAAGCAAGCTTGTGAATTATAAAGTTAACAAGATACAGAAGCTGAAGGTGACAATGCAGGCACTGGTAATGAGCCAGAGAAGTGGCCTGGCCAGCACTAACTTGAAAAGGAATCAAGAACAATTACCACCCAACTTCTGTTCGCCATCTCCCAAAAGCCAGGATCTTACTAGGCAAATGGAAGCTACCTGCCCAGCCAGAGGCAAACTTTTTTTTTTTTTTGAGTATTGGGGTTTGAACTCAGGGCTTTGCACTTAACTAGCCAGTGCTCTAACTTAGCCATTTTTCTAGTCTTTTTGGCTTTAGTTACTTTCCCCATAAAGTCTTGAGCCTTATGCCCAGGACACCTTCAAGGACAATCCTTTTAGCTATGCTTTCCACAGTGCTAAGATTGAAGACTTGCACCACCAAGCCCAACTTGTTTATTCTCATGGGACTCTTAGTAACTTTCTGCCCAGGTTGACTTTAAACTGTGATGCCCATTCCCTAGTAGCTAGGATTATACATGTCATGAAGCTCCGGTAAGTTTTTTTTTTTTTTTTCCTCTTTGCTGGTCCTGTGGACTGTCCAAGACCTTTGTGCTCAATGCTAGCACTCTACCACTTGAGCCACAGCACCACTTCTGGTTTTTTTCTGAGTAGTTTATTGGAGATAGAATCTCATGGACTTTCCTGCTTGGGCTGGCTTCAAACCAGGATCCTCAGATCTCAGCCTCTGGAGTAGTGAGGATTACAGTTGTGAGCCACTGGCCTCAGGCCCCAGGCGTTTTATGCTTCTTCACCCATTAGGGCAATAGGGGGTAGGCTTTGGGCTGAGAAGGTAGCACCAAGTACCATGCTGTCACAAAACAAATCCCAAGTTCTTTCACCACTTTTTCCCCTTGGAGACACTGGGATTTTTATGTGGGGCCTACACTTGACTAGACAAGCATTCTATCACTTCTAGCCCTTTTGTGCTTTAAGTTTTTTTTCTAGAAAGGTTCTTGATTTTTGCCTGAGAACAGCATTAGACTACCTCTGCCTTTCACATTTCTTCATGTATCCCATCTCTTCCTCTCTAGCACTGTTTCTAGAGGCACGTTTCACCAGTGTTTATACCAACCCATGCTGTGTAGGCCAATGAGCATCAAAACTGAGAATGATTTTTTTCTTTTTTTTTTGCTGCATTAAAGTCTGAACTTGCTGGGCAGATACTCTACAGCTGAGCCACACCTCTAGCTGTTTTTCAATTTTGTTTCAACTACTCTCATTATGTTCGTAACATTAATACTTACAACTTTCAAAGTACTTAATATGCGTATTATGTTCCTAAGTATTTAATGTGTTCCAGCTTAACTCTGTAAGGCAGTATTTTCTCTTTCACAGACAAGGAACCTAAAACAAGGGAAATGTTTTTTGTTTTTTTTTTAGGTCCGGTCGTGGGGCCTGAACTCAGGGCCTGGGTGCTGTCCCTCAGCTCTTCAGCTCAAGGCTAGCACTCTACCACTTGAGCCACAGCGCCACTTCCGGCTTTTTTCTTTTTGCTTATGTGGTGCTGAGGAATCGAACCCAGGGCCTCGAGCATGCAAGGCAAGCGCTCTACCACTGAGCCACCTTCCCAGCCCCAAGAGAAATGTTATGTAACTTGTCCATAGTTACAAAGTGGGCTAGGAATGTGGCTTACTGTAGAGTGCTTGCCTAGAATGCATGAGGCCCTGGGTTCAATTCCTCCGTACCACATAAATGAAATAAATAAAACTTAAAGTCCAATAGTCCTTTATAGGACCATTAGAAGCAACTGTGAACTAAATTGTCTGATGTTTACCCAATCTGACTCTGGGGCACAACCAGGGATTCTCAAACTATAGCAGCACAGCCGGCCTTGGAGGAGCAAAAGAACTAAGGTAAGTCAAAACAGGCCACTCAAAAAGGTTGTAAAGGGGCTAGGAAGGTGGCTCAGTGGTAGAGCGCTTGCCTTGCATGCATGAGGCCCTGGGTTCGATTCCTCAGCACCACATAAGCAGAAAAAAAAGCCAGAAGTGGCACTGTGGCTCAAGTGGTAGAGCACTAGCCTTGAGCTGAAGAGCTAAGGGACAGCGCCCAGGCCTAGAGTTCAGACCCCACTACCGCACCCCCCCCCAAAAAAGGTTGTGAATCCTTGGACCTATTCTACCCCTAGAACTTCTACACCTATGCCATTCCCTACAAATTATACCTATCAGATGTATATACTACACTATATAACCCTTAGTAAAAAGTTTCTCTTACACATACTCAATGTGCCACATCGTTTAGGGCTTAAACACAGGGCCTTGTCTATGTTAGGCAGTCATGCTCCATGACTGACTTTGATGTGTATTATCTATACACTAAAGCCAGTTTTTCTCTTGCTAGCCCTTTCTTTTTGATCTTTAAACATAACCTGGGACCCCAGAGCAGAGACAACTGTCAAAGAGAATCTTTTGTGCACACTGCTGGAATCCCAAGGAAAGAGTAAAAAGTAAAAGGCTCATTTCTCATATCCAAATTCCTGCACTCCAATTCTAGTCAGTCACATATGAGCTGTATGACTTGAGGCAATTTACTAAATCTGACTCTCAGTTCACTCCTCCATAAGGTGCAAATCTTTTTAATGATCACAGTATTTTGCTATTATTATAGTAAATGAGATAAGGCACATGTAAAGTACTTAGCAAACAAAGTACATGACATAGAATAACCAGTCAATAAATGTAAGCCATTAATATTGTATATGCCTCTCTGAAATTCAAGAAATTCCTGTGTGGTTGTATATGCCTCTCTGAAATTCAAGAAATTCCTGTATGGCTTCAAAAGAAAAAGAACTTGATAGGGAAAACAAAGACTAAGTATTCATTATAAAGACAGCAATTGAATCAATAACTATACAGAAAATGGAACACATGGCAGAATAAAGAATTACTATAATACCCATGAACTTTCCACACCCCATCTACTAACTCCAGTAATCTTTACTTCAGGACCTGAACACTTAACTGTTTTGTAAAGGTGGAGCTCAATATCAAGTTAATTATTGAAATATAAAATCACAATGCCAAAAGTATGGAGGAATAATCAAGCTAATCAACAAAATGCATGCATAAACAAAAGGCTGAAAGTTGAATTTCAGTAACATTATGCCATCCTGTTAATGCATTTAGTAGAAAACTTAGATACCTTGTAGCTAGAACTGAAGCAGGATTTATCTGGTTTAGGGCAAATAAACGTTACAGCACTGAGAAAGATGTAGGATAATTTGTGAACTTAAGTCCCCACTCTTCTTTTTTTTTTTAAATAAAGTGCCTACCTATCCATCTTCTTGCTACAGTTAAGTAAATCTAAACTGGAACTACCCTACAAAGGCTGGCCCAGAAGCCTAACTCACACGAGCCTGGACTGGATATAATCTCAGCTGGTCAGGAGGAAACTGCTTCCATCTACAGTGAGAAGGCACTTAGGACCTTTGGTGTTGTTTCAGCTATGCTTCGATTACTACTCTAAGTATCGCTGAATTACCCTACATCCCATGTTTCCTTAACATTCCCCAATTAAACCCAATAATGTACAAGAATCACATCTCCATGATCTCTGACAGGGAAGATTCAGCAGGGTCGGTTAACTTCTCTAAGGATCTCCCCAACAGTCTGTTCCTGATATCCAGGAAGACTGAGCCACAGTCTTACCCACTTCCTGGGTAAGGAATGGACCAGGCAGGACAAGACTGACAAATGTTGAAGCCCAAGGCAAATGAAGCTCTGTTCATTCTGCGGAAAGGGATTGTCTCCACTCGCTTTTGTCTCGTTAACAACAATCTTTTCCTCCACTAAGCACTTTGAAAAGGAGCAGCTCCTAAATGCAGTGGAGCATCTTCTGAACCTTAAAAATGTCTGGGACACAGCCAGCCAGGCATTCACTTTAGGCCGGTCTGGTCCTAGATGGCTTTCTTCTACCACCAAAGCACTTGATTCACCACCTTCCTCCTCCCCAGGGGGAAGAGAACGGTAAAAAGCCTTCTGGAAAAATGCCCAAGAAAGGAAAAAAGCTGACCGGGTTTCCTGAGGGTGTCTCCATCCCTCCCGGCCAGTATGTGGTGACTTCCTACCGAAGGCCACCAGGGGAGGAGGGCCAAACCCAGCTCTCCCCAACACTACAGGAAATGTTTCCAACCTAAAAGCCACTTGTAGGATTATGGGATTCATTCTGAGCACCGCTGCCAAAGTGATGCCCCCGCAGTGCCAACATCCCCCCCCCCCCCCAAGCCCTTTGTCACCACGTTGCCTGGCCCGGGCCCCAGTCCCGGTGCCGGCCTCGGGCGCTAAGCCCCACCCTGGGGCCGAAGCAGTTCCCCTTCCCCCGGGCCGGGTCGTCCTCCAGGCACACCCTGAGGCCCGGGTCAGTGGCCTCTCCTCCCCCACACGCTCCCGCACGCCCTCTCCTCCTCCGTGGGAACCGGCCTTCCTGCCCCCCACGTCCCTCGTGCAGGTCCGCTCGCCGGGAGCAGCCGCCGGGCCCCGCTGGGAGTTCCGCAGTCCACCCCCCACCCCCCCACCCCGCCCGTCCGTCCGTCTGTCCGTCCGTCGGTCCCTCACCGGGCGGAGGCTGAGCGGGCGACGGTGGCACCGGCGGGCGCGGGCCGCTGCTGTTGATGATGTAGTGGGAGACGCGCGAGTTCTCGGACACGCTGAGCACATAGTCCCCGGGGCTGGTGCTCGAGTCCCGCACCAGGAACACCCCGTGCCGCTGGCCCTGCAACAGCGCCACCGCCTCCTGTCGGCTCAACCGCCCCCAGTACCAGCTACTCCTCTCCTCCGAGTCGAAGTTGCAGTGCTTGCCTAGAATGCATGAGGCCCTGGGTTCGATTCCTCAGCACCACATAAGCAGAAAAAAAAGCCAGAAGTGGCACTGTGGCTCAAGTGGTAGAGCACTAGCCTTGAGCTGAAGAGCTAAGGGACAGCGCCCAGGCCTAGAGTTCAGACCCCACTACCGCACCCCCCCCCAAAAAAGGTTGTGAATCCTTGGACCTATTCTACCCCTAGAACTTCTACACCTATGCCATTCCCTACAAATTATACCTATCAGATGTATATACTACACTATATAACCCTTAGTAAAAAGTTTCTCTTACACATACTCAATGTGCCACATCGTTTAGGGCTTAAACACAGGGCCTTGTCTATGTTAGGCAGTCATGCTCCATGACTGACTTTGATGTGTATTATCTATACACTAAAGCCAGTTTTTCTCTTGCTAGCCCTTTCTTTTTGATCTTTAAACATAACCTGGGACCCCAGAGCAGAGACAACTGTCAAAGAGAATCTTTTGTGCACACTGCTGGAATCCCAAGGAAAGAGTAAAAAGTAAAAGGCTCATTTCTCATATCCAAATTCCTGCACTCCAATTCTAGTCAGTCACATATGAGCTGTATGACTTGAGGCAATTTACTAAATCTGACTCTCAGTTCACTCCTCCATAAGGTGCAAATCTTTTTAATGATCACAGTATTTTGCTATTATTATAGTAAATGAGATAAGGCACATGTAAAGTACTTAGCAAACAAAGTACATGACATAGAATAACCAGTCAATAAATGTAAGCCATTAATATTGTATATGCCTCTCTGAAATTCAAGAAATTCCTGTGTGGTTGTATATGCCTCTCTGAAATTCAAGAAATTCCTGTATGGCTTCAAAAGAAAAAGAACTTGATAGGGAAAACAAAGACTAAGTATTCATTATAAAGACAGCAATTGAATCAATAACTATACAGAAAATGGAACACATGGCAGAATAAAGAATTACTATAATACCCATGAACTTTCCACACCCCATCTACTAACTCCAGTAATCTTTACTTCAGGACCTGAACACTTAACTGTTTTGTAAAGGTGGAGCTCAATATCAAGTTAATTATTGAAATATAAAATCACAATGCCAAAAGTATGGAGGAATAATCAAGCTAATCAACAAAATGCATGCATAAACAAAAGGCTGAAAGTTGAATTTCAGTAACATTATGCCATCCTGTTAATGCATTTAGTAGAAAACTTAGATACCTTGTAGCTAGAACTGAAGCAGGATTTATCTGGTTTAGGGCAAATAAACGTTACAGCACTGAGAAAGATGTAGGATAATTTGTGAACTTAAGTCCCCACTCTTCTTTTTTTTTTTAAATAAAGTGCCTACCTATCCATCTTCTTGCTACAGTTAAGTAAATCTAAACTGGAACTACCCTACAAAGGCTGGCCCAGAAGCCTAACTCACACGAGCCTGGACTGGATATAATCTCAGCTGGTCAGGAGGAAACTGCTTCCATCTACAGTGAGAAGGCACTTAGGACCTTTGGTGTTGTTTCAGCTATGCTTCGATTACTACTCTAAGTATCGCTGAATTACCCTACATCCCATGTTTCCTTAACATTCCCCAATTAAACCCAATAATGTACAAGAATCACATCTCCATGATCTCTGACAGGGAAGATTCAGCAGGGTCGGTTAACTTCTCTAAGGATCTCCCCAACAGTCTGTTCCTGATATCCAGGAAGACTGAGCCACAGTCTTACCCACTTCCTGGGTAAGGAATGGACCAGGCAGGACAAGACTGACAAATGTTGAAGCCCAAGGCAAATGAAGCTCTGTTCATTCTGCGGAAAGGGATTGTCTCCACTCGCTTTTGTCTCGTTAACAACAATCTTTTCCTCCACTAAGCACTTTGAAAAGGAGCAGCTCCTAAATGCAGTGGAGCATCTTCTGAACCTTAAAAATGTCTGGGACACAGCCAGCCAGGCATTCACTTTAGGCCGGTCTGGTCCTAGATGGCTTTCTTCTACCACCAAAGCACTTGATTCACCACCTTCCTCCTCCCCAGGGGGAAGAGAACGGTAAAAAGCCTTCTGGAAAAATGCCCAAGAAAGGAAAAAAGCTGACCGGGTTTCCTGAGGGTGTCTCCATCCCTCCCGGCCAGTATGTGGTGACTTCCTACCGAAGGCCACCAGGGGAGGAGGGCCAAACCCAGCTCTCCCCAACACTACAGGAAATGTTTCCAACCTAAAAGCCACTTGTAGGATTATGGGATTCATTCTGAGCACCGCTGCCAAAGTGATGCCCCCGCAGTGCCAACATCCCCCCCCCCCCCCAAGCCCTTTGTCACCACGTTGCCTGGCCCGGGCCCCAGTCCCGGTGCCGGCCTCGGGCGCTAAGCCCCACCCTGGGGCCGAAGCAGTTCCCCTTCCCCCGGGCCGGGTCGTCCTCCAGGCACACCCTGAGGCCCGGGTCAGTGGCCTCTCCTCCCCCACACGCTCCCGCACGCCCTCTCCTCCTCCGTGGGAACCGGCCTTCCTGCCCCCCACGTCCCTCGTGCAGGTCCGCTCGCCGGGAGCAGCCGCCGGGCCCCGCTGGGAGTTCCGCAGTCCACCCCCCACCCCCCCACCCCGCCCGTCCGTCCGTCTGTCCGTCCGTCGGTCCCTCACCGGGCGGAGGCTGAGCGGGCGACGGTGGCACCGGCGGGCGCGGGCCGCTGCTGTTGATGATGTAGTGGGAGACGCGCGAGTTCTCGGACACGCTGAGCACATAGTCCCCGGGGCTGGTGCTCGAGTCCCGCACCAGGAACACCCCGTGCCGCTGGCCCTGCAACAGCGCCACCGCCTCCTGTCGGCTCAACCGCCCCCAGTACCAGCTACTCCTCTCCTCCGAGTCGAAGTTGCAGTGCTTGCCTAGAATGCATGAGGCCCTGGGTTCGATTCCTCAGCACCACATAAGCAGAAAAAAAAGCCAGAAGTGGCACTGTGGCTCAAGTGGTAGAGCACTAGCCTT
>NW_012267247.1:6888486-6893854 GCF_000151885.1 Dipodomys ordii
CAGCCTCACAGAAGCGCCTGAAATGGCGGCGGCGGCCGCGGGCCTTCCCCACCGGAAATGACGCGCTCCCTACCCCGAGGGAGGCTGCCGGGAAGGGGACGGTCGCCCGCCATTGGGAGAAGGGCAAAAGAGCTCTGGAGTGTGCACTGCGCATGCGACTTCCTGGGCGGCGCCGCCTGGCGCGAATCCAGACTGCGGGCGAGAGGAAGGCGGAGTCTAGGGCTCAGGGGCGGAGCCTCAGTTGCAGTTTGGGGATTTGTGTGTGCTGAGTGGGTTTTGGCCCTCTTCTTTCCACCTTGCTTCGAGCTTCCCATAAGTAGGAACTGCCAGGCAAGAATTGGAGTAGAGCCGGGCACTGGTGGCTCAGGTGGCTCCTGGTTACTCAGGAGGCTGAGGCCTGAGGATCATGGTTCAAAGCAGTCTGGGCAGTAAAGTCAGTGAGACTATTTTCTTCAGTTAACCACCAGAAAACCGGAATCAGAAGTGTTGCTGTGGCTCAAAGTGGTAGATTGAGCAACAGAGCTCAGGGACAACGCCCAGGCTCTGGGTTCAAGCCCCACGACTGATCAAAAAAAAAAAAAAAAAGGAAAAAAAGTATGAGGATTGGGTGTGTAGTTCAAGTGATAAAAGGCCTGCCTGGCAAGTGCCAGGGCCTGAATTAAAACAAGCAAGAAAAATTAACAGGGCCTTAGGGCCTGAGTTCACAGGAAGACTTCCTGACAGGCTGGTCTTTTTTTGAGGATCTAGCTTGTCACCTCCAAACCAGCTAAAGTTCTTATTTTCATTGATTGATTCTGAAAATAGTACTGGCATTGCACTGCCTTTCCAGTACAATGGTGATCAAAACTGGGCAGTGCTGTCACCAAATCCATAGACCAGTAAGAAGGGACCAGCCTGTAATACTAACTACTCAGTAGGCTGAGATTGGAGGAACAGGTTTCAGAGTCAGCCTGGACAGGAAAATCTGTAAAACTCTTATTTCCAGTTGACCGCTAAAAAAAGCCAGAAGTGGAGGGGTGGCTTAAATGGCAGAGTGCTAGACTTAAGCAAAAGAGGACCAGCATGTGTGTGTGCGCACACACACACACACACACAAATGATGAGAAACAGACAAAAATACAAATATTACTTAGACTGCAAAGAGAGATCCAAAAGGTCTTTCAAAAGAGATGGCAAGTGGAAAGATGATTCAGGCTTAAGAGAATGAAGTGTATCCAGCCAGACAGAAGAATGGAGTGCCCTCTCTATTAAAGCCCTCACATCCCTGCCCAGATTTTTCTAAACCCTAAATTGTGACCATAGACATGTTCTAATCACTACATTGCTGATCCTTTACTCCCACAATCCTTCTCTCTCTCCTAGGCTGGCCTACAGTTTGCTCCCTGCCTCCATCTCTTAAGTATTAGGATTACAGGTGTTTACTACCACACATGACCATGATGGTTTCTTGACTATATTCCTGTTGATAGCATGCTTAACTGTGGTTATTTAGTCTCTTTTTTTTTTTTTTTTCTTTTTGGTAGTGGGGCCTGAACTCTGGGCCTGGGCGCTGTCCCTCAGCTCTTCAGCTCAAGGCTAGTGTTCTACCACTTGAGCCACAGCGCCACTTCCCACTTCTTCTGCTTATGTGGTGCTAAGGAATTGAACCAAGGGCCTCAGGCATGCAAGGCAAACACTCTACCACTGAGCCACCCTCCCAGCCCGTTACTTAGTCTTATGGTCCCTAATTGCATTGCATAAAGCTGTTAGTTTTTTGTTTTGTTTTTTCAGTTGTGGGGCTTGAACTCTGGGTCTGGGTACTGTTCCTCAGCTCTTCAGCTCAAGGCAAGCATTCTACCACTTGAGCCACTGGCACCTGGCTGTTAGTGTGTTTTCTAAAATATAAATCTGCATAAAACTTTTCACAGGGGCTGGGAAGGTAGCTCAGTGGTACAGTGCTTGCCTTGTATGCATGAGGCTCTGGGTTCAATTCCTCAGCACCACATAAGCAGAAAAAGCAGAAGTTGCACTGTGGTTCAAGTGGTAGGGTGCTCACCTTGAGTTGAAGAGCTGAGGGACAGCGCCCAGGCCCAAGCCCAGAGTTCAGGCCCCATGACCAGCCAAAAAAAAAACAACTTTTCACAGCCTTCAGGAGTTAAAACTCCCATAGCAAGCCGGGTACCAGTGGCTCATGCCTGTAATCCTAGCTACTCAGGAAGCTGAGATCTGAGGATTGGGGCTCAAAAACCAGCTAGGCAGGAAAAATCTGTGGGATTTTTTTTTTTGGGGGGGGAAGTCCAGTCATGGGGCCTGAACTCTGGGCCTGACCTAGCCCTCTACCACTTGAGCCACAGCGCCACTTCTGGCTTTTTTCTTTTTTACTTATGTGGTGCTGAGGAATCGAACCCAGGGCCTCGTTTATGCAAGGCAAGCGCTCTACCACTGAACCACCTTCCCAGCCTACTGTGGGACTTTTATCTCTAATAAACCACTCAGACAACTGGAAGTGGTGCTGTGGATCAATTGGTAGAGCGCTAGCTTTGAGCTGAAGAGCTGAGGGACAGTGCCCAGGCTCAGAGTTCAAGCCCCTTGACTGACCAAAAAAAAAAAACCCAACTCCCACAACACAGAACCAAACTGTAGTCTCACCCTAACTACTCCTATATGAATCCTGTGGGGTTTTTTTGTTTTTTGGGGGGTCAGGTCGTGGGGCCTGAACTCTGGGCCTGGGCGCTGTCCCTCAGCTCTTCAGCTCAAAGCTAGTGCTCTACCACTTGAGCCACAGCACCACTTCCGGCTTTTTTCTTTTTCTTTCTTTTTTTTTGGTCCGGTCATGGGGTCTAAACTCTGGGCCTGGGCGTTGTCCCTCAGCTCTTCAGCTCAAGGCTAGCACTCTACCACTTGAGCCACAGCGCCACTTCCGACTTTTTTTCTTTTTGCTTATGTGGTGCTGAGGAATCGAACCCAGGGCCTCAGGCATGCAAGGCAAGCACTCTACCACTGAGCCAACTTCCCAGCCCTCCTGTGTTGTTTTTTAAGTAATCTTTTTTTGGTCATAGGGCTTGAACTCAGGACCTACATACTTGTCTGTAAGCTCTTCTGCTCAAGATTAGTGCTCTGCCACTTTGAGCCACAGCACCATTTCTGGTTCCTGTTTTCTAGTGGTTAATTAAAGATAAAAATCTTGCCAGGCACTGGTGGCTCATGCCTGTAATCCTAGCTACTCAGGAGGCTGAGATCTGAGGATCACGGTTCAAAGCCAACCCTGGCAGGAGAGACCGTGAGACTCCTATCTCCAATAAACCACCAGAAAACCAGAAGTGGCGCTGTAGCTCGCCTTGAGCTGAAGAGCTGAAGGACAGCGCCCAGGCCCAGAGTTCAAACCCCACAACTGACAAAAAAAAAAAAAAAAGATAAAAATCTTACAGAGTTTCCTGCCTGCCTCCAAGGCTGGCTTTGAACTGTGATCCTCAAATCTCAGCCTCCTGAGTAGCTAGGATTACAGACATGAGCCATGAACACCCAGTTTTTTGTTTTGTTTTTTGATGCAGGTACTGGGGCTTGAACTCAGAGCCTGCGCACCCTCCCTTATGTTTTCACTCAAGGCTGGTGGTTGGATGAGAATGTGGCTTAGTGGTAGAATGCTTGCCTAATATGCATGAAGCTCTGGGTTTGCTTCCTCAGTTCCACATAAACAGAAAAAGCCAGAAGTGGCATTGTGGCTCAAGGGGTAGAATGCTAGCCTTCAGCAAAAGAAGCTCAGAGACAGTGCCCAGGCTCTGAGTTCAAGCCCTAGAGCTGGCAAAACAAAACAAACAAACAAAAAAGGCTGGTGCTCTACACTTGAACAACAATTCCACTCCTGGATTTTTGCTGATAACTAGAATTAAAGGCAAGAGTTACCAGTGCCCCTTCTCTCCAATCTCAGGGGCTAGCATCATATAGCTACCTGTATTTTACAGATAAGTAAACAGAAGCACACAACTTTTCTGGTGATACGCAGATGCTGAGGAACTGGGACTTGAATCCCTAAAAGAATGCTGGTAGGTTTGCCTTACTCTCAAATTTCTGGAATGGAAATTGAGGGCTAAGGAGGTGGCAGAAATCTACATGTGAAAAAACTTGGCTGGGCACAGTTTAAACAGTAGAGTGCTTGCTTTGCAAATGCTAGGGCCTGAGTTTCAATCTCCACCTCCCAAAACAAAAAAAGCCCTGTCTAATGAATAACACAGGTCTCTTGATCTATCTCACCTTACCCCGGGCCAGCTCAGAAGGGGAAAGGGGAAAAGGGCACCTTGCCTACCATGGATGACTCATTGTGTTCTGGCTTAGTCACAATTATGTCACCAAAGTTAGCAGCAGAACCATTCCAGTGTGAATTCTGGCCCTTTGAGAACAAAGATTAAACCTTTTCCATTTCCTGGGACAACTGGTCTTCAGGGCAAGACCTCATCCAGACAGTGTCGTGCGATCCAAATCTTCTTCCCTTCCCACGTGAAACGAACAGGAAGAGGGTTTTTTGTTTGTTTGTTTGTTTTTGTTGTTGTTCATTTGTTTTTTGTTGGTTGTCTGGGGCTTGTACTCAGGGCCTGGGTGCTGTCCCTGAGCTCTTTCACTCAAGACTAGCACTCTACCATTTTGAGCTACAGTACCACCTCTGGTTTTCTGGGGGTTAACTGGAGATAAGAGTCTCCTGCCCAGAGATAAGAGTCTCCTGCCCAGGCTGGCTTCAAACTACAATCCTCAGGTCTCAGCCTCCTGAGTAGCTAGAATTAGAGATGTGAGCCACTGGTACTCGGCAGGAAGAGTGTTTAAAAAAAAAAAGAATTAAACAGGGTGAGAATGTCCAAAAAGAAATTACTCTTTATCTGATTCATGTAACTGTAACACCTCTGTATATCACTTTATAATAACAATTTAGAACTTTTTTGTACGTCATAGGGCTTGTACTCTGGGCCTAGACTCTGTGCTTCAGCTCTTCAGCTCAAGGCTAGCGCTCTACCACTTGAGCCACACTGCACCATTTCAGGTTTTCTGAGTGGTTTATTGGAGATAAGAGTCTCACAGATTTTGCTGCCCAGGCTGGGTTTGAAAAGAGATCCTCAGATCTCAGTCTTATGAGTAGCTAGGATTACAGGTGTGAGCCACTGGCACCTAGCTTTAAAACATTTTTAAAAAGGAGAATTAAACATAATAAAAGGGCTAGGAAGGTGGCTCAGTGGTAGAGCGCTTGCCTTGCATGCATGAGCCCCTGGGTTCAATTCCTCAGCACCACATAAGCAAAAAGAAAAAAACCGGAAGTGGCGCTTGGCTCAAGTGGTAGAGCACTAGCCTTGAGCTGAAGAGCTGAGGGACAGCGCCCAGGCCCAGAGTTCAGGCCCCACGACCG
>NW_012267247.1:6894849-6905547 GCF_000151885.1 Dipodomys ordii
CTGAAGAGCTGAGGGACAGCGCCCAGGCCCAGAATTCAGGCCTCATGACCGGACCCAAACAAACAAACAAAGATAAGAGTCTCCAGACTTTCCTGCTTGGGTTAGCCTTGAACAGCAATACTCAGATATCAGCCTGCTGAGTAGTTAAGGCTTACAGGCATGAGCCACTGGCATCTGGGTTCAATTTCCTCCTTTTAAGAGATAAGAGTCTCTTTAACAAATGCAGCAGTGATACTCTTTAGACAATATGTTGAAAATGAACTATACAACTTGTGGGTGGGGACAGAAGAGAAAAACTGGAAGAGAGTGAGGGAGTGGGTGACAATGTCCAAAAAGAAAGTTGCTTACCTGACTTATGTAACCAAATCCCTCTGTATATCACCTTTATATTAACCATTTAAAAAATTAAAAAAGAGGAGTCTCTTAAAACCTGTTGCTTAAGCTTTCCCTTAACTTCTAGGCTCAGGTGATTCTCCTGTCTCAGCTTCTTGAGTAGCTGGAACACAGACACACACTATATCTGTTAAAGTTTACAAAGGAGCCAGGCTCCGGTGGCTCACGCCTGTAATCCTAGCTACTGAGGAGGCTGAGATCTGAGGATCCTGGTTCAAAGCCAGCTCGGGCAAGAAAGTCCGTGAGACTAACCACCAGAAAACCAGAAGTGTCACAGTGGCTCAAGTTGTAAAGTGCTTACCTTGAGCTGAAGAACTGAGGGACAGTGCGCAGACCCCCACTGACAAAAAAAAAAAAAGTGTACAAAGGCCCAAGTGCTGGTGGCTCATGCGTAATCCTAACAATTTAGGAGGCTGAGATCTGAGGATCATGGTTAAAAACCACTTCCAGTAAGAAAGAGCCTGAGATTCTTATCTCTAACTACCAAAAATAATAAAGCCAGAAGTTGAACTGTGCCTCAAGTAGTAGAGTGCTAGCCTTGAGCCCAAAAGCCCAGGGAAAGCATTCAGACCCTGAATTCAGGCCCCAGGACCAGCACCAAAATAAAGAATTAATTTTAAAAAGTTTGCAAAGGTAAGGTCTGAAAACAGACACTATAGGAAAACACTGGGTGCTAAATGACAGGATTCTAAGGAGTGACTTGGGGTGCAGAAGAGTCTGGGAACTCACACAGAAGGCTAGATGTTCCAGTAATGTTATTGGCATGTTCTCAGTGGTGACATGGCTGGAGGAGAGAAAATCTGTCATCCGCTTTGCTGCAGCATAACTGCCCCATTGTCCCTATCTTTGACTCCCACAAATACCCTTTGGGACATGGAATCAAGGGGAAGATGCCAATTTCCTTGTTCCTGTCCTCTCAGAGCTGAGGAAATGAAGACATCTGGAGAAGACAAGAGGCAACAGCACCTGTCTTCCACCCTATTGTCTCTCTCCCAGCTCCACTACCTTACTTTCCCTCTGATTAACCCTGCTCCTGAACGGCTTGACTCCTGCTGTTCTTGTTATCTGCCTCTTACTCTAGATATCCAGCAGTCACTTTCTCTCCTCACTCTTCTCTCTACCCCTCTCCAATATAAACTCCATGACAGTGGAGTAAGAACAGGAATGCCTACATAATAAGCAATTAATAAATACTTGCTGATGAAGGAATGAATGGAATGGAATTAGCTTCCTACAGTTTGCAGATATCTCCTAGAGGACACTGGACTTTCCTCAGGATGTGGCACAACCATTCAAGCCATTCTTGTTGACACTAACCCTTCTTGGTTAGCCTTTCAAAAAATTTAGTCAGGTACCTATGGCTCCTGTAATCCTAGCTACTCATGAGGCTGAGATCTGAGGATCACAGTTCAAAGCCACTCTGGGCAGAAAAATCCGTGAGACTCTTATCTCCAATTAACCACCAGAAAACTGGAAATGGCACGCCTCAACTGGTAGAGCGCTCGCCTTGAGCTAAGGAGCTGAGGGACCGAGCCCAGGCCCAGAGTTCAAGCCCCACAACTGACAAAAAAAAAAAAAAAACCTGATATCTGAGGATCATAGTTTGAAGCTAGCTCATGCAGGAAAGTCCATGAGACTCTTTTCTCCAATTAACCCTTGTCCTGAGTTAAAGCAAGTGGGTTGGAATAACAACAACAACAAAAAAAAACATGCAAGTCTAGTATGGTGATACATATCTGACAGCCCAGCACTGATGAGGCTGTGGCAAGAGGCTACAAGTTTGAGGCCAAGCCTACCTAGCAAAATCCTATCTCCATATACAAAAATCATAGTCAGCCAGGCACTGATGGCTTACCTCTATAATCCTAGCTACTCAGGAGGCTGAGATTTGACAATCACAGTTCAAAGCCAGCCTGAGCAGGAAAGTCTGGGAGACTCTTATCTCCAAGTAATCACCAAAAAAGCTGGAAGTGGAGCAGTGGTTCAAGTGAGCATTAGCTTTGACCACAACAACCTCAGGGACAGGATATAGGCCCTGAGTTCAAGCCCCAAACTGGCACCAAAAATAAAATAAAATAAAAGCCCAGTCATCTTGACAGACTTGTGGGTTGTCTGTGACATTATTTACATGTTCCAATTTGCTAAAGAAAGGAGTGCTGCTACAGTTACAAAGATGTAATTAAACCTAATTCAATGCATTATCTTATCAGCTGTTTCTTTTTTCTTTTTCTTTTTTTGTTGGTTGTGGGGCTTGAACTCTGGGTCTTGGTGCTGTCTCTGAGCTCTTCAGCTCAAGGCTAGTGCTCTATCACTTTGAGCCACAGCACCATTTCTGGTTTTCTAGTAGTTAATTGGAGAGAAGAATCTCACAGATCTCAGCTTCCTGAGTGGCTAGGATTATAGGAATGAGCCACTGGTGCTCAGATTTTTTATTTTTTTCCTTTCAATGTTGGGGTGTGAACGTAGGCCCTTGAGCATGCTTGGCTTCCTTGTTAGGTTGACACTCTTTCACTTGAACCACAATTTTTTTTAATCAGTCCTGGGGCTTGAACTAAAGGCCTGGGTGCTGTCCCTGAGCTTCTTTTGCTAGTACTCTACCACTTGAGCCGCAGCACCACTTCTGGCCTTTTCTGTGTATATGGTACTGAGGATTCAAGTCCAGGGCTTCATGTATGCTAGGCAAGCAGTCTAACACTAAGCTACCTTCCCAGCCCTTGAACCACATTTCTAACTCTGCTTTTTGCTGGTTATTTTGGTGGTGGAGTCTAGCAGACTTTTCTGCCTAGCCTGGCTTCCAACTGTAATTCTCTGGATTTCAGCCTCTTAAGTAGCTAGGGTTACAGGTGTCTATCTTAGCTTCTTGGATCCACCCAAGGTTATGACTGATAAAGTAGACAAATTATTGTGGTGCTTCTATTTTTGATCAATTTAATTTTTGTTTGGTTTTGTATTTGGACACAGATTCTCTTTATATTGCTCAGGCTGGCCTTAAAATTGAGATCCTCCTGCCTCTTTCTCCTGAATGCTGGGATTACAGATGTCCCTCACCACCCAGCTTCTATAAATTAATTTTGGAGCCGGGCGTTGGTGGCTCACGCCTGTAATCCTAGCTACTCAGGAGTCTGAGATCTGAGGATCGCGGTTCAAAGCCAGCCCGGGCAGGAGAGACTGTGAGACTCCTATCTCCAATAAACCACCAGAAAACCGGAAGTGGTGCTGTAGCTCAAGTGGTAGAGCGCTCGCCTTGAGCTGAAGAGCTGAGGGACAGTGCCCAGGCCCAGAGTTCAAGCCCCACGACCCACACACACACAAAAAAATTAATTTTGGAAAGGTATCAAATATAGGCATGTTCAGGGATGGCATCAATCACCCAAAAGTTATACATTATGTGGTGATTTATTTTTGTTTTGGGGCCAGTCTTGGGACTTAAAGTCAGGTCCTGGTCACTGTCCCTGAGCTTCTTTTGTTCAAGACTAGCACTCTACCACTTGAGCCACAACGCCACTTCAGGCTTTCTTTCTCTGTTTGTGTGGTACTGAAGAATTGAACCCAGGGCTTCATGCATGCTAGGCAAGCAATCTACTACTAAGCTACATTCCCAGTCCCATATGGTGTTTTTATTTATTTTTTCCAAGTACTGGGGGTTGAACTCAGGGTCTTTTGCTCACTCTGGATTGCTTGCTTGGCTGGCACTCTACCACTTGAGCCAAACCTCCGCTTCCAGTTTTTTGTAGGTTAACTGCAGATAAGAGTTTGAGAGAATTTGTCTGCTTTGGGGCTGGCTTTGAACTATAATGATCACATTTCAGCCTCTGACTGTCTAGGATTATAGGCATGAACTACTGTGCCCACTTCTGTATCACATTCCTCCTCCTCCTCCTCTTCCTTCTCTTGTCAGTTGTGGGGCTTGAACTCTGGGCCTGGATGCTGTACCTAAGCTCTTCAGCTCAAGGCTAGCGTTCTACCACTTGAGCCACAGCGCCACTTCTAGTTTTCTGGTAGTCAATTGGAGATAAGAGTCTCACAGACTTTTCCTTCCCGGGCTGGCTTTGAACCGCGATCCTCAGATCTCAGCCTTCTGAGTAGCTAGGATTACAAGCGTGAGCCACAGGCACCCGGCTTCACATTCAAAGAACTTTGGCCCTAGGTGAAGAAGCTCAACTTTAGCAAGTGCCTGATCCCACCTATCCTTTTCCTTGACTTAGCCCCCCATGTGCATTTCTTCTGTCCTAATGTGCTTCCTGCTGGCCTCTGACAGCTCAGCAGTTGCAGCTTATAGCACTTTTCCCTCCTGAGGCCATATTCTGATTCTCTCTGGGGAGTCATCTGTCTCTCTTGGTCCTTGTGGTCAGTGTGGGGACCACATCCTCTCAGAGCTGAGAATTAAGGTCATCTGAAGATGAGAGGCAACAACACCTTTCTTCTATCCTGCTCTCTCTCCTTCATCTCTGACTTACTTTCCTTTTGATAAGCCCACTCTTGAGGGGTTTGCCCTTAACCTCTTGTTCTATGTGCCCAGCAGTCACTTCCTCTCCTTCTTCCTCTTTCAGGCCTTAGTTCCAGTGTTGCCTCCTCAGTGGGCTTTCCCAGAACAGCCCGTTAAAATAACCATCTACCCACCCAAGATTCCCTCCCTCTCTTTATTGATTCTGTGTGGTTGCTTTTGGCTGCAGAGGCACATGGCCCAGGGCTGCCGATCAACGTGCTCTTCTAACTAGGCTAGGTCAAGGCAGAGAACCTCCTTCAAGTGGGTCTTGAGTATGGGTTCTGAAACTTGTCTTTCTGCCTCTAATGCTAAACTTGTAGAATAAAAGCCTGAAAGCCAGGCTCCAGTGGCTCATACCTGTAACCCTAACTATTTAGTAGACGGAAATCTGAGGAGTAGGGTTCAAAGCCAGCCCAAGCAGGAACATCCATGAGATCCTTAGCTCTAATTATGACAAAAAGCTGAAAATGGAGCTGTGGCTCAAGTGGTAGAACTTTAGCTTTGAGCACAAAAGCTCAGAAATAGCACCCAGACCCAGAGTTCAATCTCAAGGACTGGTTAAATTAAAAAAAAAAAAAAAAAGGAAAGAAAAAGTCTGAAGCGGGCCTGGGAAGGTGGCTCAGTGGTAAAGCCCTTGCCTTGCATGCCTGAGGCCCTGGGTTCGATTCCTCAGCACCACATAAGCAAAAAGAAAAAAGCCGGAAGTGGCGCTGTGGCTCAAGTGGTAGAGCGCTAGCCTTGAGCTGAAGAGCTGAGGGACAGCGCCCAGACCCAGAGTTCAGGCCCCACGACCGGACCCCCCCAAAAAAAAGAAAGAGCCTGAAGCTGTTGGCACTGTTACTGTTACTGCCACCTAATCAGGGAGAAGTTCTTGAAAACCACCTTGGAGGAAAGCTGAGCCTACAACTAGTCCCCAAACGTTCCTAACCATATCATTTGAACACTGAGAAGCAACCTTCCCCAGGATTATAAAATTGCCAACGCCTTTTTGTGCCTACACCAGTTTGGATTTGGGTTGTCACCAACAGAATTAGAAGTTAGTCTTTTTTTTTTTGCCAGTCATGGTGCCTGAACTCTGGGTCTGGGCATTGCCCCTCAGCTCTTCAGCTCAAGGCTAGTGCTCTACCATTTGAGCCACAGCACCACTTCCAGCTTTTTCTGCTTATGTGGTGCTGAGGAATCAAATCCAGGGCCTCATGCATGCAAGGCAAGCGCTCTACCACTGAGCCACCTTCCCAGCCCCATAGAAGTTAGTCTTTTGAGACCTACCTCAAATACCAACTTCCCTCCTAGCAGCCCATCTCTTATCAGTATACATTTGGTGTCTGCACTGCCTACTTACTGCCCACACTAGGTTGTTTTTCCAGAAGCCCTGCCTGGCCATGTGGGCAGGCACTGGGCATGATGTTTCTTTGCTCCCAGCCCACAGCCCTGAGCTGGGCTAAGCAGCATTTGGTCAACAGTCAATGGAATCATGTCTGCAGTAAATCACTAGTCAGGTTATCATACCCCTGTGTGTGAAGGCTGCTGCTTTTGTGAACAATACAAAAATTTTAAGGTCTCCAGTTGTCTTCTAGCGTCCTCTGCTATTCTTTTTTTTTTTGTTATTGAGGTTAAATGATTAAATTTCGGTTTCATAGTATTGTAAGATAGTGATATTTAAAGTTACAAACACACTTTAACCTTCACAAGGCAAATTGTCATTATCTTGGTCTATAAATTCTACAAGCTTTGACAGTACAACTATCTCTTCTGCATTGGGTGATATGTACATTTCTTTTCTTTTGCTTAGTGTTAACTGTTCCCTCTATCCCTCTCATTCCTTCCTTCCCATTGCTTCCATTGAGTTGCTTAGTTTGTTTTGATCAATGTCCAGTGCAGCTGATGTGCCCCTCTGTTGTATTTTTTCCCACTTCCCTCGATTCTGTGCCCTCCTCCTTGCTTTCCTCAGATGTGCATATATATATATATATATATATATATATATATATATATGGTCAAGAACATGGAGTCACTCTGCAATTCTTAAGACTCACAAGGAGACCATGTTGGCAAATGCATATTGCTTTATTTAGTGTTTCTCTGGATTAACAGAAGTGTCAGCAGTGGGCTGAGGTCCCCAAAGGGTACAGGGGCCGCTGGGTGGCCCCCTCCGAGCCCTCTGGGGGTACAGGGGAAGCAGCAGCAGAAAGAGGTGATGCCCCTGCAGCTTCTCTAAGGCTAGCCCCTTCCCCACTCTCTCAGGCTGCAGAGGGGTCAAGAGCCAGTGAAGCTCCCACATTTTTGAACTTGGTACAAGGATGTGAGAGGGCGGTTATCCTCCTAAGGCATGGACTTAGGCAGGAAAGTTCTTCCTATCTGGTGGCCCCCAAAAGTGATTGCTGGTCAGGGAGCCAGGTGTGCACTTAGATATGGCCCATGTTTTAAATGGGGCTTGTTGTCTCTGGGAGAGGCAGTGAAGAGTGCTGGGGTTGGGGCTTCACTTCTGGTTTTGCCCCAACCGGCCGTATGACCTTGGGTTGGTGTCGTCCTCTCTGTGGGCGTCTGTCTCCAGCTCTGTGACCCCAGCGGTCTGGATTAGATGCTTTCTCAGAGTTTTCTAAATCCTATGTCTAAGACTTCTTTTCCTACTTTGGGAGGAAAATATTGAAGTGGTGTATTTTTTAATGCTGGGCATTGAACTCAAGGCCTCACACGTACTAAGCAGCTGCTCTACCACTGAGCTGCTGTCACACTCTCTAAACAGGCACTTTTTTTTTTCATTTGTGCCTGTACCAGGACTTGAACTCAGGGCTTCTCAGCCTTCTTGCTCATGGCTAGTGGTCAACCACTTGAGCCATGCCTCCATACCAGCATTTTGCTGGTTAATTGAAGATAGAGATGCTCAGACTTTATGTTCCAGGCTGGCTTTGAAATATGATCCTCTAGATCTTAGCCTTCTGAGTAGCTAGGATTACAGGAGTGAGCCACTGGTGCCTGGCTGAAAGGATATTCTTAAGGCAGGAATATGGGGGCAGGCAGGTGGCGGTCAGTGGGCTGCAAAAGGGGCAGGTGGGTAGGCAGACAGAGAGGCAAGGTAGCCAGGAGGGAGGAGAGGTGTTCAGGATAGGGAAGAGGGCCCCACAGCCTACCCCACTCAACTCTTAGCTACATTCCTTGCCCTGTGTGAATCAGGGAAAACACATCCAGTGTGTCTTGGGGGTAGGAAAACGGATTTTTAAAAAAATATTTTCCTATAAAGCATCAAAAAAAAAAAATCTCAGAGAAAACCTCAACAGAAATTCCCTTCCCTCATGTATTGGCATCAGCAGGGGGGCTGACATGGCTTGCTCGCCCCATTTTCCTATTGCTGTGGCCCGGCCTGGCCCACTCCTGGGGTAGCTCCCTGGCCCCTGATACCCCTTAAGAGAGGGTGAATAGGGGCAGGAGTTTTCAGGTGGGCTTTGAGGTGTCCCTAGGTCCCTGTCTGGAAGCTCGAGTCTTTGGTAACTGGGAGGGGCAGAGGGGGTAAGCAAAGCATCAGGAATCAGGTTGGGGTCCAGAGGGCTCCTTCATCACCGAGAATTCAGCCGTGGGGCCACCTGTGGGAACAGTGGGAGAAGCGCAGGTGTTAAGCAGGAAGCAGGTGCTGTGAGTATCTGTAGGCCTAGACTAGACACAGCAGTAACAGACTTGGCAGGTCTAGGGGCCTTGTACCTGGAGACTCTAGTCCTCCTCCCACAGAAATACCTGCTGCTCTGGCCAGAGTGGGCCTCCTCTCCCATCGAATACACTGCCTATTCCTCCGTATCCCCCACTCATCCCTATGCTGCTATCTTTATGACCCTCTGCATCAAGGAGACTCAAATCGTCCCTCTGTGGCTCTCAAAGGGGATAGTATGAGCTCTTTGGATTAAGGATATACGTGGGGTGCCTAGGGACTGCCAAGCACTACAAAGAAAGGCCTGAACACTCGTAGGTCTACCCTAGCTCTAAGATGACCCCAGGTAAGCAGACCCCACTCACCACAGCCAGGTGCCCATTCTTGGCTTTGGTGATGAGCAGCTCTGAGCCAGGTGTGAAGTCGATGATGCCATCCCTGCCAGGGCCCCCGGCAAATGTGATGCTGGAGGGAAGGGAGCATGTGAGGGCTCTTCCATAGAGACAGACCCAAGGCTGGGTCTCTGCTCTGTGCCCAGGTGCAATTCAGCCCTCTCACCACCTCCACTCGCCTCACCTGCCCTGGTTGATGTTGATATTGTTCACTCGGTCTGCGCTGAGGGCTGTCTTGGTCAGTGTCTCAATCACATGGTCACTCTGTAGCACCACATCCCCCTGGGAGGGCCGGTGGAAGAAAAGATCAAGCCCAGTTCAGAGGTAGAGGACCCCTCCCCCACCTCACCAACCCTAAATGGGCACCTTCTGCTTATTGTCCTCCCGCTGCACATGAAGCACAAACAGGCTGTCACTCAGGCTGCTGACGGAGATTCCTGAGGGAGAAGGGCAGAGGTCAGGGATCAAGGGTCAGAGCAGAGACCCTCCCTTGCAGCCACAGACTCTGGCTGACCAGTCAGGTTGGTGTAATCAATCCTCTGTTTGACTCTGGCGTCCTCGACGATGACCACAGCGCTGGGCGTGAGCAGCAGCTGCCGGGAGCGAGGCTTGTAGCCCTTTCGGTCATATTTCACTACTGGCACAGCATACTGGAGACCAGGACAGAGAGAATGAGTGGCAGGGAGGGGGGAGTTGAGGGGCAAGTGAGAGACTCTAGGTGTGATCTACCCTCTGCCTGACCCACCCTTGGGCGGCGGAGCTGTGCTGGACTAAAGCTGCAGATGGGGTTTTACCTGGATGGGCTCAGAGCCTAGGGCCTGCAGCACTTTGGGGCTAATTTCATCGGTGCCTGAAATTCAGAAGGGGGAAGAGTGAAATCAGGTAAGATGAAGGGGAATAGGAAGTGATGGGAGGTTTGAGGACCGCAAAGTCAGGGACTCACCAAGCCTCGTACTGATGAAGAGCCTGGGGACACTCTGAGGGTAATTATCCTTCTTGCCTTTGAAGATTTCACTAGCCACAGCCTTTTGTTGTAGCTAATAAAGACAGAGGAAGAATCTGCCTTGTGTGGGAGTGTTATGAGTGGTGAAGACCACGGGGGGGGGGGGAAGAGACGGAGAGGGAGACCCCTTCCCTCCTCTCTCTGGTTCTACCACCATCACTCTAGCATCACACTGGCCCCTCCCTTTCTTCCTGTCCCCATCAACCAAGGCAGAGTTGTTCCCCAGAGGGGTCATGACAGTACTGTCTCATTCTAAGACTAACTTCAGGAATGATACCCAGCTGATTCCTTATCATGCCCAGAAGCTCCTCAGGTTAACTCTGGCTTGGGATCCCTTTTGGGATCAGAGCCTCATGCTTCTAGACAGGCTCTACGACTTGAGCCATATCCCCATCTATTTTATTGCCAGTCCTGGGACTTGACTCAGGGCCTGGGCTCTGTCTCTAAGCCTCTCTGTGCTCAAGGCCAGCGCTCTACCACTTAAGCCATAGCAACATTTCTGGCTTTTTCTGTTTTTGTGGTACTGAGGAATTGAACTCAGGGCTTCATGCATCCTAGGCAAGCACTCTACCACTAAGCCACATTCCCAGTCCCCATCCCTTTTTTGCTTTACTTTTTAGGTGATATTTTTCTTGGCAGGCTTGGACTAAGATCCTCCTATTTAAGTTTCTTGCAGAGTTAGGATGATAGGCACACATTACCACAATAACTATTGGTTGAGATGAGTTTCTTTCTTTTTTAAACTCTGGGCTTGGGTGCTGTCCTAGTGCTCTTCAGCTCAAGG
>NW_012267247.1:6911197-6915292 GCF_000151885.1 Dipodomys ordii
TCTAGTGGTTTATTGGAGATAAGAGTCTCATGGACTTTCCTGCCTGGGCTGGCTTTGAACTGTGATCCTCAGATCTCAGCCTCCTGAGTAGCTAGGATTTCAGGTGAGAGCCATAGGCACCCGGCTATTGTGAATTTCTATAGATGGATATAATGTACTTTGCCTACATTCATCCCCTGGGGAGTTGGATTTTATCCTGGGGAGGAAACAGGGAGTCAATGAGGAATTTGAAGGGAAAAGATATCTGCATTTTGAAACAGCTCTACAGCAAATAATACGGAAAACAGATGGGCAAGGGAGATGGGAAACGTGGGAGGAGGCTGGCAGCTGGGGCTCTCACTCTGGGGAGTAATAACTAGGACTGACCCTGGAACAGTGGTCACAGAGGAGGAGTCAGGAGAAGGAGTTGAGAAGTACTCTGGCAATGGAAATAGTTGCTAGCCAGTGGCTGGATGAGGGTGGTGGGGAGGAGCCAGGTGTTAGGCCTGGATTCCTGGTCTACGGGACTGGGTGGGAGGTGTTCTGAGATCAATGGACTCATGAGCCTGTGGAATGCTGGCGAGGTCTGGGCAGGGTGTGCAGGTATCCTGAGTAGGGAGGGAGAGTGATCAGGGAGATGGCAGGGCAGATAGAGGAGACAGTGTCCTGGGTGGACCTCACAATGCCTCTGTGCACTCCTCTGTGGTGGGTCTCAGCTTGTAGCACCCTGGCTCCTACCTCCCTCCTGGCCTAGGGCAGGCTGGGTCCCACTTGTCCAGCCCAATGGTCATACCTTTGCCCCCAACTCATTGCAGCTCTCCCTGAATCTGAACCACTGGCCATACCTGCCTTTCCAAGCCCCTCTCTGCTAGGATATACTGCCAACTTCCTGGCTTTCTTTTTTTCGTCTATGTGTCTACTGGGCTCTCTTGCTGCTAACACTGGCCCCCACAGGTCCATCTGACAAGCATTTACTCATTCTCTACTTACCTCAAAAGCTTCCTCTTTCAGGGAGCCTTTCTTGGCCCTACCCCTTTTACTCCCTGTGGACACTGGCTCTTCTCTTCTCTAAGCTTCCCGAGCCCCCTGTGCATGAATGCTATTCACTCTTGTATTCTTGGTACTTAGAGATAAGTATTGTAAATGTATATTTGATAGATGGGCACAAATGGTACCAACAGACAGGATCACACAGGTGGATACCCACGTGGAGATGGGTAAATGTGTACACACTGACTCATACTTAAGAGATAGAAGGATACACAGGCACACACTTGGAGATAATGAAAGGTCTTCCTGAAAAAAACCTATAAACACACAGATGTGTGCACTGGTACCAGCAAACATATGACCACATGCACACTGTCAATTCTCAGGCCACGCAGACGCTCATCCATACTCAGGCAGCCACACGTCCCAGCAAGCCCACGGCCTCCTCACCGTCTCTGGCCGCTTCTTGTCACTGAGCTCACTCCGGTCGAAGCACTGGCTCATAATGGGATTCTTCGAGCTGCACATGGTCTGCGAGGTAGAGCAGGGGGAAAGGGAGATTCTTGATGGTACACAGGGCAGATAGGACAGACTCCTAGGCAGAGGTGTATACTGAGCTGTGGGCGCCTCACCCGCACCAGAACCTCCTTTGAGTCCTTACCTCCTTCAGGTTCCGGAAGAGAAGGTCATTGTTTTTATCCAGAAACCCTGGTAGGGGAGAACAGACAGGAGGTGAAGGAAGCAGAGGCTGGGTACTTGGTAGCTCATAACTGTAATCCTAGGTACTCAGGAGGTTGAGATCTGGGGATCATGGTTTGAAGTCAGCCAGGGCTGAAAGGTCCGTGAGATTCTTATCTCCAATGAACCAGCAAAAAGCTGGAAGTGGAGGTGTAGCTCAAGTGGTAGATCACTGCCTACTAAAAACAAAGCCAGTTTGAGAGCACAAGGCCCTGAGTTCAAGCCTCAGTAATGGCACAAAAGAAAAAACAAAAAATATGGAGAACCCCCTTTCTGCCCCATAGAGTTCCAGCCTCAGGAGCCTTACCAGTCACACTGTAGGTCACTTCCCCAGCATAGTGCAGAAGGCGGAATTCTCCTCGCTCCAGTGATTTCCTGGTCCGCTGGTCAGCCAGCTTGTGCCTGAGGTGACAAGGGCAGGAAGCTGGAGACTGTTGCTCTAAGGCATGCTGAAGAAAACTGAAGAGCTGTCTAGTAAAGATCAAGCAAGCCCTTGGGCTGTTATATAACCCACATGCCATGGGGGCAAGGCTATATCTCCTTGCGTAGTGATTGCAAGGCTCAGGGAGGTTGACAGCCATACCCAGGTCACACAGCACCAGGACCTAAAAGTAGAAGACTGCTCTCATTTCATGTGTCTGCCGCATGACTCTGCTCAGAGGGTGGTGAGCTGTACACTACATTTTCAGAATGGAATCTGTCTCAGGAGATTACCTAAATCTTAAGCATATTTATATCCTTTAGCCCATTTTTTTTTTTTTTTTTTTACTTTTAAGAACTATTCTAAGCTGGGCACCAGTGGTTCGTGCCTGTAATCTTTTTCTTTTTTTTGTCGGTCGTGGGGCTTGAACTCTGGGCTTGGGCGCTGTCCCTGCACTCTTCAGCTCAAGGCAAGCACTCTACCCCCTTGAGCCACAGCACCACTTCCGGTTTTCTAGTGGTTTATTGGAGATAAGAGTCTCACGGACTTTCCTGCCCGGGCTGGCTTTGAACTGCGATCCTCAGATCTCAGCTTCCTGAGTAAACTAGGATTACAGGCGTGAGCCACCGGCACCCGGCTTCGTGCCTGTAATCTTAACTACTTAGGAGGTTGAAATCTGAGGATCATGGTTTGAATCCAGCTGGGGCAGGAAAGGCTGTGAGACTCTTATCTGCAATTAACCACCAAAAAACAAAAAAGCCGGAAGTGGAGTGGTGCCTCAAGTGGAAGACAATTAGCTCTGAGCACAAAAGCTCAGGGGCAGTGCTCAAGTCCAGAGCTCAGGCCCCAGGACCAGCACAAACACTTTTCTAAACTACTAATCAGAGATATAGGCAAGATTTAAGGCACAAAGATGTCTGTGGCTTGTTATTGTTCTTGTTTTCTTGTTCATGAGGTATTGGGTTTGATCCCCAGTACCACAAAAACAAAATCTGGAGGTGGGCCAGGTGCCCCACAGGCTGGGTTAGAGCAGTAAAAGAGTTTTGAGAAAAACTGTCTATTTGATGATGCAGGAAAATGCTCAGGATATAGCATTTTCCTGAGCTTTACACACACTAAGCTGTATACACAATATGGAAAAAAATGTATAGAAAAAGGAAGGAAATGCCTGGAATTGCTGACAATGATGACCTCTTAGTGACAGGGTTCCAGAAGGCTTCTGCACACATTCCAATGTTTCTCTAATGAGAAATATATTTTTATATTCAGAAGCAAGCTTTTAATATGCTACTAAGCAAACAATGCTCAGGGCTTTGGCATTCAACAGCCTTGGGACTAACTCCCAGCCCTGCAATCTAGATAACCTTGGATGACTTCACTTTTCCCAGTTCTAGTAAAATGAAGAAAACATCAAGACACCAGATACAGGTACTTGCTTTTGTTTCCACCCCTCCCACTTCAGGACTATTACTTAAATTAAAAAAGCAATTTCCAAATAGGAAAATCTTAGCCGGGTGCTGGTAGCTCTCTAACTCAGAAGGCTGACATTTGAGGATCATGGTTCAAAGCCAGCCCAGGCAAGAAAGCCTGTGAGACTCTTATCTCCAATTAACGCCCAGAAAACTGGAAGTGGTGCTGTGGGTCAAAGTGATAAAATGCTAGCCTTGAACAAAAGAGCTCAGGGACAGTACCAAGGCACCGACAATACGTACATACATAAATCTCATGCTCCAGGGGCACGGTGGCTTGCTTCAATCGTCCCTTACTTAGCACATTCCCTGTTACCTTGTGGCTATCGGCTTTTTTGTTTGTTTTGCTTTTTTTTTTTTTTTTTTTTGGTCCGGTTGTGGGGTCTGAACTCTGGGCCTGAGCACTGTCCCTCAGCCCTTCAGCTCAAGGCTAGTGCTCTACCACTTGAGCCACAGCGCCACTTCCGGCTTTTTTGTTTTTGCTTATGTGGTGCTGAG
>NW_012267247.1:6915728-6917801 GCF_000151885.1 Dipodomys ordii
CAGAAGTGGTGCTGTGGCTCAAGTGGTAGAGCACTAGCCTTGAGCTGAAGAGCTGAGGGTCAGTTCCCAGGTCCAGAGTTCAGGCCCCACAACTGACCAAAAAAAAAAAAAAAAAAAAGCTTTCCTAGGCTGGAAATCTTTGTATGATGCTTGCTACTCCCAAAGCCCATTGCCTAGTCCCTGTTGCCTCCTGCTCCCCATACCTGCTGCTTCCATTCAGGGCTGATGCTCCGGCAGTACTTCCATACCATGTTCTTCATGCACAACTCTCGCAAAAGCTCTGAGGCCTGTATGGAGA
Source organism: Dipodomys ordii (assembly GCF_000151885.1). NCBI lineage: Eukaryota > Metazoa > Chordata > Mammalia > Rodentia > Heteromyidae > Dipodomys > Dipodomys ordii. The sequence continues at coordinate 6,916,027 of NW_012267247.1, forward strand.
GTGAAGTTAGAGCATGTACCTGGCCTGGCTCCCTTCCCTCTTAAGACCTACAATGGATTCCCACTATCAGGTATTTATTTATTTTAGTCACTGAGCTTGAACTCTGGGCCTGGGCGCTGTCCCCTGAGCTTTTCAGCTCATCAGCTCAAGGCAAGTGCTCTACCGTTTGAGCCACAGCACCACTTCTGGTGGTTAATTGGAGATAAGAGTCTCACAGACTTTCCTGCCTGGGCTGACTTTGAACCTCAATCCTCAGATCTTGGCCTCCTGAGTAGCTAGGATTATAGGCATGAGCCACTGGTACCCAACGCCCTCACCAGGTCTTTGCAGCAACAAAAAATCCCCCATTACCTCCACCTGGAGAGCCTTTCTGACTCAGCCATTTCTCCTCAGAAAACTTTTTACAAACCAATTCTACTTCTTCTTCCTTCTGAGTCCTCCCTTTCTGCCCCTCTGCCAACACGATAATCAGTCCCCTTTGAGGAGTACTCTCATAATCTCAAACTCAGCAGGGTGGACCCACAGACCTCACGAAGGGCAGGTGGGGGCGTGGGCCATGAAGTGTCTAGAACATTCCGGGGCAACTGCCGCCGCAGGTTAAGCAGAAATGAAGTGCGCACATGGTCCAGGAAAAAAGCATTCTCAGGGCAACGGGGCGTGTGGCGTAGGATGAAACCACGGATGAGCCTGTAAGTGGTGGGCCAGGCAAGGTAAGAAGCCTGGCAATGGTCCTCCACACACACCTTGCTCTGCAGCCCCCAACCCTTGCATCTCAGTACTCACTTCCGGATGGTCTGTGCTGCCCACTTCCTCTTGGCTGCTTTCCTCCGGCCTAATGTTCCCCGCCACCATGACTGGATACAAATGGCTGTGAAGACCATAGGTGGTTGGCCTCTATCTCCTTATCATCCCCCTAGTCCCAGACCCTACTGCTCCAAAAACCCTGGGCCCCCAAACCTGATCGTTTCACCCGGAGGAATTTCTGCCGCCAGTGAAAGCCCCTCCATGCAGCCTGGATCTTTGTAGCTGGGGTTGGAAAAGAAAATCAAAGAAGATGAATGTGGGAATAGGATTGGAGTCTGCAGCCAGGGGCCAGGCCTTTGGGCAGGCAGGTGCTGGGGGTGGGAAAGTGAGATGTGGAAGTTGGATGTGGGTGAGTAGCCTCCCAGGCAAAGGAGCCTAAATTCAGTGATTTCTTCCCTACTCCACAGAAAGGACTACCCAGGACAGGAAGGCTAGGCCTCCCTCTTACCCAGGCTCTGCCTCCGGACCTCAAGGGCATCTTCTGTGGCAAACAGTGTCTTGGGGAAACGAATGAAGATCTTGGTCCTGGGAGGGCAGCAGTGATCAGTCTCTGGTTGGCACCCATCACATCCCTCAGATAACAGAGATGAGTACCACTCACCTGCCCATCTTGTACTCTTCTGGTTTATAGCCTAAGTGTCTGACCAGTACAGCTACCCCATCTTGGGGCCGTCCTGTCCATGTGGGCCATGTCTCTGGGCACAGTGACTTGTACCTGGGGAACAGGAGGAGCAGGAATGCATCTGGCCACATTCCAATGTCCTCTTCTGGAGGTCACCATCAGCTTTTCCTGGGCACCTACTGGGTGCTCCCACTGACTTGTTCACAACTCAGAGGTCTAGAGATCCCCATCTTAAAAATAAAGAATGGGCTGGGGGGCTGGGAAGGTGGCTCAGTGGTAGAGCACTTGCCTTGCATGCCTGAGGCCCTGGGTTTGATTCCTCAGCACCACATAAGCAAAAAGAAAAAAG
>NW_012267247.1:6924729-6931741 GCF_000151885.1 Dipodomys ordii
GAACCCAGGGCCTCAGGCATGCAAGGCAAGCGCTCTACCACTGAGCCAACTTCCCAGCCCCTGTTTTGCTTTTAATGTAGGGATACAACTGGGGTCTTGTATGTGCTAGCCAAATGTTCTCCTCCCCCCCCCCCTTAGTCCTGGCACTTCAACTCAGGGCCTGGGCACTCTTCCTGAGTTTCTTTTGCTGAAGGCTGGCACTCTACTAATGGCACCACAGCACCAATTCTGGCTTTTTCTGTTTATGTGATACTGAGGAATTGAACCCAGGGCTTTATGCATGGTAGGCAAGCACTCTACCACTAAGCCACATTCCCAGCCCATAGACAAATGTTCAATCACTAAGTGATGCCTCCAGCCCTGTGGCTGGTGTTCACTAATAAGGACAGACCATAGCCTTCCAGAAGTTCAAGAGCCCCACTCACGTCAGAAAGTGTGGATGGTGCTTGATGGTGTCCTCCAGCTTTTCCAGGAAGGTCATGTCTGTGGCCTCTCCAGGACGCAGACACTCCTCATCCTGAGGAATAGGACCCAAGGTGAGGGATAGACTTGGACGCTGTGCAGGGAGGCGCAGATACAAGGGAAAGGGACAGAGCACCGGAAGTCCCCATATGGAGCTTCCAAGAGTAGGCTAGTGCCTCACCTCTCCTTGCTCATCCCCATCCCCATGCCCAGTCTACACAGAAAGGAGGAGGATGGCCTCTCAATTGGCCCCCAACAGGAGACTGAGAGAAGCAAGGGACCCACCAAGATGGAGATGATACCCTTGAACTTCTCTTCCACCAGGTCACAGATAATCTTGTTGTTGAAATACTGGACAGGCTCCCACTATGAGGAAAGGAAGAAGGGCATTATGAGAGAATCCTGTACACTCTCCTAAAAGCCCTGATGCTCAGCTTCCCACCATGCCCAGGGTTCCCTGAGTGCTCACGTACTGCAATACCCTCTGCCTCATACTCCTCCTGTTCCGATTTGAGTGTCAGCTCGATGAAGAGCTGCTGAAGCTTCTCGTTGCAATAGTTGATACAGAATTGCTCAAAGCTGTGAGGGAGCAAAACTCATAGTAGCGCCAGGTGAAAAACAGGGGCAGGGGCAGGGGCAAGAGATGAGGACTAGGTCCCTGAGTGGCCCGAGTAAGCGATGCAAAGTAAGACCCAGGGTGGATGATGGAGGCATTGAACAGGAATGATGGGCAGGGGACAGGAGAAGAGATCAGCAGGGGTAAGGAGGGTGCTGACCTATTATGCTGAAACACCTCAAAGCCATAGATGTCCAGGAGCCCAAGAACTGTGGTGCTTCGCCAGCTGGGGCTCTCAGCATCCTAGGGTCGGAGAGTCAACAGAGAGCATAAAACCCAATGTCTGGCACCTGTCCCCCACTCCCAGAGTGCCCTCCCACCTGCCTTGGAAGCAGCATGGACACAGAGCTCACCTTGGAGGCCAAAGACCTGTTGATCTTCCTGACCAGCCAGGTGAAAGTTCGGCTGTACACAGCTTTAGCAAGGGCATCCCGCACGTACGCAGCCTGTTCCAGGTTCAGTGGGCTCAGGAGCTGTCTCCGAGGGTGAGACCAAAGATGAATGCCACAGACCCTCTTCCGTTCCAGCTCCCCTTTGGACCCAGGCAGAGGGCAGAAAGCTCTTACCAGCCTGCCCTCTAGCTCTAGTGAGCCTGGGGGTTGGAGTGTGGTGGTGGTGTGGGGATATTACAGGAGAACAGAATAGCCGCACCAGAAGGAAGGTGGCCACAGGAACGAGGCGCTTCATTCCTAGAGGTGAGTCTTGGTTCTGACACCCTCTTCCTATGCAAACTTAGCCAGCTTCCTGTACCTCTCTGACCCACCTGCCTTATGTCCCTCCAGTATGTTGAGGTTACTGAGCAGATGAGGGGAAGAGGGTGATGGGAAGGGCTACCTTGGACAACGTGCACCCCCTGTCCTGTGGCAGGGGCTAGGCCTCACCTCTTCTCCCTTGGCTATGATCTTCCTGTGTGTCAGAGCTTCTCGCAAGGTTGAGCCTTCCACACCGAGCAGCTGCAGGGGTCAGGGGGAGCCTCGTGAGGCACGTGACGCAATGCCCTTTTGCCCTGGCTGCCCCTCCTCTTGCCCTCTGTCCACCCTACTCACTCTGGTCAGATACTTGAGCTGGTTCTCAGTGGTGACCTGGGCATTACTCTCCTCATCAGCAGCAAAGTGGATGTTACCAAGATGCAGGACACTGGCCACGATACTCAGCAGGTCCTGAGGGAGCAGTCAGATGGGAGGGAGTGGTTACGGAGTGTGGGGAACCCTATGGGGACAAGATGATGAGCTGGTGCAGGGAACAGGCAAAGGGGGCTAGGAATGCAAACAAAGTTAAAAGCAGGTGACTTGGGGACTCTGATAAGGGGAAGGTGTCCAGAATCCCCAGGAAAGCCCTCACCTCCACTTCATCTTCCGTGAAGTCGATGACCGTCAGTGCCTTTCTGACAACCTTCCAGTCACTCTTGTCATTGATGGAGGAGACTTTGGCACACTGGCCCTAAAGAAAGGGCACAGTTGGGTAGCCAGTCATGTCACTGTGCTCCCTGGATGGCTCCTGCCCTGCCTGCCAGCCACTCACCTTCACCAGGTACAGATAGCTCTGAGGGTTGCGTTCCAAGCCCAGTCTACGCAGTGTCTCCTCCTCACCCCCCTCCAGCAGCTGGTAGAAGACATGGAAGTTGCGCTCCCCATGATTTTGGTGCACTACCCGGGACTTCTCCAGAAGGTAACTGAGAATGTGGCCACCCACAGGGGCACCCTGTGGACAGGGCACAGGAACTTTGTCAGTGGGACTAGGAAATAGAATGCATTTTTCTCCCCTGCAGACTCAAGCTCTAATTCCATCTCTCCCTACAGCTGTGTGGGCTCAAGCACATCACTCTCTCTGACCTCAGTTTCTTCACCCAAGAACTAAGGAATGGGGAGACTCAACTCCTATTTCACAGATCCACCTAGATGCCTGATAGGCATCACACATTCAATAGTCCTTATGTTAGCTTCTTCAGGCCTTCCTATCTTGGTCCATGGTTCCATCCTGCTAGTTATTGGGACAAGAAAATTTGCAAACCTGGAAGATGTTTTTCTTTTCTTTTTTTTTTTGGTGCTGGTCTTTGGGCTTAAACGCAGGGGCTGGATACCACTCCTTAGTTTTTTTGCTCACAGCTGGTGCACTGCCACTAGAGGCTTTTTAGTCCTGCCTGGACAGGCTTTAATTTTTTTTTGTCCGGTCGTGGGGCCTGAACTCCGGGCCTGGGCTCTGTCCCTCAGCTCTTCAGCTCAAGGCTAGCGTTCTACCACTTGAGCCACAGCGCCACTTCCTGCCTTTTTCTTTTTGCTTATGTGGTGATGAGGAATCGAGCCCAGGACCTCAGGCATGCAAGGCAAGCGCTCTACCACTGAGCCACCTTCCCAGCCCCCCCCTTTTTTTTGAGAGAGTTTCAGTATGTAGCCTAGGCTGGCTTTTTGTTGTTGTTGTTGGTTCTGGGGCTTGAACTCTGGGCCTGGGTGTTATCCCTCAGCTCTTCAGCTCAAGGTGAACACTCTACCACTTGAGCCACAGCACCACTTCGGTTTTCTGGTGTTTTGAGGTAAGAGTCTTACAGCTTCCTGCCCTGGCTGGATTTGAACTGTGATCCTCAGATCTCAGCCTTCTGAATAGCTAGTATTACAGGCGTGAGCCACTGGCACCTAGCGAGGCCTGGGTACTGGGATTATAGGTGAGTACCACCATGCCAAGCCTTTTGACCTTCCATTTCCTACATCTAAAAACTCAATCCTGATGCTTCAGCTTTCAAATAGTTGGGATTCCAACCACTGCTTACCAAGTCCACTGCCACCACTGGTCTGAGCCACTGTCATCTGTCACCTACATTATTACATCAGTCTCCTAACCGGTTTCCCTGCTTGGCTTGGTTCCCCTGCCATCTACTTCCAACAAAGCAGCTAGAATGACCTTTCGATAGGGAAAGTTGGACCATGACACACTTCTATTCAAAACCTTCCACTAACCCCCTGCCACTCAGTTTTTAGAAAGCTCTTTCAGGGAGGGAGGTGAAGCTTAGTGGTAGACCATGTGCTTAGCATATGGGAAGCCCAGAGGTTCAATCCCCAGCAAAAGCAATGAAAAAATGCTGCAAAGACCCAAAAAGGCCTGTACCATCTGGCCTCCTCTCTCGTTCCTCTGCTCTTGCTTTCTTCTCTAGCCACTCTAGCCTCCTTGTCCTTGAATACATCAAGCACTCTTACTCTGATCATTCCCATCTGTTCTACCTGTTCCTCTGTCTCCAAAACTTTACTGAAAAAAAACAAAAAAACAAAACTTTACTGAAAAGTCAACTCCTCAGCAAGGCCTACTTTATCTGCTTTATTCAAAATTGCAAAGCTGGATGTGGTGGCACATGCCTGTAGTCCTAGTTAGATGAATGAGGCAGGAAGGTTAGGAGTTTGAGACCCACCTCAGTTACAGACAAGATATGATCTAAAACAAAATAATAATAAATTTAAAAATGCAATGCAATGCATTTGTCCCTCACCTTTGCCTAAATTGTTGTTTCTGTTTATTACCAATTGCTATAGAAGGACTTTGTTTTATCTGTTGGGTTTCATTTCATTGCTGTACAAGCTGCAGCATCTGTTACAGTCCATAGCACATAGTAGGTGCTCAACAAATATTGAGCCTATTGAATGGAAAACCCCTCCCTCTGCCCCATATACCCATAGGTACCTTGAAGTCAAATTGCACGTCCATATATTTCCCGAACCGGCTGGAGTTATCATTCCGGAGAGTCTTGGCATTTCCAAAGGCCTAAGAGTGGTTGGGGGTATGAAGGATGCCAGGAATTCTCATCCAGCCCCACCCTCCCCTCAGATGCTGCTGTCTCCTCACCTCCAGCACAGGGTTGCTCTGCAGCAGCCGGTCGCGCACCGCGCCACCTCGCTCAGGGGCTGGGCAGGTCTCTGCATAGAATTGCAGCAGCCTCTTGGTAGCCTCTGTCTTGCCGGCCCCACTCTCCCCAGAGATCATTACAGCTTGGTCCCGGCGCTCAGTGCGCAATGCCCGGTACACAGTGTCAGCCACTGCAAACCTGAGGCAGAGGCTTGTCAGGGAGTTCGGGGCTGGGAGGTAAGTGATGCAGATGGTGGAGCCCCAGAGGGAGGGCTGGTGGCCATGCCCGTACCTGATTGGATTTCTCTTATGGGTGGAAATAGGGCATAGCTTGGAGAGAATGGGCATTATGGCATGGACCAAGGGAGACTCTGTGTATTTGAGAATGGCGTCATGGTTAGGTCAAAGAGTGAGAGGACTGTTCCAGGTGGTGTTTGGAAGTCAGGTGGAAGTTGGGGGCACTCGGAGCTAGGGCTGGGAAGTACTCCTAGGTGAGGATCAGAAGGTCATTAAGGTTAGAGGGCTATGCCTAGATAGAACTGGAGGAAGAAAGTGTACATGTGAGCTAGTGTGGGAGCTGAGGGATGGAGTTGCTCGTTTTAGAGTGGGCGCTGGGTAATCTCAGAGAGGGAGGGTGGGCCACTCCTGAGAGAGTAACAAGTCACTTACAAGTGGGGTGGCACTTCGTAGAAGCTGACGCCACGGTAGCGTTCCATATGCTGCCGGCTGTAAATCTGTAGGTCCCGGTAGGGGTTGACAGAGACCAGGACAGGACCAATATAGGTCTGGAAGTCAGGGGAAGGAAAGGTCAGAAGTTTGTCTTAGAGGCCCTGCGTGCCTCCTTCCCCCACAGTCCTCTCTCCCCCTTGGCCTCACATAAATGAGGTTCTCTCGGAAACGCCGCCGTAGGTTCTCGATGAAGGCAGCTTCACTGGTGAAGTTTTCCAGCAGCACAAAATCCTGTACCCCCACCCGGTCACGGGCAGTCAGGGCGCTCTCCATGGTCACCCGTACTCCGTCACTGCCCAGGGCCTGTGGAGGTCACAACCAGGAGGTAAGGTAAGGCCACATCTCCGCCCATGCCCACAGGCTATGGAAGGCAGTGGCAGGTGGACACAGCTGGGCTTGGAAAAGACCCAGGTCACAAAAAGCCTGCACAAAGAACAGGGGCCACGGTGGCCAGACGACACCTACACACCACCCTTGGCAGGACCTGGGGCTAGTGCATATGGGAACAAAGCCATGGAATCCAGGGAGGTGCTGGTTTTGTGCAGAAAGAGGTGGGTGCTGGTAAGGAACGCCACAGAGTGGTAGAAAGAATGCTGTATTGACCTTGGACAAATCCCCCTCCTTTCTCAGGGCTGCTTCCTCCTCAGGGGGGGGGGGGAGGAGCTGAGTTAGTCCCTTACCTCTGAGCCACGTGTGACAGGTGCTTTGGAGGACAAATGGCTCAAAGTGAATTCTGCAGACAGAGTGAAGGGCATTTTCCCAGCTCTCACTCTCAAAATCTCCATGGGTAGAGAGTTGTTTAGGGCTCAAGCAAGTGTTCCCCAGCAGGGAGAGGGTTTTCCCCAAGGGGCCTTCCTGCCCCAGCTGGTCTCCATACCCACCCCAGAAAGGGGGGGGCTGCCCTCCCTTCCATAGCTGGAGCCACACCCTCCCCTCCAGCTGCTGGACTCCCCAGACATCTCCTCCACTGAGAGTCCAGGGGGTTGCTTAAGGAGGTGGGGCTATTACTGGGAAAAGCCCAGTTGCCACTGGAGGGTGGGGGACAGAGAGGCTTAGAAAAGACCCTGGTCCTAAACCTAGGGCCGAGATTCCTCTTCAAAGATCAGAAGACTCTAGAAAATTGACACATAGAGTGCCAAGGGTGAGAGAAGAGGAAGGTGGGGATGAAGGGGTGTAAGACTCCCCCAGAGGTCATCAAGTCTTCTCCGAGCACTGATGGCTGGGTCCCCCTGGCTCTCTGGCAGTGGACCCCCCCCCGTCGGAGCATGGGGACCTGCCTCTCACAAACGTGTCCCTCCTCCCGGCCCCCAGCCCACCCCCGACGGCTGCCCCGTACGGCGGCGGTCCCCGCCCCTTCGCTCGGGGTGAGGGGCTTTC